>NW_003852439.1:1673025-1698155 GCF_000181295.1 Otolemur garnettii
TCTGCTTGGTGATGGATTTGGTACCTATTGTTTGTATCCTTGGGGTCACAGCTCACCTCAGCAGGGTTAATGTGCGTTCTTTAACCTTTTCTCTTGGCTCAGCTCCAAACCATCAGCTTACTTGCTGAACTTTTGTACTTTAACTCTCCTTCTAGACAGGAGCCTCTGTGGAAAGCTGGCTCTAGTCAGCCATCTTGCCTCCCACTCCCCTGTTTCTGGCTTTATGTGACTTATCAAATGGCCCATATTAGGCCTAATCCTTCATGTAAGGAAGTTAGTTAGCATAGTTTCTGCATATTGTAAGCACTTGATAAATGACAAAATTATTATTGTGTTATTTTTTCTATTATTATAATTATTTCTACTGCTCTGTGAAGAACTACTGCTGACCTTTCCTTATAGTTTCTGGTTTGCCTTTACAAGCCAAAGCATTCTCTCCCACCCTGAGACACAGGGGGAGGTAGCATTGAAGTTACTTCAGACATCTCTTTTAACATTTAATGAACACTTACAATGAGCCAGAGTGAGTTTGCTATCAACACACCTGCTCTAACAAGGTGTGTAAAAAATTTATGAAGAAGGTATATGGTGGCTTTCCCCATGAAACAGATCTGAGAAACTCACCTCAGAGAGATTAACTCCTTTACCCCAAGTCACATAGTAAGAGGCAAGGCCAAAAGTTCAGAGCAAGCTCTGATGCCCTTGCTTCCTTTAAGGTAATGCAAGGGCTAGATGGCTTCACACAGACCTTTTAAAACCCAGCAGAATGGGCTCTCATCCTCCGAGTCTGTCATTTAAGCTCTGTGTGGCTGAATCACCATGACCTACTGCCTTTAAATGAAAGGCTAGGTGCAGCCTTTCTGTACTTATGTAACACTAGAAGTTATGAGAATGCCCATTTGGCTCTAGTAAAAGGGGAAAGCAGCTTCATTTTCTCGGAAGCAGGGCTGTAGGATTGGCCTCCTGGGGCTGCGGCCACTGTGCCCCCTCCTGTTCAGATTCAGGCCAGGGACTCTGCCAGGGCTGCTGCTGGCAGGGGGTTAGCACTTAGTCCGTGAATTGGGGCTGAGTCTCTGGGAGCCTTTAAGGCCATTCCTTCTATGGAGCTGGAAACTTTGAGCTCTGAGCTTCAACAGAAGGATAAATAAGTAAGGCAAAAAGTTGTGGTAACATGCTTTCCCTCTTGTAGATAGATGCTGGTCTCTACTTTCCTCTCCCAAGGTCCAGGTGCCTGGGCTGACCTCAAAGATCAAAGACCTGCCCACAAGAAAGTTCAGAATCTCAGGTCCCTTTTCCAGGGGACAGTTGTACTTATCATACTTCCTGAGCCCATCTGTTAATTTCTTGTTCTGTTCTCTTCCATTGGACTAAAGGCGTCTTATATAGATAGTCATAAATAATATTATTATATTATATTATTATATTACATTAGACCATATTATTATTGCTATGTTATACTATAATGGTCATAAGTCAAAGCACCTTGTCTTCAAATACCACTTTCTTTGAATATTTATTGAGTGACCTTGAGCAACTACCTTAACCCTCTACTGGAGTGGAACACTATGTTAAGAGAATGGAATATTTTTTTAAAAACCAAAAAAATGGAATAAAATATGAACACACTAAAAGTGTTAGTATTTGGGTAGAAGTGGATTAGGCTAACTTTTTTCCAATTTATTTAATAACAATCAGGTATTATGGTTGAAATGTAAAAATAGCCTAATAACTTGGTTAAAAGAAAGAGGGCACGCAGTTTGCAAAGCAGCACGCAGCCCAGGTGTGCTGACGACCAGGGTCTTTCTCAGTGTGAGGCTGAGCAGTGGCCCTTCTCTTCCAGATGCACCTTGGTCTGAAAATTGCAGGGCACTGTTTCCAGTGTTGGAGCAGCTGGGCAGAATGTACCAAAACCACTCCACAATCACCATCGCCAAGATCGACATCACAGCAAACGACATTCAACTAATGTACCTGGAACGGTACCCATTCTTCCGGCTTTTCCCCACCGACTCTCAACAAGTGAGGGGCTCCCAGGACTCACATACCTGAAAACATTGTTTTGTTAGCATCAGGGATTTAATTTATTTCTACCTCCAGCTGTACTTTCTACCAAGCCAGCTTCATTCTCAGCTTCAGCACCTGTCATCCTCTCATATTCAAAACCAGAGTATTTTTTGGTAGCGCCCGCTAAAGCTCTAAGATTCACTATCATCTCAGGTGCTGTTTGGTCATCCTGGACCCAGTCACTGTGGCCAAGTGGATGTGGGTGTTTTGATGGTCAGGCCTGGGTTACATGGTTCCCTCTAGAATTGGGACTGAGCTCTAACCAGACTGTATAGAATTATACAGTAGGTTGTGAATCTCCATGTGACCACTGGGGGTGGGTAATACCAGATGAAGGCAGATACATGCTAGAAACAATGTCTTTTACACTTTGGGATTATAGTCACCAAGTCACCAACACTCTCCATGACACTTTGACATGTGGGGAAGGGTGTCAATCAAAGAAGTGTAATCCTAGGCTGAATATGGGGGAGAAATAATCACAGTGTGGGTCTGTCTCTAAGTGCGATTGGAATTGAGGGAAGGATGATTCTGGAAGTTAAGCATGACCAGAAGTCTCCATCCAGACACAGGACACTAGAGAACAGTGGCATTTAAACTATGTTAGTGGAGAGGGCTGTGCTACAGGTGGGCCCAAGGAATGACCACAGCACTGGGAAGGAGAGGCCATTCTCCTGGTATAGAAGATGGACATGGGAGAGTCATGGAAACTGAGGCTGGATTGAGAAGAGGAGCTAAGTGTCACCTCAAAAGGAGTTACCTCAAAAGTTTAGAGAACCAGTGGGTGGTAAGCAGCTTCAAGAAGAAAGGGAACTAGTGATGACTAAGCACTGACCATGTGCCAGATGCTTTATAAAATAATAACTATACTTCCTCTTGTAATAATTATAATAATAGCAAAGGCATATAGTGCATGCTACGAGCCAGGCACTCTTTTTCATGACTTACATAATTAATTCATTGAATTCCTATGACAACACTATGAGGTCAGTACTAGTATTACCATCTCCGTATTACAGCTGAAGAAACTCAGTTATAAAACTTAAGCAACTAGACCACTTCACTAAGTAATACAGCCAGGGTTTAATCCCTGGCTATGTGGTTTCCTAGTCCACACTCTGGTCCACTACATCACAACCCTATAAGGGAAGAATTATTATTATCTTTATCTTAGAGCCATGGTAATGGAGGCTCAGGAAGGTTTAGGCACCTGCTCAATGTACCCAGGTTGTTAGGAATGTGCCCCTTGGTTTACCTGCATAGGAATCCATGAGCGTCTTGCTGGCAGAGGCACCCACCTGACCCTGTTCTGTTTTCTTCCTAGTCTGTATTGTATAAGGGAGAATATACTCTGAAGGGCTTCTCTGACTTCCTGGAAAACCAGATCAAGACCAGGGTTGAGGACGAGGTAAGGGCTAACACCACCCTGATTATTCTGTCCCATATGGAACTACCAGAAACTCAACCAACTATGAGAGAGTGTGCCAAGGGTTCCATGATCTCATGTTCTCTAGAGATAGTTGAGGATTGCTGGACAATCCTCCTGTTTAGGAGACTTTACTAATTACCTTTGTTTCAGGGGCACTTACTATGAGCCCCCAGAAATAGCAGATTTTAGAAACATCTGAAAGGCTCTGAGTTAACACATAGCTCCTAAGGCTGCTTTCCTTGGTCCACTCTCCTGGCATGGTAGCCAGCTGTCCTGATGGGATTCTGCCCTTTAACATTATTCTCCTGGTGGATTGGACCACACCCCTCCTTTTCCCCTACCCAGGCCTCAGCAAAACTATCTTCTGCAAGGCTCTATCTATATTAGCTGGGACTCTCACTTGCAAATGTCAGAGACACTACTCTTTGGCTTAAACAACAGTGGGAATTTATCCCATAGATAAATTTATCAGGCATGAGTGAGGCTCAACCTCACTTTGTCCTCCCATGTCTGTTTTCCTCCATGTGGACTTTAGTCTCAGTTGCTTCCCCAGAGAGCATCAAAGATTACCCCAGAGCTCCAGCTTAGAAAGAAAGCACCTACTTCTTAGAAGTCCCAGAAAATGTCCTGGGCAGGAATGATTGTAGCTATGCCTCAGTCATCTGCCCAGTCCTGGAGCTCCAGGGGTGGGGCAGCCACACTTGCAAACTTAGAATAGGGGAGAAGAGTGGTTTCCCCAAAAGTCCTCTTACCAGAAGGGCAAAACCGCATTGAGCACTTTGCCACCCCAGCCAAATGGACCTTTAGCATCTATGAGGATCCAGTAAGCCAAAGACTGATTCTCTCTGGGCACTTCCAGAAAAAGACACTTTGACAAGTACAGTCACCATTATCACATATTTCTTGTCTCTTTATTTCTTTATCCCTTTCTCCCTTTCTTCCCTCGTTTCCACCTTTTTCATAATAGCTGTTGTTTGTTGAGCAAAATGAAGTGATAGAAGAGGAGGTGCTAGCTGAGGAAGAAGAGATACCTATGGTGGAGGAAGAGTTACCCAAACAGCAGTTGCCCAAGCTGGAGAATGTGACCAAGCCTGAAGAAGCTGCTGGGAAGAAGGAGATGGCTGAGGAAGTGGTGGTGGTGGCTAAGCCAAAGGGACCTCCAGGACAGGAGAAGAAATCAAAAGTCAAGGAAGAACTTTAATTTCTCCAATACCAGGAGAAAGACGCTGATTTTTCAGGTCCTGGCATCATTTTCTGAGTGGATCTATTCCAATAAAAGTATATATCATGATTGCATGGCAGGTGGGGGATGGATAATAAAACCCCTGAATGTCTCTGGTCCTGTTGCACTCATCATCTCTCTTTCCTGGTTGGTGGTTGGCACCTTAGAAGCAATGTTTGGCCTGGAATTCAGACAGCACTGCAAGGGAACCCACAATACCAACATTTCACGAGTGTTCATAGCATGCTGGGGAGGCATCTAGTTCTCACAGCATCACTGGAGGTTACTGTATTTTGCTGTGTATAATGCACTCCCATGAATAATGTGCACCCACGTTTCTAAGCTTTCACACGCACACAAAATCATCTTAATTTGTTTATATTTAGGTACTTGTTTTTTGTATTATAAACGAATTTTGGCATTTTAACGTAGCTACCTTTTTAATACATAAGCATAAATAAAGAATTAAAAATATTTACATAGATATGAAATTAGTACAACCCATGTATAATGAGCATCCTTATTTTTCCCTCAAAAATTTAGGCAAAAAAAAAAAAGTGCATTATACACAGCAAAATACGGTAGGTTTTGTCAACCCCCATTTTATAGATGAGAAAACCGAGGCGTAAGTAACCATCAGGATCACACAGTGAAGAAGTAGCTGAGATAAAAATCCTAGGCAATCTCCCTCCAGGGACTGTGGACTTAACCTATATCACCTCCGACCAGGTTGAGGTCCCCAGAGTTTGGCTAAACCTTTCAAATGAGGTGTATTGATTTACTTACACTGCATTTTGTCACCTAAGAAAGTGATCCATCTTACAGGGTACAAGTGAATCTTTCTAAGAGTAGAATGTGAACATTTTAAAACAATAACTGAGAAAATGACATGAAGGCTGTGTTGACCAGTTTGACGGAAGTATTTCGGATTGCATGTGAAAACCCCACACTGTACCCCAGAAGTGCATTAATGTACATAGTTACCATTCAATAAAAAAAATAAATAAAAATAAAAAAAAGAAAGTGATCCAACACCAGACCTATCCCCAGACTTTCACATCTCAGTAAGTGACTTGCTCACTCAAGCAGTAATGCTGAAACCATCCTCAATTACCTGCTTTCCTTTTACTACCATGAAAGTGATTTATCAGTCCACATGACCCACTTCCCTCCACATGACTCTGTTTCTCAGGTGCAGAAATCTAATTAATCTCTTTGCTGCCACTTTAATCCTCCCCTTAAGACCCTCCCCCCCAAAACAACCCTTCCATATCCCATACAGCCGCTGGGGCCAGTTTTTAAAAAGCCATAGTCATGAGCACTTGAAAGATCACCTTGTTTAACCCTGTAATGACATCTTTATTGCTTTGAGAATAAAATCCATTCTGCTTGTTATGACTTCAAGGTCTTCATGGCCCCACAAATCTCTAATCCTTCTCCCCCTTACCCCCTCACTTTCTAGGCTCCAGCCATACTTCCAATTTATTCTTTGAATGAGCCAAATTTCCTCTCTCTGCTTATGTTTCCTCTGCCTACGTCCACTCCATTCCCCTCTGCCCAGTCTTCACACAGTGCTGTCGTTTTCATTATTCATATCTTATCTCAAATGTCACCACCTCAATGCGGCCTTCCTGGAGGCCAACATTTGACAGTGTCTTATTATTTTGTTGTGTAGTGGTATATTGCCTGCTTCCCCCACTAGCATGTAAGTCGTATGAGAATGCACATATCTATTCCTGGCTGTATTCCTATTGCCAACAACCCTGCTTGGCACACAGTAGATGCTCAATAAATGCCCATGGAAATCAAATGAACAATTCCATATCAGGTGACGGACACTGGATTCCATAGTCATCCTCAAAGGTGGAACTGCCATAAATTTTCCACAGGTCCAAATTGGATTTTGTATTGGTTTCCTGCTGTTGCTCTGACAAATTAAAATATCACAAATTTATTTTTTATCTGGAGGCTAAAAATCAAAAAATCAGTTTCACTGGGCTAAAGTCAAGAAGTTGTTAGCATCGGTCCCTTGTAGACAATTCCTTTGTCTTGCTTTTTCCAGCTTCTGGACATTGCCTGCTCTACCTGGCCCATGGTTCTGCCCCAGAAACACTGTGACCTTTTGTTTCATCCTCACTTCTCCTATGTCCTCTGACTCTGATTCCTCCTGCATTTCTCTTGTAAGCACCATTGGAATTGTATCTAGCCCCCACGATAATATCTCCATCTCAAGATCCTAAATCCTGCCTGCATAGTCCCTTTGCCCTGTAAGGCAACAATCACAGGCTCTAGGACTAGGATGTGAATGTAATATTTGGGAGTCGTTATTCAGCCTACCACAGACCCACACCACTGATTTGTGTCATTTTGGTCAGGTGATAATTCAACCTTCTCTTGAGAAAAGGGTTGTGCTATTTTAGGGACTAAGGTCTCCAAAACCTGGTCCTCTCCATTTCCCACCTGTCGTGTAAGGCAAAGGCTGTTAGTGCCTTCTCAGACCTTCAGAACCAGTTCCCACCATGCCAACCCTTTCCGCAGTCTGGCCTGTCTACATTCAGAGGAGTAGGGAACAGCCTGGGGCCCTGGTACTCACTGGAACAAGTGGCCTGGACATGGGCAGATGTTAGTATTCAGAGCACGGCACAAGGTTCACCTGCCTTAGCTTTAAGACCATGTGGCTGCCAGTGGAAGGAGGGGCTCATGGGGGCCACTGAGAGTAAGTCACATGGAACCAAGACCCTCACAGGCTAGGAGCCAGAGAATGAGTGTGCCACCTGCAGGTCCCCCAGGTGTAACTAGAGCCTGAGATAGTGGGGGCTCAGCTAGATAGGTGACACAGGTGATATTCCTCGGTTGGGAGGGTCTTCCCTTTTAGCTAATTTTCTGCCTCTTTCCAACACATGCCAACATCTCATTCTAACCCTTTGTGTTCTGTCTGATAAATTGTTCAAAATTTGCTGCCCCTTAGCTTCACTCTCTTGAAAAAGACCTAAAACCACTTGTCCCCCTGAGGCCCTGTCCTGGCCAAGCATAGGATATTCTTTACCCCCACGGAACACAGTATATCCAAGAGAGATTTAGGTCTTAGTCTGTATTTAGCACTAGCTAGCTGTGTAATCTTCGGTAAGTCACTCAACCTCTGTGAACTTCAGTCTTCTTCCCTGTAACAAGGGACGCTGTGCTTCATTGTTTGAGACAATGGAGGCAAAAGAACTGCGCACAGTGTCTGACACAAGATAAGCTCTCGGTAAGTGACAGCTGTCAAGATCATTAAAAGCAAGTCTCTCCTACCTATGTCTAGAAGTTAAGAGAGAAGAGTGTTTCAAGAAAGAACAGCTGAGAGATTAAGGTTCATTCAAAAACAGGTATTTATTGAACACTACCCTGATTGAATTTGGCAACACGGATGTCTTTGGTGATCTTGATGACCAGCAAAGCAGGAACTATTGCCACTGAAAACATAGCTTGTTATGTCACAGATCCCAAGAGAAGGGGGCATATCATGTGCCAGGAGAGGAAGTCCCCAGAGGAGCATGAGGGTTGGTCAGGAAGCAAAGAGAACAAGGGAAAACATAGGCAAGAACCATTATTGTGGTTTCTGTAGGGAGGAACAAAGAGGCCGGGTAATTGGGATTGGCTAGCTAGAACAATTTCTGAGGGTCCTGGGGGCATAGGAGTTGTCTCTAGTTGCCTGGTACCTGGTCCCTTAGGGTGATTAGAGCAGGGAATAGTAGCCCTGAGTGTAAGAACCTCATAAAGGAGGCCAGGAGGATGGCGGGGATGGGCTCTGGATTAGATAATTTGCAAATGTAAGGTACATTCACAGATCAGCTGTTTGCTATCTGTAGTAATGAGCTAGCCCTGGGAGGGACAGTCCCTTCAGGGTTACAAGACCTCAAGATGTGAATCATCAAAGACAGAAATTAGAAATCATGGTTATTACACTTGATAATGGATTCCAGCTCAAATGCCCTATTTTTCTGCCCAGAAAACTCCAGATGCTGCCTGGGGGCACCATCTTTAAAGACACCCAGACTAGGGTTTATGAAAAAGACACAGGATATAAACAACTCAAAAACACAGCATATAAGCAGCTCAAAAAAAAAAAAAAGAATAAATGTAAATAGGTGAAGAGACAATAATTTCTCTTTGCATCAGAGAATTAATAGAAGCAAACAGTGAGATATTTTTCACTATCTTTTTGGCAAAGATGAAAGAAAGTTAGCAGTATTCAGGACTGGTGAGTAGTGTTGGTAAAATTATAAAATAATTACAAAAAAATCTCTCTGGGGGGTACTGTTTGAGAATTCTTTGACCCAGAAATTCTGCTTCTGTGAAATTATCCTGAGGAGATGACCAGTGCTGACAGGTCCCCTACCACTGAATGGGACAGAATGAGAAAAGTCCGGAAAAGTCAATGCAAGATCATGGTTATATCCCCCGCTCAGCCCAGGTTCACACACATTTGATTTTTCTCAACATGATAGCTTCCACTCTTACATTGATTTTTGGATTGCCACCTATGTGGAACTGGGTCAGGAGACAGAGGTTTTAACTCGGACTCTGTCCTTTTTCTACCTCTGCAACTGTACACAAACAAAGCAGCATCTGTAAGACTTCCACAGATATAATCATTACTGCGTGACTTTCCTTGCATCATCTCCTTTAAACTTATTACAACTCTGGAAGACAGGTCTTCTCATTTTCTAGCTGAGGGAAATGACCTCAGGAAGGTTAAGAAATGAGCCTACTGGCAAACAATAAATGGCAGATCCAGGATTCAGGTCTGGTGATGTCTGACTTCTAGCAGTTTTCAGCCCTTCCCTTGCTCATGTCTGCACCCCAAGGGAGGTGGCTGATCCCATGATGAAGGGGTGTTTCAGAAAGGTCGCCTCCTCAGGACAGGTGCACTTCCCAGCAGGGACAATGAAAATCCTTTGTGTCCTCCTGCACTCTGGTTGCAGATCCTGGCTTCTGCCTGGCTCCTTGGGTTCACCCTGCCCTTGTCAGTGACCAAGAGAAAGCCCGGCACCTTGGCATTGCTTTCCCAGTTAATGTCTAACTAAGGAATCTCTTGCTGCCATAAGGTACAAAACAGAGTCCTTGTATTTCCAGGCACAGGTGTGACCTTTAATGTCAAGTACTTGGGATCCCTAAACCATTAGGAAAAAAACCAACTTCACAGGTTGGAAAAGGCAAATACTATGCTAAAAAGGAAAATATTCCACCTCCCCAAAAACAATCTCAAGAAACAGAACCAGACAATAATTGGAGGAGAGATTGTTAGCCTGGGGCAAATGTATATGTGTGTATATATATATATATATATATACACACACACACACACACAAACATAGAAGGCAAACGCCTGTGAACAGAATAATTCTCCCTGCCTGGCTTCAGGTAAGCCTGTCTGTAGCTGCCTCCTCCTAGCCCAGCTTCTTCCTCATTTTCTGTTGCTTTCCATTCTGTTACGGGGTGGGCGAGGAAATTAAGAGTTTGGATACTGGAGTCAGATCTGGATTTGAGTCACTGCTCTGCTGAATGTTGGCTTCACGATCTTTGGCAAGTCAGTCTTCCTCTTTTTGAGCCTATGTTTTCCTGGTAACAATGACCACCACTCTTCCATCCATTCCTTGAATGTGAGTTATGCTCCTATCACGTACCAGGCACTGGAGATACAGCAATGAACAAGGGCATCGACTACGGGCTGGGTCCTGCTTTACACATATCATTTGCTTAATCCCAGTGACCATATGAGGTCAGTTATTATTCATCAGAGTATTTTTTTTTAATTTCAATTTTTTGCTTTAAAAGGAGTGAGTTGTGTACAGGGGAGTTAAATGCTTTATAGACAAGAAAAAAAACTGCGCTAGAACCAGCTTATTCATCATCATCTTCATCTTCCTCATCTTCCTCTTCCTCTTCATCCTCTTCATCTTCCTCATCTTCCTCCTCTTCCTTCTTTTTCTTGCTTTTTTCAGCCTTGACGACTCCCTTTTTCGCTGCATCAGGCTTTCCTTTAGCTCAGTATGCAGCAATATCCTTTTTGTATTTTTCCTTCAGCTTTGCAGCCTTCTTTTCATCAGGCTGCTTGTCACCCCCAGCAGTGTTATTCCACATCTCTCCCAGCTTCTTTGCAACATCCCCAATGGACAGGCCGGGATGTTCTCCTTTGATTTGGGGGCGAAACTCAGAACAGAACAAGAAAAAGGCCAAAGGAGGCCTCTTGGGTGTATTGGGATCCTTGAACTTCCTTTTTGATTCCTCTTTAGGAGGGATATAGGTTTTCATTTCTCTTTCATAACAGACCTTGTCCACCTTTGCCATATCTTCAAATTTTCCTTTCTCTTTAGCAGACATGGTCTTCCGCCTCTCTGAGCACTTTGTAGATAACTCTGAGAAGTTGACTGAAGCATCTGGGTGCTTCTTCTTGTGCTCCTCCCGACAAGTTTGCACAAAGAATGCATATGATGACATTTTGCCTCTCCGCTTCTTAGGAGCTCCTTTGCCCATGTTTAGTTATTTTTCCTCAGTGAGGCACGGAGTCACCCAGTGCCCGTCCGGCTCTCACTTCCCCCGGCGCTGTCTCTGTGGAGCTCAATGTACTGCAATGGCTGTGAGCGGGAGCCAGACCTGTGAGAGCAGAGTATTTTTCAAACTATTAAGTCACAAATAAAATCATGAAGTCATATTCCTTTTGTGGGTTATACCCAGAATTTCCTTTTAATTAAACATAATATTTCAGCAAGCAGTTCACACTTGTAAGGAAAGAATTATTTTATAATATTGTACTGGATCATGACACAAAATGCTTTTTCTTCTGATACTACTGTCACAAGGTCAGGAAAACATCACTCTAGAACACAAGTTCTTTGAGCAGGGGAACATCTTTGAACTGAGCCTGGCACATTGTAGATACTCAATGTGTGTAATCATTGATCCCATTTCATAGATGACAAAACTTAGTCTCAGCAAATTGAAATACCTTGCCCCAAATTACGTGTTGGTGATTCATAAAGCAGGGTCTGGAATTGCAGTTGTAGCCTCCAGCTTCCACACACTTAACCACCATGCTATCTGATTTTGATACAATAAACATTGGATGAAATAACATGTGGCCACTCTAGAAACATTAAAATGCATTTTGAAGGTTTATTGCTTCTCATGTTGCTTATCTCAGGCCACTTCTTTACAATATGTGAGTTGTGTGAAGACACAGATTTTGTCCTGTTCATTGTTTTATTTTTTGAGATCTAGCTCCCTCTTTGGCACCTAGTAGTTTTTAAAATAAATGTTTGTTGGATGAATAATAAGATCTGGGCACACTGACGGTTTCCAGGCAGAGAATCAGGAGTTGGTTGTTAAAATTCAAAGGTACTTCCAATAAGGTGGGGAGTCTAGAACACTACCCTACTGTGCTCCTTCCTGCTCCAAATGAGAGACTCAGTTCTCCAAACCTGCAAGGTGCTGAGACTTGGGAAGCCAAGGCTGGGCTGTAGGTGAAGGTAAGGCTGGGGCTATAGGGGGGAAACTCCCACCAAACCAGGGCTGCAGCATCACACAATTTTTATAGTCCATATAAATAGACCCTTCTAGAGCTACACAGAATACAACCCCAGCACCCCTCCCAACTGGGAGGAGGGGAGTCAGATCATGCCTTTGTCCCATTTATCTCTGTTCACAGGACTTCAGGCATAAGAGACAGAGAAGAAAACTCAAGAAACCAACCTGTCCTTGCCTTAGGGCAGATTCTCCTAGGATCAGAGTAGCCGTGAAGAGCAGAAAGAATGGGATGGTCATTCTCTCTGGCCTGGATGCTGATGGTGATGGTGACCTCTGGGTTCAGCATAGCTGCAGCCACTGACACATCAGAAGCAAGTAAGCATGTGTGTGTGTGTGTGTGCAAGGAGCAATGCTGCCCTTTGAAGAAGCAGTCTCAGTCCCTCTCCTATCACACCTAGGATAGTCATGGCCGTTATTCTAAGTCTATTTCTTAGCCTTGGATGTGCGTAGGAATCACTTGAAATTTTTTGCAAAAAAGCAGAGTCTGGTCCACTAGGTCTGAGGTAGGGCCTGAGACTCTGAATTTCTAACAAACTCCCAGGCAACATTGATGCTGTGGTCTTCGGATCACACTTTAAGAGGCAAGGGGCCAGGCAGGGAGGCGCTTTATTGGAAGGGCAGAAACACAATCACACACATGAGATTTGAAACTCCCAGGTGGTTCTATACACCTTCCCTTTCAACCTAAAAAAGGTCATTCCCTTGGGAGCATTGCTTTCACCCCACCTTCAGCCTTGCCCTGGAGTACTTTGGGGGATATCAGATACTATTATGCTTTCATGGTTAAGAGCACACACTCTGGGGTTCTTCCATCTGAGTTTTCATCCTGGCTCTATTGCTTACCAAGGGAGCAACTGGCTTAATCACTCTGAACCTGTTTCCCCATCTTCAATATATGAATTTAAAAAAAAAACTGATCTTACAAGTTCATTGCTAATCGCTTAACAACACAATGAATGAGGAGTGCATCTCCTCTTGCCTGGCATGTAACAAATGCTTAAAAAGCAAAAGCTGATTTTTTAAAACATTATTTTTGTCAGGAAGGAACAAAGTACGACTTCCCCAACAGGTGCAGCTGGGAAATCTTCAGAGAGTGGGACACACTGAACTGGGTCTTGAGGAAGTTTCTCTAGGCCAGGAAGGGGAATTAAGGAAGGCGTAAAATGTGCAAAGGCGGGAAGGAGTGGCAAGGTCACCACAAATCCCACCAAAGTATCAGGAACTCCGTGTAGTATTCTTCTGGATGTGGGAAAACGGATATTTTAAAAGCCAGAAGGCAGTGCTTAACATAAAGAATGAAGAGTGGAAGTTTAGGCATCCTCCGGGAAGTCTGTTTGCTTACTTATTTTGATGGGAATCAGCTAGAAAATACATCTTAAAAGACACGGGTTTCCTCAGGGCCTGGGTGGAATCTCTCTGGTCCAACTGCCCACACTCTGAGGCTCGGCTCTTCTGTCCGCAGAACAATGCGCTGAATGTCACAGCAATGCCACCTGCGTGGAGGATGGGGTTGTCACGACGTGCTTCTGCCAGGAGGGTTTCACCGGTGACGGCCTCGAGTGCGAGGACCTGGATGAGTGCGCCACTCCAGGGGCGCACAAGTGCTCAGCCAACAGTAGCTGCGTGAACACGGCGGGTTCCTACACTTGCGACTGCCTGCAGGGCTTCCGCCTGGCACCCGGGCTGGGCTGCACTGACGTGGATGAGTGCGCGGAGCCCGAGCGGAATCACTGCCATGTCCTGGCGACCTGTGTCAACTTGGAGGGCAGCTATTCGTGCGTGTGCCCCGCGGGCTACCGGGGGGATGGATGGCACTGTGAGTGCTCCCGGGGCTCCTGTGGGCCAGACATGGACTGCGTGCCCGAGGGTGACACGCTGGTGTGCGCTGATCCGTGCCAGACGCACCGCACCCTTAACGAGTATTGGCGCAGCACCGATTACGGGGCGGGCTACGCCTGTGACTCGGCCCTCAGCGGCTGGTACCGCTTCGTGGGCCAGGGCGGCGTGCGCCTGGCGGAGACCTGCGTGCCGGTCCTGCGCTGCAACACAGCCGCGCCCATGTGGCTCAACGGCACGCACCCGTCCAGCCACGAGGGCATCGTGAGCCGCACGGCCTGTGCGCACTGGAGCGGCCACTGCTGCCTGTGGGACGCACCAGTCCAGGTGAAGGCTTGTGACGGCTACTATGTCTACAACCTGACAGCGCCCCCCGAGTGTCATCTGGCATATTGCACAGGTGAGGGGGCGCCTCCCTGCAGCCTGGTCTCAGGCTCAGACAGGCAGCACCGAAGACTGGGGTATCCTTGATTGTCTATCTTTCCCTGTAACCCCCGCAGACCCCAGCTCCGTGGAGGGCACGTGTGAGGAGTGCAGTATAGAAGAGGACTGCAAAGCCGATAACGGCAGATGGCACTGCCAGTGCAAACAGGACTTCAACATCACCGGTGAGGCCACTGGGGATGAGGCCAATTGTTGAGCAACCTGTCAGCACCTGGGGGAAGGAAACGGCTCTGTGGGTATGATCCAATATTAGCAAAAAGGGACGGTCCACTAATACCCTTTAAAACCAACAAGAGGTTCTCTGGGGCTCTCTCAGTAAGCTGGCTCCAAAGCTTTGGGGATCTCTTTATGCCCAGCTTTCTTTCTGAGTCCTCCACACCGCAGTGGGCACACAGATTGCTGCCACCTGGTAACCAAAAGCTATGTGGGCCATATTCTTGCAGCACCAGAACACAGGCCTGACTGATCACGATTTTAGTCATGTCAAATTTTGTAAAAATGTAAATCTTATAAAATTTTACAAATTTGCTCTATCAACTATTACCTATGCTGTGATTGTTATTAACTTGCTTTTCCTCAAATTGACTGAAGCCATTCTTCTTTGGCATAAATTTAAGATGGTGATGGTCACTACTGTGTCTGTGGCAAGTAACACCTAGTTTAGAAGGTTAACTGTAGAAGCAAATACAATTAAAAGAAAATATTAAATTCCAGCAGGTGTGTGATACATCGATAAGCCATTTTTAACAATAAGTACTAAAAAGAAAAAATAATTTCAATTTTTAACAAAAAGTAAAAAATATCTAGCTGGATGTTGTTGCCTGCCTCAAACTCTCAGCTTGAGGGCTGCTCTCTGTTTAAGAGGGAGATGAGCAAGGCATTAAAGACATTAACAGATATTGGCAGTAAGTTTCAAGTCTCCTTGATGGAGGAAGGATGGACAGAAATTGCAGTTAACTTTTCTTTTTTTAAACTGAGATTCAATGTTATTTAATGCTGGGACAGTGGGAGATGCCAAGCCTCCTACATTTTGTATACAGGTGCCCTTGGGGGAACATGAGGCTGGATGGTTAACTGCTGGGTACACACAGTGATGCTAGGGATCTGGTCTTGTGTCACCATCACCCTGGGAGGGGACTGTGTTCAGCTCAAGGCTACTGTGAGCACTCTCCTGTGGTGGCCACCCTAGCCAGCTTGTTTTGACCCCTGGGGACATGATGGGCCTCTGAGCTGCAGACCTCCAATCCTGTTCTCCCTGGCCTTTTCAGATATCTCCCTCTTGGAGCGCAGGCTGGAGTGTGAGGCCAATGATATAAAGGTGTCCCTGAGCAAGTGCCAGCTGAAGAGTCTAGGCTTCGAGAAGGTCTTCCTGTACCTGCGTGACAACCAGTGTGCAGGCTTCAACGAGAGAGGCAACCGGGACTGGGTGTCTGTGGTGACACCAGCCCGGGCTGGCCCCTGTGGGACAGTGATGACGGTATGTCCTGGCCAGCGGGGGACAGAGTCAAAGCACTGCTTGGTTGAAGCCCCAGCTCTGTCACTTGCTAGATGTATGAGCTTGGGTGAGTTATTTAGCCTGGCTATACCTCAGTTTCCCCAACTGTGAAGTGAAGAAATAATAGTACCTACTTCATAAGGATGTTGAAAAGATTGAGTGTGTTAATTGGTTAAAAATGGTTGGAACAACAGCACAGAATAAGCTCTCGATAAATGTTAGCCTCAGAGAAAAGAGGGTGATTAATAAATGATAGTTCCCCATTTCACAGATGGGAAAGTAGGGCCGTGGTTGTCCCAGCTAGTAGGTACCACATAGGAGCTTTGGGTTCAGAAGCATGTCTGTCTCCAGTAATCCTGGGACACAGGGTGTGTATCACTGACTTTCTGAGAACCAGGTCCTCCCCTAGAGAGACCTCCTCCCGCGGAACCCAGAGGGAAATGTCGAGTGAGTGCCACATTGTTTCTCCCACCTCTCTCATCCCCAAAAAAGAGAATGGAAAGAAAACAAAAGAAAGGAAGAAATACATTGATTAATTGCCATTTGTCTAGGATGGCATTTGAATTCCATTAGTGATCACTTGGATGTGTTTTTTAGGAAATGTAGAGTCATGGAAAGAGCCCAGGCTTGTCAAATCCCACGTACTGTGGGCAATCACTCAGTAACTCAGTTACTATGAACCTCCATCTCCTTATCCAGGAAGCAGGGAGGTGGCAGCCTGCCTCTTAGGGTCATTGAAGAAGCCAGTGCAATGAAGGAGGAGCATTCGGGTCAGGGCCCGGCACATGCCCCATATACATGTAACTTTTTATCACAGAGACTAGGAGGGCAGCTCACAGGTAGCCAGAGGCAAATGGCTGTGGCTTTGAAGTACTCCTCAGATCCTCACGCCCCTTTCTTCTATCCCCCACCCTGCCAACACAGAGGAATGAGACCCACGCCACCTACAGCAACACCCTTTACCTGGCAGATGAGATGATCATCCGTGACCGCAACATCCAAATCAACTTTGCCTGCTCCTACCCTCTGGACATGAAAGTCAGCTTGATGACCTCCCTGCAGCCCATGGTCAGGTGCGGCCAGACAGGGTCCCCAGGGCTCCGGGTCAGGTCCACTCCTCAACCTGTTAACCATGGGACCTTCAGTTTCCCTGTCAACTGCCACCCATGGGGAACTAGGAGTGGAGTCTGTGAGCCAGGGTTGCCCACAGGAAGAGCCCAACTAGGAACCCTGGAGTCCAGATTCCAATCCATACACCAGGCAGCTGGTAGCTCCTCCCTGGGTGTTAATATTCTCATCTGGGAAATGGATTTAGCAATACTTTACTGCCTTACTTAGAGTACAGCAGTGCTCTGCAGAAGTGAATCAAATATTAGGGACTTCAGCTTCTCAGAGGGGCAGGGTGGTTGGACCAGGAAAAAGGAGGGGTCTGAGTCCAACCTTGCTGTGGGGACTATGAGCAAGTTATATTCCATTTTTGGACCTCACTTTCCTTCCTTCTCTATAGATTGAAGGGATTTGATTAAAGAGGGCTTTGCACATTGCACTCTTTGGAAGTGTGTTGGTGGGGGAGTGAGGGTCCTTGGCAGAATGCCTGCAGGATGAACCAGAGAAGTTCCACCCATATTAGTGGGTGTCACATGAGGTTTTATTATTTTTATAAAAAGGATACTGTTGCTAAATAAAATTGAAAATCTTTAAATAGGATGAATCATGGGCCAATAATGCTGATGCTGGAAAAGCTAATAGTTGTAATAAGAACAAGCATTTATTGAGTACTTATGCTACGGCAGGCATTGCCTCAAATGCTCTATATGGAACAGGCTGATGAAATCTTACGGAAGTCCTAGGAGATGGTAGATATTATTGTTATTATTTCTATTGTACTGATGTATAAATTGAGGCTCAGAAGTTTGAGTAACTTGCCCAAAGTTACAAAGTCTCTTAAGTGCTGGATTTAGGGTTCAAACATCAGGCTCAGAGCCACCACCCCACTATGACCTTCTCTTTGAAGCTTGAATCACAGGCAAAAACCTCTGGGGCAGCCAAACTCAGGGGAGAGCACCAGGCACTGGTGAGAGTGCATGGCTGACTTAGAGAAAGGAGGTTGCAGGCCTTCGGCTGGAGTATCACCTGGCGAAGCAGTTCCCTGGAGCACTCGTAGGCCTGGGAGGTTCTAGGGAGCAACATGCGTTTGTTCAAATCCCTCTCTCTCTGTTTTGAGTTGGAAATCTCACCCCAGTCCAAACTGATAACCTGGTTCTCACCTATAAAATGGGCTTCCACATTGCTGAGTGTTTCTTATTTATCTTATTTCACATGGCATGAGTCTTACAATGTCCTTTGAGGAATGTCCAGTGAAGTCTACATCAGTGTGCAGACTTCTCAATATGGTTAAAAAATAAACCATTTATAAAACTCCATCTTCTGGGGTGGGTGCCAGTACCTCACAATGGAGCCAGGACTCAGCTCTGTGGGACTCATAATAGCTCATCCCTTTAAGCCTGTTCTGGACTGAGACCAAAGAAGGGATCTAGGTGATTCTCTCCAGAATTTGTTCTATTTTGAAGACTCCAGGAGTACATGCAGAAAGAACCACAAGTGAGGGCCTGAACAAGTTACTCAGGATGTAACCTAACTGTCAGCAGAATCATTATCAATCAGGAGCTTGTCATAAACACAGAACCCGAGCCCCACCCGAAACCTACTCGTCAGAACCTGCATTTTGATACCTCTGGGTGCTCTTTGCAGTTTGGAAAGCAACGGCTGGTGGTTTCAGTCCTACTGCCAGATAAAAATGTAAATAACTACTGGGCGGTGCCTGTGGCTCAAAGGAGTAGGGCACTGGCCCTATATGCCAGAGGTGGCAGGTTCAAACCCAGCCCCATCCAAAAAAAAAAAAAATTGTAAATAACTGCAAGGGACTCCCCAGGAATGCAGACCAGAAAGAGTGGCCCATCTGAGGATGTTCTCAGCCTGGTCCTCTTACTGCCTTATGCCTCCTACAGTGCCCTGAACATCAGCATGGGCGGGACGGGCATGTTCACCGTGCGGATGGCGCTGTTCCAGAGCCCCGCCTATACACAGCCCTACCAAGGCTCCTCCGTGACACTGTCCACCGAGGCCTTTCTCTACGTGGGCACCATCCTGGATGGGGGTGACCTGTCAAGGTTTGCACTGCTCATGACCAACTGCTATGCCACACCCAGTAGCAATGCCACAGACCCCCTGAAGTACTTCATCATCCAGGACAGGTAAGCAAGGTTCCTACATGGGGGCCCAATGGGGTAAAATGCAGGGGGGAGTCTCTGGACTTGGATGGGGAAATTGCATCTTTATTTTCATTGCTCTCCGGCTGGAACTTGACATTCCCATCCATTGTGACTATAGGCAACAAACCACAGAGATATCAGCAGGACATGTGAAACCATTTGTGCTCACATTTTTTAGTTACTGTTGTACTAGAATTTTCACTGGATCTTGTTATTTAATGCGTTTGCAAATATATAATGCATACTTGCCTATCAAATATTTTAACATTTGAGAACTATGCTTCAGTTTAATTGGTTTCCTTTGTAATCTTTTAAATATTTTATTTTATACACTTAAAAACATTATTATTACTGTATTAGTATTACTATTATGTTTTGAGACAGAGTCCTACTCTGTTACCCAGGCTAGAGTGCCATGGGGCTAACCTAGCTCACAGCAACTTCAAACTCTTGGGCTCACGTGATCCTCTTGCCTTAGCCTCCCAAGTAGCTGGGACTACAGGCACCCACCATGACACCTGGCTAATTATTCTCTTTCTCTCTTTTTTTTTAGTAGAGATGGGGTCTTGCTTTGCTTAGGCTAGTCTCAAATTCCTGATCTCAAACAATCCTCCTACCTTGGCCTCCCAGAGTGCTAGGATTACAGGCGTGAGCCACTGTGCCCAGCCTAAAACCAGTATTTTTGAAGTGAGAGGCACACGCTTTCCCAGAGGGCGTAGGCAAGGGTGGTCTATGACTTACAGAACAGTGAGAAACCTGATTGAAAGGCACACTCAGGCGAGTAAGCAGCCTGGCCCCCGGCTTGGAGGGGTGAAGCATGAACTCTGTTAGCCAAGGGCCAGTTGAAACCAAGAGAACTCAGGTGTTGTGCTTTTTATCCAAGAGGATTTGATCACTGTGAACCTCACCATGAGAAAGTAGTTCATGTTTTCATTCACAAGTTGGACAGATATTCTGCCAGGCTTTATGAATACCCTAGTGAACAAGAGAGACAAAAGCCTCTCCCCTCAAACACTTTATATTCTAATGAGGGAAGACCCATAACTAAATGAAAATGAAATTTGTCGTACGTTAATGATAAAGAGGCTATAGGAAGGGTTGGGGAGAAGAGAGGCATTTGCTATCTCTTATCTCTTATCTCTTATGATCAGAGATAGCATCCCTGAGAAACTGTAGTCTCTTCTCATTTCAGTTCTCTTAGAATCTGCCCGGTTCCATCCAGCAGAACTTCCCAGTTGACTGGTAATCTATTAACCTCTCTGTTATTTGCAATCTCCCTTTGTAATAAACAGAAAGGCAGAGTTATTTTTGCAGTTAAATATCTAACTAAAATGCAATAGGACTCTTTTGTTAACCACGTACTCATTCATATGGTTCTATCCTACTTATGGCAAATGACATGGTTTGCCTTTTGTGGTCACGATCTAAAGATTCTCCTAAAGAATCAGTGTATTTCAGTAAAAAAATGCAAGTGGATTTAAAGACAAATAGGAAGTAAACATTAATACACATGTTGAGATACACAGGAAACCATTTATGAAGGTGGTATCTTGACAAGGAATAAAAGAACTAAAATTGGGGAAATATTGGTATTCAGATATTGCAGAGATTTGAGTTCCAATCTTGGCTTTGCCATTTCTTAGTACTGGGACACAGGTCAGCTCATTTCTCTGGATATTCATTTTCTCAGATGTGAATAGGGGTAAATTGTACCTATTGTTCTGGGACTTTCAAGCTTAGGGGTAAATTGTACCTATTGCTCTGGGACTTTCAAGCTTGGTTTTCCTGAGTGTAAAAGTATAGCAGGCACATTGTGGAAAACTTGGAAAGTTTTGAGAAAGAAGCAGGAAGCAATGTGGGATGTGTCTGTGTGTTTCCGTATGGGGGTGTGGGGGGAGCTATGTTGAAACTACCAGTCTAGGAGAGATGCCAAAACATCCCAAGACATGAAAAGACAAGGAGACAGATTGGGGAGACAGAGATAATAGCTTGGAGGGGACCCTTGGATGCCTGGCTTGGATTGAGTGTGTGGGGCACCACAGGCCATGCTGTCTGCCTTTCAGGTGATGGGTCCACTTAACTACAAGGCTTTTATCTTGCCAACTGGGGATTGCACTTTTACGGTAGATCTAAATTTTCAGACAGAGCTGAGAGTGAAAGCCACCCCCGGAAGCTCCTTCTCGGTTCTCGTAGTCTGTGGGGTAGAAGCCCACAACTGTGTGCTCCCTTACAAACCGTGTGCTCACTCTAAGCTCCAGAGGCAGGTGGACAGACTTCTGTGGAAGGCAACTCTGTCGATGACCCGGTATCCCTGGTCAGCATGGAACAGGGCCTGGGGATTAGGGCATAAAAACCCATCTCTAGTGACTCTGGCCATGTGGCTGTTAAGCCTGCAAAGAAGGGGTTAAAAACTTTTCTGCAGAGACACAGCCTAGGGGTTGATAAGCTATGATATTGAAGGCCTCCAGGTTGCCTTGAAGCAGAAGCCATAAATCTGCTTTCTGTAACACAATGAGTGCACAGTATAACTTCCAGGTTTCACTCCCCTCTTGGGAGTGAAGTCTCTAGTCTCTAGATGTGCTCCCTTTTGCTGCTGCCTGGAGTTTTCAAACTTTGTGTCTCTTTGAAGATTGAACTAACTTTTAAAAAGATTAGTAGTATGTATACTTTACTTGTTAATTAATAGTGCGTACATAACCAGCTGACTATAAAAGGTGGTCTTGAACAATAAGGCTTTGCTACTTGCCATCAGCAGGTAGTCTGTCTCTTTCACTATAATAATTCCAGATGTGAGACTACACCTGTGGTGACGCTGTCTGTCTCTCGCGAAACCCCAACGCAACAGTAGTCGGCTTTCAGCTTCTCTTCTAAATCAACTTTGAGCAAATACTGTACAACAGAAGAGAGGGTGCCAAGTTTGGCACCCCAAATGCCCTGTATCCTGGCCCAGCCCAGCACACGTGTGGGTCTCTGCATGTATGATTTTGAATTTCTCATTGTAAGTGTGTTGGTGCAATTGTTGATGTGCACAAATGGGTGAATACACTCCAAATGCGTCGGTGGCCCTCAGTACGCAGAGGATTCCATTGTTATAGTTACACCAGATGCATAGATAACACATAGTAGCTAATGGTTCTTGAATACCATTTCCTAGGAAATCAGAAACTGCTGACTTTTGGGTGGGGTGAACTCAGTGGTGATAACATTTTTGCTTGAGCATCAAGTATACATAGCATCGACATTGTGCCACATACTGTTCTAAGCACTTTGAAAAATTCATCAATTTAGTGTGGGCTACAATTATTATCCTCTGTGTACAGATGGGAAAATTTGAGGCACCAAGAGATTAAGTAAGTTGCCCAAAGTCACAGTTAATAGGTTGTGTGGCGATACTTGAACCCAAGAAGTCTGGCTGCAGAGTCTTTGCATAGCCAGCCACATGATATGATGTAATCCTCCCAGCTGTCCACAAACTGAGGACTCAACTATCCAAGTGGTGGAGAACGGGGAGTCCCCGCAGAGCCGATTTTCTGTCCAGATGTTCCGGTTTACTGGAAACTACGACCTGGTCTACCTGCACTGTGAAGTGTATCTCTGTGACACTGTGAGCGAAAAGTGCAAGCCTGTGAGTCACCTCCCCTCCCTCAGCCCATCTCCCACAACCAGAGATATTTGGCCATAAGGTCTGAAAGAAAAGAAATCAACATTTCAGCTGTCGGGGATGGAATGAGCAGTCAGAAGAGGTGGGCATGGCCAGAGAGGAAAGCTCAGCTGCTAGGGAATCCGGGGTCAGTGGATTGGGCAGGCTGGCAAAGGTCTGGCTTATCTGCAAGCTTGTGTTCTGATAACAGGAGCTGCCATTTTTAAGCACTCTGTCCCCTTTGTGTGTGTTAACTTTTTAATGCTTCATAGTAACTCTGTAAGGGAGATATCACTACTCTGGGAGAGGGACTCAGAGAACTTGAGCGCCCTGCCTGAGATCACACTACCTAGCAGGTGGTAGAGCTGGGACATGAGCCCAGATGTAGACTCTTCTAACAACTCCAACCTGCAGCAGGAGGATGATCCTATGAGGTGCTCAGCCCCCTCCACACAGCAGGGTCAAATCCGGCTCCCTCATGGAAGGTTTTTTCCTATCACCCTCTCCCTGCAGACCTGCTCCGGGAACAGATTCCGAAGTGGGGTCATCATAGACCAATCCCGTGTCCTGAACTTGGGTCCCATCACACGGAAAGGTAAAGAGAGCCACTCCCCCCTTGATATTTCCAGCTGGGAATGATCTCTGGAGAGGAGGAGAATGATAGAGCCTGGCACATTGGGAATCTTACTGGGATCTGAAGAACTGAGAGCAAGTGGGTCCTCTAGGGAAAACAGGAATGCAAGCTGCCTCCTTTTACCAGTTTCGGGCATTCATTCATCTACTCATTGCACAAATATGCTGTTGTGTGCCACAGGGGCATGGGATGAGCAGAAACAGACACAGGCCTGCTCACATGGAGATTGGAGATCTGTGGGGGAGACATTATTAAATAATTCCACTTAGAGGTTTATAATAGCAGTTGTCCTAAGTGCAAAAAAGAAAATATATAAGAAGCACCAAGTTCTTACAAGAGGGGAAGAATGTGGCTGAGATTTGGAAACTGAGAGGGCAGTGAATAAGAGGGGTCAGGGAAGAGAGGAGGGGAAGGGATCCCAGCTTGGACAAAGAACCTATGGTCAGAGGGAGCCCAGCCTAGTATTAGAGCTGAGAGAAGGACCAGCAGGCTTGAAGGAGGAGGAGAGCCACATGGGATGAGCTGATGCAGGCCAGGCCAGATCGCATGGGGGCTTGTATTCTCCCGAAAGCCACGAGGAGCCCCTGAAAGGTCCAAAGCAGGCGAGTGAAATGATCAGATTTGGATTTTGAAGAGATCACTGTGGCTGCAAGGAGAAGAGCAGATGGAAGGGGCTTCTCTTAGGCTTCGTGCCCAGCCTCATGCTTTCTCTCTCCATGGATCCCTTTTTCCTTCCAAAGGTGTCCCAGCTGCCATCTCAAGGGCTCCTTCCTGCAGCGTGGGTAAGTTCAGGCATTCTCTGCAAAGGGACTTGTCCCAGAACCCTCCTTGGGTGGGTCTATTCTGTGGACCCCCAGGTGTGCTGGAGGGCCTGGCCTGCTTGACATGAGCTCTGGAGAGGTGACCCTATCTATGGAAATGCCTGGGCCTGGGGTTGTACATATATGCACACATACTTGTGCTATCTTATAATCATGTATGTGTGCATAGAGACACAGGTGTGCCCAGGCAGGTACACAAGAACATAGATGTCCAGGCATGTTTGCGCACACAGATGCATGGACAGCTGCAGTTTCACACGTGCATATTTGCCCGTGCAGACGTGCACACCCTTACTACAGGCTTATACCCAAAGCACATGCTATAGATCTGCATCTTGGGATCTTCCTGATGCTCCATGGCTTACCTCTAACACCTGGTTCAGGATTCATTCAACGGGTGTCTTAATATTTGTTAAATGCTACTGTTGCCAAGAACCATGCCTAGGGCTGGGGTGAACACCACAGACAAACAAGAAACCCTGCTTCTCTGCTTCTTTGCTCTTCTGACCACAGTGACCAAGGACTAAGGATATTTGTGTGGTCCTTAATTGATCCTTGATTTTCATGGCTACTGAATCATCTGAAAATCTAGGTGAAAAGCAAATTCTGGCACCAGATGCCCTTCTTTGCTCCTGGCACCTGGATTGGAGGGAGTTGTTGTACTGATCTGGCATTTGATCTGAGCTAGTTCAGCCCAGGAGTGGTGA
>NW_003852439.1:1699487-1738184 GCF_000181295.1 Otolemur garnettii
TAATCCCTGGCCCTCTGGAATTTACAGTCTGGTAGGAGACAGAGAACTTGAACCAGTCATTCCAAGTAGGGCAGGCATTTCAGAAACTGGGAGTATAACAGGGGTACCTCATGTGTACCAACTCTGTGCCAGGTGAAGAATACAGACCCAGTCCCTGCCTTCAGGCATCTCCCAGTCTTGAGAGGTGATATGGAATCAGCAAGGCAATATCTGGACTTCTCCCTCCCAGTCTGGTAGTGGGGAGCAGACCCATAACCCCTGCTGGTAGGGTATGCTTTGCAGGGACCCCTCTAGGATGCATGACCAGAAACCAGGAGCCACTGGTTCCAGAAGATCCAGATATCCCGAGGGCCTCAGGACTTCTTTGACAAGTGGACTAAATGAAGCTGATTCCTCTGAGAACTTTTTAACCTGAAGCCAGCTGCTTCCCTGGATGGCAGCTGAGGCTTTCCGGGAAAGTCCAAGGCCCTGTTGCACTATTCAAGCCATCTGATCCTAGGGAAAGCCACACGTGTGTATCAGCAAGTGGGGGCAGCTAGAATGGTCTGTTTAAGGGGCCTCTTATCATACACAGGCAGGCACTGAAAGCACATGCTCTTTGCCTTGCCTGAGAGCTTTAACAAGAGGACCACAGGCTGATCTTGGCCCTGCTGTGATCATTTGCACCTGGCTGACCTTGAGCTGGTTTATCTGTACATCAATATGGGTACAACAGAACATAAAGGAAATATCTGAGTGAAGAAAAATCAAAACGAGGGCCACAGACAAGAGCTAGAGGAGATGGAAACACATCAGAATTAATAATTTTGTCCCTTGGTTCCTTTTCTTTCCCTTTTTCTTTTTCTTGTTTTCTATCAATTATTCAGCTCAAAATATTTAACGTATATTTTGAGCACAAACAGATTCAATCCCAACCACTTTTATAAGTATCATGGGAATTAACCAAATAATCAAAACAGAGCCCTTGCTGGTAGAAAGTTTAAATTTCAAAGGGGGATACATTTAAATAATAACTAATGGAAATGTGAAAAATGGTGACAAGCTCTGTGGAGGTAGAAAAAAAAGAAAAGAAAAGGTGGCTAGATCAAGGGGGGCTGCTATTTTACAAAAGATGATCAGGGGAAGTCTCTCTGAAGAGCAGAGGGTAAGGGAAGTGAAGGAGTGATGGGGGAATATTTGAAGAAAAGCATTACAGGCAGTTGGAATAACAAGTGCAAAGGGCCTGGGGCAGGATCTTGTGCCTTTCCACCAGGGATAACTGCTACTCAGACGGCCATCAGTTTGAGGCATTACTCACTGGAGGGGGCCTAGAGCGTTCATAGTTTTTCTGTTTCATTACTCAATGATCACTTAGTAGGAGCTGATTAGAAATGCACAGACAGAATCCCTGTCCACAAAGACTTTTAGAGGGAGACAGATAAATTGCCAGGTGAATGTAATTCAAGTCATTGCTAGGAGGCTTAGGAGCAAAGAGGAGGAACACCAGCCCACCTGTGGAGTTAGGGAAGGCTTCCTGGAAGAGGCAACAAGTTGGAGAAGCACAGAGTGATTCAGACCATGGGAATAGCATGTAGAAAGGCTTAGAGATGGGGATGAGCACAGATTGGCTGGATTGGAGAATGTGTTGCGCAGAAGTTGTAGGTGAGGTTGCAACTGTAAAGCGGGGTCAGACCCCAGGAAGTGTGGAGTGCTGGGAATGTGGGATAATGCTGAGAGATGGTTCTGTGGCTTCTGGCTGCAGGGGGGAAAATATAAACAGGGTAAGAATGAAAGCAGGTAGACCCATTAAAATCACCTGCCTCCTGGTGGCCTGAATTCAGATCCTCTGCACCTCTCCTCAGGTCCATGCCTTCCAGTCCCCAGGGTAGCCCACGTATTGGAGGAGGGGGCTTCTGATACTTATTTTGCCCAGCAGCTGTCTGTCCTTTGCCATGTTATGACCAGCACCCAATCAGACCTTCCCAAACTCCCTAGCGTTAGAATGTCTGAAGTTGGGTGGTTTCTACGGGTCAAGAGTGGAAATCACCCCTATCCCCTTCCTTATTTATTGCCTTTCTCCAACTTGCCTCCAGACAGAAGCAGAAGTGTTCTAAGGTGATTAGCTAAGAACAGGAGGTAGATAGAAAATCCATTGTGCAAACAAGTACCTGTTTGACTTCTCTCCACTTCCCTTTGGGTATTAAGCTTCCTTTTGATTAGTATTTGGCTTCTGGTAATAAACATGGCACCAGCTTCACTGGTTTATTATGAGGATTAATTGTGAGAAGCATGGTGGCAGAGCATTGAGCGGAGCCCAGGCTGTTCAGCATCCGGCACACATCGCTATTGTTTATAGGGAAGCATCGGCGAGACGGTGAAACTGCTGGAAGGGTATGGTGTCAGGGGAGGGCCTTCCTTTCACCATCCTTTGCGTAAATTGCTTATCTCACCAATACCCAGTGTGTGCTTGGAACTTTAGCACCAATTGTGAAGAGCCACATGGGTGGCAAATAGCAATAAAAAGACAGCAGGCTGCGTTCCCATGGTTGGCCAGAGGAGGAGGAACGCTGTGTGGTCTCACCCCAGGTAAGTCCTCCCAGTCCCAGCAGGCTTTCTCTGAATCCTAGGGCGGGGGCCCTCTCTTAATCCACTGGACTGGCTAGGGTTATTTGTTCTTGGAAATTTTCAGAACCTGGTAAAGAGTTTAGACCAGGCGTCCTCAAACTGCGGCCCACGGGTCACATACAGCCCGCCTAGGACATTTATCCGGCCGGCCGGGTGTTTTTGCCACCGCTGCCTGTCCTGCTTAGCAGCGGACTCATCCCAGGGCCCGCAATCCGGCCCTCCAGCGGTCTGAGGGACAGTGAACTGGCCCCCTATTTAAAAAGTTTGAGGACCCCTGGTTTAGACCCTGCGACCCTGGCCATTGTCAGGGGCTCCAGATACCCTGTGTCCAACTCAGCCATGCTTTCAGCCATGCTTCCACCCACCTGCTGCTGCTCCAGGCATGCAGATGCCACCCTCACCCTTGCCCTGGCACCTCTAGTGGGGAGATAGGTCTCTACTTGGGAGTCTCATCTCTAAGAATGCTTGGTCCTTGCTGCTCTCCTGTGCCTGCGCTTTCATTCTAGATTCACACTATCCCTGCCAGAAACAGATCCCTATCTTCAACTGAGATCTTCCAGAGACTGTCGGAAGTCATCCAAAGATTTTCTTGTTCAGGAAGTTTCCCTGAAGAGTAAATGTCACTGGAGGGTTGGCAGGCTCTTCACAGTTCTTACTTTCATGCACCCCTTATCTTTATTGAGCCACCTGTTTTGTACCAGATTTCATGTTGGGAGCAAGGCACATGGGGCTTGACCTGATATGGCCCCACTCCTCTGGAAATCTACATGCCTAGAGTACATTTCGGGGGAGGGGTCTCAGCAGTACCTGAGGCATAAAACTAAGACAGGGCAGCCATTACTTTTGTCTGTAGGTATTCCCAGGCACCTGAAACCCTCTCTTTCAACCCAATCTTCAGACAGCCTCTACCTCCACCTGAGCAGGGACCATCCTGAGACCCTTCCAGGACATTCTGCAGTGCCAGCTGTTTCTAAGCTTGCCTTTGATTTGTGTGCTGTCAACCTCATCCCCTTGGCAAGCTCCCAGTATCTCACCCCCTTTCTGCAACGCACCCTTGCTTGGAAACAATGCAGCTCTTACTGAAGGAAGACAGCAGTTCTGTTTTTGAGGACATGGGCCTGTGCCCTGATCTTATCTGGGGCTTTCCTTTTCCATACCTGCATGGGGACACTGTAGAGTGACCTTCTGGCCTCACCTGTGGAAAGGATGACGGGCTCTGACCTCCTGTGGCTGGCCTTGGCCTCCTGCGTTCTGACCCTGGCATCGGCAGTGCAGCAAGGTGAGTGCCCTGTTCACCTGGCCTCTCAGATGTCTGGCAAGACCTGGGGAGTGAGCAGGAAGGGCAGGGAAGGTGGTTCTGGTCAGTGAGAGGAGCTGCAGGGCCTGAGGCAAAGACTTAGAGGCAGAAGTCAAGGGAAACATGATGAGAAAAATGGAAATCAAGTCACAATTTTTCAAAGAACCAAATTGGAAATTTCTGTGAGAGGATGGGGTGCCAGTTAACTTCTCATGCCCATATCTGGGGGACATCAGAGAACCTGGATTGGAGAGGATGAGGAACGAATCACCCACTTGTGTTAGCAAGTGCCTTCTCCTTCTCCTGAAAAGGCTAGAGATCTCTCCAGGCTCTTTCCAAGAACTTTGAATCAAACAAAACAGATGCTCATAGAAGGGTTTCTATAAGACAAGGGTGCAAATTTCAACCCTGGGTGGATAGGGGAACCAAGCTCATGGCCTCAGATGCGAAAATCTGGGGTATGCAGAAAATAATCCAAGAATAACAAGTTTGGGGATTCCTTAAGATAAGTACATGAGCAGGCTTGAAAATCTCATTTTCCAAAAAGCCCCTCTAATGTATTTGATAAGGATATGATTCCGAATGTGTACCTAGCTCTTTAATCAGGCACCCCCAGCATTTAGCAAATCAGAATTAAAGGAGAATGCCTGGCATTTACACACATTATTTCATTTAATCCTCTAACAGTCCTTTAAGGGCTTATGTTTCCTCAAGTGGGGCATAAATATTCCAAGATGACTCTAGGGGTGTATGGCAGCCTCTTAAAAATTTTTAATGGCTATCCATTTGTTTTCATGCAGATTTAAGAAATATACCTAGTACATATTACCTATGTTATCACAGATAATATTCCTTAAGATAAAACTTAATTTTTTTTAACATAACCTCAAGGTTTTATTGTCCTCATAATAAAATAAAAGACATTTACAACGGGATTGCTTGGCCCCTTCTCTTCATTATCTCCTCCCAGTTCAAAAAGCTTGCATCTCTTAATAAGAGCCCCCATTCTCTTAGATCTGCATTTGGGCTCAGCACACTCATGCCTCAGCACGATCTTCTTTGTAGATAAGACTAATTTTTAAAGAGAATCATTGAAAGAAACATTTGAAGTCAATGATGTGGAAAACAACGTGCCCTAAGCCTGGGAATGGCTGATGTCTGGGAGGCACAGCTCACAGGTGTGGTTTTGCAGATGAGTTTCAGGGAAGTTAAATCACCTGCCATGTACTTAGCTGGAAAGTGTGGAGCTGGATTTCAACCCAGCCTTCCCAGCCTGTGGTCTTCCTCCTTCATCTCTGCCACCATCATATGTCACTGCCCCTAAAACTGTTTAGCGTGTACACACACACACAGACAAATACATGGTAGATCAGATATAGTCTCTTTTTTTAAAGATTTTATTTTATTTTATTTTTTGAGACAGTCTCACTATGTCGCCCTCTGTAGAGTGCTGTGGCATCACAGCTCACAGCAACCTCAAACTCTTGGGCTTACACGATTCTCTTGCCTCAGCCTCCCAAGCGGCTGGGACTATAGGTGCCCAACACAACACCTGGCTATTATTTTTTTGGTGTAGTTGTCATTGTTGTTTGGCAGGCCCAGGCCAGGTTCAAACCCACCAGCTCCAGTGTATGTGGCTGGCACCCCAGCTGCTGAGCTACAGGCACCAAGCCGAAATAGTCTCATTAGATCACATTAGTGGTTCCCACTGAATTGGGGGTGATTTTGCCTCCCCCAGGAACATTTAGCAATACCTGGAGACAAATTCTGGTGGGTGCCACTGGCCACTAGTGGGTAAAAGCCAGGAATACTCTTAAATACTCCTCAAAATGCACAGGACAGAAGCCACCCCCACCCCCATGAAGAATGATCCAACCAAAATGTCAGTAGTGCTGAGGTGGAGAAATCTTGTGTTAGTTAGACTGTATCTCCTGATACAGAAAAATGTTCATATTAAGTAAAAAATGCAAGAGGGGGGAAAAAACACTGTACAGGATTAAACTCATTTTTTTATTTTTTTTTAAAAATCCATGTTTTAAGCATAAGCATAGGAAGGATCTGAAGGTGTCATGAATTATAACAAATTTATGATTAGGCCTGGAAATGGAATGGGCTGATGACAACTTTCGTTTCTGCTTGATTCATTTTAATAATGTTTGCAGTTCTTTTTCAGTGAGCATGTATTATACTTATGATGAGAAGAACAAATATTGGTCAAACAAAGCCACCATGTACGGGCACACAGGGAAGGACTCCTAACTCTGATGAGAGGGAGAGAGGTGTTGTGCCAGCTGGCAGCCCCACCGTCCTTAATGCCTAGGAAATACCAAAGTCTTCATTGATTATTTCCACTGCAAAGTGATGAAGTTTGATGTCTGATTAATGAATTGTGCACCTATTATCTTCACGGAGGTCCTTTGGGAAAGTAGAACGTGGAGAGGAAGAAACCCTCCACGAAGTTGGAGGCCTTGTTCAGCACACGCAAGCTCACTCTGTCACTTTCCCAGGTTACAGAAACCCCAGCGAGGCCGGTTCCTATGGAATGGACTTGTACTGTGATGATTCTGAGAGCTGTTTTGACCCCTGCCAGAATTACACCCTCCTGGATGAACCCTTCCGAAGCACAGAGAACACAGGAAGCTCCCGGGGGTGTGACAGGGGCCTGAGCGGCTGGTACCGCTTTGTGGGTGAGGGAGGAGTGAGGATGCCGGAGACCTGTGTCCCAGTGTACCGATGCCAGACGGATGCTCCCATGTGGCTGAACGGGATGCACCCTGTGCTCGGGGATGGCATCGTCAACCGCACCTCCTGTGCCCACTGGAGTGACAACTGCTGTTTATGGAAGAGGGACGTGCTGGTGAAGGCCTGCCCGGGCGGGTACCACGTGTACCAGCTGGAGGGAACCCCCGAGTGTAGTCTGAGATACTGCACAGGTGAGCAGCAAAGCCACCCCAGGGCTTAAGAAAGGGAGAGGAGCAAGTTAAGAGGAGGTGACCCAGAGCAGCCTTAAACAGCCTCCGGCCAGCTATTGCCCAGTGAAAACATAGCCAAAAGGTTGCCAGGCCTTCCGACATCTCCAGTAAACCCAGAAATTCTGATTTGAGGGCATAATCTCCCAGTTTATAAATGTGTGCATAGCAGAATGTCATTTGGATTCCCGTTCTATTTAGGCCATTTGACTTACCTCTTTGAGCCTCTCTTTTCTTATCTGGCAAACAAAACAAAACAAAACAAAACAAAACAAAGGATAATGACAAGAATAACAGCTGAGATGTAGTGGTCACAATGCCTTTGCTGTTCTCCTAAGCACTTTAAAGGACCCTCTTCCCAACTCTGTGAGACAGGTGCTATCCAATCGCCCCCTGGGGCACAAAAGAGTTAGGGAGCTAGCTCTCAGGATCACACAGCTGGGGCATGACAGAGCTAGGATTTGAACTTGCACTCCAGAGGCTTACCCACCATGCTGGGCCCCACATCCACTCCCGCGTCCTGTGCTTATACCCCAGACCCTTCCACTGTGGAGGACAAGTGTGACAAGGCCTGCCGCCCCACAGAGGAGTGCCTCCGCACATCCAACGGCACCTGGGACTGTTTCTGCAGACAGAACCTTAACAGCTCTGGTGAGTGGCTCACAGGAAAGGGAAGGGCAGGAGGGAGGGACCTCCAGAGGGTCAGGATGAGGTGTGGACCAGAGTTGAGGGCGGGCATGGACTAGAGATCGGGGAACAGGAGTTCTCTGGTCTGCTTGCTAGAAAACCAGTGGGTTTGCAAGGTTGGGAGGGCAGAGTTGGAGCAAACTTCCATGACAGCCACTGACTTCTGGCTTCAGAAAATAGCTCTGTCATGGGTAGGCTTGATCCACGAGGGACAAAAGCACTGAAGACAAGAATTCTGCAAGTGTGGGAGCTACATGCAGACAGCTGCAGTGTCTTTGTGTCAGGGACATGGGCAGACTCCTGGGACAAGTCATCTATACTCTCTGAGCCTTAATGTCCTCATCTGTAACATGGGGATAAGATGATAATAAAAATACCCACCATAAAGGGCTATTATGAGAACTACATCAGAGCAGTTCAGATGGGTTGGCTGTAGAGGTCTTGAGTTTTTCATCACAGGAGATGAGTGAGCAGAATCAGATGGCCTCTGGGTAAGATTGCCATAGATGAGCCTGGTTGGGGGTTGAAACTCCCACTGAGATTATTTCTCCCCATCATTGGATTCTACCAAGGGCCTTTGACCTTGCCCTTGGCACAACCACATCTTCCTCTGAACATACTCCTGGTCCCTATTAAAGACAGAGTATTCTAGGCAGAGGGACAAGAAGGAGCATGACACATTTGGAAATTGGGGCTTCAGTGTGTATGAGGGAATCTTGAATGTGCCTGGAAGGAGCAGTGTGGGGAATGAGGGGTGAAAACAACCTGCTCTCTTCAAAGACTCTCTCTGCTCGTGGGGGAGAATGAGAGCCCATAGGGATGGCATTGTTTTCTGGGCCTCAAATCCCATCACGGTATCAGACGTCAAGATTTGAAGATGTCTTCCTTGCACCGAGGTGGGCACCCTGAGCTGAGGGGGGGGGGGCAGCTGGCCTGCCTCATGTCTTCAGCAGTGCCATGCAGAGCAGTGGCTATCCAGTGAGCCCCCACTGTGAGCCCCCACATCATTCTAGGATGTGGCCTTCACTTCCTTCTCCCTCTCTGGCACCTCTCCCCTCTCCTGTTCTAAGTTTCCGTACCTTGAACTCTGCACCTTTGCAAATGCACTGTTTCCTCCCAGCTCCACACTATCTCCTCTGCTATCCCCTCAGCCTGGGATGGCCTCACTTGCTTTATTCACTAGCAAAACTCTGGTTATAAACCCTTCCCTGACTTAGCCAACAGAGTTAGATATACCTCCCTGTGAGCTCCCCCTGTACCTGGAATACGCTCTGTCTGTTCCTTTATCGTATTGAATTATAATAAGCTGTTAATGTGTTGTTGTCTACACAACAGTAAGCAATTCTCTTGGCTGAGTCCACGTCTCATTTATTTCCATGTTGAAGGTACCTGGTAGTTGGTAAATGTATGTTGAATCAGTGCATTCATGAATACAATAGGAATTATATTTCTATAGTTCACTCTCTGTCTCCCCTATTGGAGTATACATAGTATAAGGATGGGGACTTTGTATCCCCAGTGCTTGGCAGGTAGGAGATGCTCAAGAAGTATTTGCCGAATGAATGAAAAGTGAATACAATTTCTCTGAACCTGGTGAGATGTGCTGGCTTTACAAAGGACTGTATATCTAGCTTTGGTTTTAGTATAGAATGCAGGATCAACTCACTTCCCTCAAAGCACCAATCCCCAAGAGGAACAAGGCAAGAAAGCCTTAGCCAAGCCTGCACATGGGACGCTTGACAATCTTGGACCCAGGGCCCCCTGCCAACCTTCCTTGCCACCAGCCTGAGTGTGAATTCCATCTGGGTCCCAGGCACCCTGAAGTCTACCCAACCTCCCATTGGGCACTGTGGTCTCGCCAAAGGGTGAGGAATGTGGGTTCTGCCCACTACGTTCAGACCCCTGTTCACTCCACCTGCCCCCTCTCTGCTTTGCAGATATTCACAGTTTGAAACCTCAGCTGGACTGTGGGGACAGGGAGATCCAGGTGAATCTGGACAAGTGTTTGCTGGGAGGCCTGGGTCTGGGGGAGGAAGTCATTGCCTACTTGCGAGACCGAAACTGCAGCAGCATCATACACAGAGGAGAGAGGAACTGGGTGTCTGTGACCAGCCCTGTCCAGGCTAGTGCTTGTGGGAACATTGTGGAGGTAAGTGGCATGCACACCACTGCTGTCAGAGTGTGAGAGTCAGATCAAAGACCCATCATAGAAGCCATGTGATCTTGAGCTTGTCATTTGGCCTCTCAGGACCCCAAGGGTTATGTAGGATTATACACGTCGGTCAACAATCCGACACTTGAGTTTAATGAATGTAAGATATGATTATTTTAATTACGGCTGATGTGGATGCACAGAGAGGCAGGCATGGTGGTCCCTGATTCTTCCCATAGGTCGAGAATTCTAATGTTTGGTCTGGAGCCCTCATGCTCCTTCCTGTAAAATGTTAGTGCCACTGGAGGAAAAGGTCCCTTTACCTCCTTGAGACAGAAGACAGGTGACTGCATGGCTGAGAACACTGACTCTAGAATCAGACAGGTCTGAGTGTGAGAGACACCGAGACACACGTACCCACAAACACACCTGTGGTTTTGTTTTTATGCTAAAGAGAAATCAAACCCATGCCATCTACAAAAACACCGTCTCCTTGGTCAATGATTTCATCATCAGAGATACCATCCTGAATGTCAACTTTCAATGTGCATACCCACTGGACATGAAACTCAGCCTCCAAACTGCCCTACAGCCCATTGTCAGGTACGGCGCTGACCCTTTCCCTTTGCCCTATAGCCCTGACATTGGTCACAGTCACTTCAGGTACAGCTTATGATGTCCACAGGATGTTACGGAAGCTTTCATCTATTCAATCATTTTTTCCACAAATATTTATTGATAGCATATTAAGGATGTTCCACATGAATGAGGCAGATGGAGTATTTGTGGATGTTAAAGATTTTTATTATGAAGCAATGCAGCAACACAAAACAGTGCTTGTTCAATGTGCTAGGGAACAAAAACCTAGGACAAGTTCATTAAACAACAGATTAAGTATGGCCAGGCATGGTAGCTCGCGCTTGTAATCCTAGCACCCTGGGAGACCGAGGTGGGTGGATTGCCCTGAGCTCAGAGGTTCGAGACCAGCATGAGCCAGAGTGAGACCTCGTCTCTGCCAAAAAATAGCTGGGCATTCTGGCAGGTGCCTGTAGTCCCAGCTACTTGGAAGGCTGAGGCTAGAGGATCACTTAAGCCCAAGTGAGTTTGAGGTTGCTATGAGCTATGACTGCATGGTACTCTACTGAGGGCCACAAAATGAGACTCTGTCTCCATAAAAAATAAAGAAAGAAAGCAAAAGAAAAAAGAAAAAACAGATTAAGTAAATATTTGTAAGTGAGATGAATGCTTGCAGGAGAAACATGGGGTCCTTTGGGAGCAGGGAATAGGGGTCCCAGACCCAATCTTGGTGTGGAGTGGGGTCAGGAAGACTTCCTGGCAATATGAGATTTGAGCAGAGAGTAGCTTTTATTGGATAGACAGTACCCCCATCCCCACCAGAAATAGAACAATAGCAATTTGGGCAGGATTCAATCTGGGCAGGGGTTTTTATCTGTTTTGTTGTGTCTCTGATTCTGGAATGGGGTCCTGCTGAATCAGTGTTCTTTAGCATTCTTTGACTTACCAGGGAGACTTTCTGGATGTCAGAGTGTCCTTCCCATTTCCTTATTACCTCCTGGACTCACCGAATGGTAGGATTAGAAAGAGTAGAAAATTTTCCAGTTAGATGTTGGGGCCCTTCATTTGTCAAAAATCAAAATGAAAGCCACGTATCTTGTGAGGTGGAGGGAAGAGATCTGCTGCTAGAACTTGTGAACCCACTGACCTGGTCCCAAGCCCCATTCTCCAGGCGAGAGGATGGCTCATACACTACACTCACAGTTACTCCCCCAATGAGGAAAACAGGTGGGAGCCGTCCTGCAGGACAGATTGTTGGACATCCTGGAGACAGACTCTGTTTGTCAAGTTTAGTGCCTAGAAGCTAGGAAATCCTCAGTTTAAATGAAGGATTGAACAATTCATTTAGGGAGCAAAGGTATGCCTTGGTAAGTGCCCCATACAACTGGAGAGCTTGACTTAAGTTACTCTCTCTGGTAAAAACCTCATGTTTCCACTGTGGTGGTTTTCCTTGTCTCAGTTCCCTGAACCTCAGTCTGGATGGGAACGGAGAGTTCACTGTCAGGATGGCCCTCTTCCAAGACCAGAACTACACGAATCCTTATGAAGGGCCCACAGCTCTGCTGTCGGTGGACACCATGCTCTATGTGGGTGCCATCTTGGAGAGAGGGGACACCTCCCGATTCAACCTGCTACTGAGGAACTGCTATGCCACCCCCACTAAAGACAAGGCTGACCCTGTGAAGTATTTTATCATCAAAAACAGGTAATGGGTGACTCTGGGATTATCCTTTGGAAAAATGTTCTTACCTCCATGTAATACAATTGTGTAAATTGTATTATATACCAAGACCATGCCCATTGGACCCAGAAATAGCACTCCTGAAATTTTTGCCTAAAGTATTCATGAATACCAAATAGGTGGACAGAGAAAATAAATGTCAATTATTTTCTATTTCAATATTCTTGATAACATTGTTCAAAAATAGGGGATCAACTAAGTAATGGTGAACTATGATAGATTATATAGATGTTAATGAAGTCGATATTACTGTTTCCACTTTACAGACAAAAAAATTGAGGCTCAGCACCCATAGCACAGTGGTTATGGCACCAGCCACATACACTGAGGGAGCCGGGTTCGAACCTGGCCCAAGCCAGCTGAACAACAATGACAACTGCAACAACAACAAAAACAACAACAACAACAACAACAACAAAGCCAGGCATTGTGGCGGGCACTTGTGATCCCAGCTATCTGGGAGGCTGAGACAAGAGAATCACTTAAGCCCAAAAAATTTTGAATTTGCTGTGAGCTGTGATGTCACAGCACTCTACCAAGGGTGACAATGTGAGACTCTGTCTCAAAAAAAAACAAAAAATTGAGGTTTGAGGTTAGAATAAGTAACCTGCCATGGTCACTTAGCTAGAAGTAGATGGGGTTGAAATTTCAAACCAATCTGTTTCACTCTGGAGACTGTGCCCCAAATAATCTAAACCACGTGTGTTTATAAGGATACCATCTTGGAGGAAAAATGGAGGACTAGAAAAGGTCTGTGTTCTTATAATATAATAGAGGGAACCTGGAGGGACTCTCTAACTTTCTCTGCTGCTGTTTTTAGAAATTACACCCTTTTCCCTGTCACCCCCACCCCCTGCAGCTGCCCAAATCAGCGTGATTCCACTATCCAGATGGAGGAGAATGGGAGGTCTTCGGAAAGCCGGTTCTCAGTTCAGATGTTCATGTTTGCGGGACATCACAACCTAGTTTTCCTGCATTGTGAGATACATCTCTGTGACTCCCTTAACGAACAGTGCCAGCCTGTGAGTGTCTCTTTGGACTGCACTATCCAGAGCCTGCCATGGAGCCTGGCACCTGATAATAGGCTTTCATATATATTTACTGGGATTATGGAGGGAGGGAAGAAGGGAGGGAGGGAGGGAGGGAGGAAGGAAGGAAGGAAGGTGAGGGAAGGAAGAACAAAGGATGAATAGATGGAATTTAGACCTCCTAAAACCCCAGTTGTAAGCAACTATTTTGCCCCCAGGAAGCAGATCAGAAGAAAACTGTCTACTAGGTCCCCTGGGCACAAGCCGTGTTATAAAATGATTATACATATAATAATAGTAGGCTTTTCCAGTGCTTACTCTGAGTCAAGCACCATGCTAAAACTTTTACGTGTTTTACCTAACTTAACTTTCACAACAACCTTTAAGCAGATTGTTTTATCAGCCCCAGTGTAGGAAAACTGAGGCTCACAGAAGTCCTTTGCCTTGCCCTAGTCCTACACACAGCTGGCAAGTTACCAGAGCTGGGATGTGCACCGGCTGAGAGATGACTCCAGTGTCCCCCCCATACTTAGTGCCGTTTGGCACTGCCAGTGAATATTTGGAGTCTGTTGAGTACTTACCCAGTGTCTATATGTGGCCAACATACCTTATTTTAATCTTCACAATCAAGTAGATACTATTTAGTCATCACAGAGAGGTGAAGTCATTTGCTCCAGATTACACAGCTAAAAGAAAGCAGAGAAGCCTCAAAGCCAGGTGTTTGACATGCCACTGAGAATTCTCTAGATTGAGACAACCACAGCATAAGAATTAGCACCAGGGTGTGTGGGGCCCAGTTCTCGTGCCAAAGCTGCCTGTTGCAAGGGCAGTGTGGATAGAGATCATGTATTTCAATGTTGACACATGAGAGTTCTCCATTCCTGCAGTCTTGCTCAAGAAATCAAGTCCGCAGTGAAGGACAGGGCATCGACCTAGCCAGGGTTCTGGATTTGGGACCCATCACTCGAAAAGGTAAGTGGCTAGGGCCAGGTGACAAGACCAGTGGGCCAAGTGCCGACAGTTAACCACAAGTGCCTGAGGTCACCAGCCCAACCCCTTCGGGCATTTTACCCCCTCAGTCGGGCCTGCACAGGTGGGTCTATTCCATGTATCCTAAACAACACTGCCATTGGCCAGAGGCCAAGCTAAGCTCTTGCATCCATCAGTTCACTTAATCCTCAAGTTACTGTGTCCATTTGACAGATGAGAGATAAAGACTCAGAGAGATGAAGTGACTCACCCAAAGCTCACCCTGCTTGTGAGTGGCTGGAGTTAGGATTGAACTTAGCCAGCACAGTCTGATTTCGAAGCAGGTAGCCTTCTGTTATTCCATTTGCTCCCTGGTCCCCCAGAACTCAGTCCTTTTGACACCGAGTTTAAGTCCTAACTCCCACTTAAATGTAATTTTGTTTTCGAGCAAGTGACCAAAATTCTCCAAAATTCAGTTAGAGTGTTCTGGAGTGTGATAGAGGGGAAGTTTTCCAATTATTCCTCAGATTTCCATCCATCCTCCTCGTGGATTAGTAGTACCGTCCTGGTTTTTATTTCTACTACAATGGAGAACTTGAGAAACTTAGATGAATAAAAAAAATTTTTAATTTCAGATTAATCTGAGGACCCACATGATTAGGTTACATTGCTTGTAAGGTAGTCTGAGCTGTAGCTGTGTCCTTCACTCAGGAAGTGTGCCATATCCTCCTTGGGCATTGTTCCTTTGGGGAGGGGGAAACTTGCCAAATTCCCTCCCACTCCCCCCTCCTTGTATTTAATTGAGTTTTTCTCTCATGTGAGCAGGTAGTTGTTAATCTACTAGTTTCTTTTTCTTTTTTCTTCCTTTTTTTTTGTTTTGTTTTGTTTTAGACACCCTGAGTGCCACGCTGTAATCATAGCTCACAGCAGCCTCATATTCTTGGGCTCAAGTGATTCTTATGCCTCAGCTTCCCTAGAAGCTGGGACTACAGACACCTGCCACAATGCCCGGCTATTTGTAGAGACGGAGTCTCCCTATTTCTCAGGCTGCTCTCGAACTTCTGAGTTTAAGCCATCCACCCACCATGGCCTCCCAGAGTGCCAGGATTATAGGCAGGAGCCACAGCACCCCACCTTAATCTACTAGTTTTAATTTAGTATTGAGCACATGTGATTCTTGTTTTTCCATTCTTGTGATAATTTACATAGGACAGCGTTCTCCAAAACCATCCAGGTTGTTAAAAAGATACAAAACCTCCATCTTTTGATGACTGCATAGTATTCTATGGTGTATAAATACACAGTTTATTTGTCAAATTCATGACTTTCCATTTGATCCTGCAATCCAACTACTAGGTATCTACCCAAAAGAAAAAAGTCATTTTACTGTGAGAACACTTGCACTCGTATGCTTGTGGCAGCCCAATCCTCAAACCCAAAGATGTGGAAACAACCCAAGTGCCCTGAAAACTTTTCTTTTTTTTGCTTTAAAGTAATTAAGATTCGGTAATGTTAATAATAATAATAATTTCTTCGTGGCTAGCACTGTACCACCTTTATTTGTGTTGTCACTTTGAATGCTCACAACAGTCCAAGGAGTTAGGCACTGCTACCACTTCCATTCTCCAGATAAGCAATGTCTGGAGAAGGGAATCTGCCCTGAGCCACCCTACCCTTTTACTGAGCCTTCAACTTGTGGCCTCATGTGATATTACAGGGTAACTGGGGTAGGGGCAGTTAGGAACTTATAATTTCAAATCGAATGTACTGGGGTTTGTATCCCAGCTCTGCTACTGACTGGCAAAATCAACTTGGCAAGTCCTTTAAACGTTGCCAAGCCTCAGTCTTCTCATCTGTCAAATGGGGATGAGGATATTTTTCTCACAAATCTGTCAAGAGGATTAAGTGTAAAATGCATGCCTGCCAGATAATAGATGCCTCCACAGTCAGTATGGACTGTCAGTATGGTGAGGGCCAGGTCAAGGAGGACTTGGGGCACCTATGGCCTCAGTGTCCCAGTCTCCAGAGTGGGAAGCCCTTACCTTCTTCTACTCTTGTTCACAGATGCCCAGTTTTCTGGTATCAGGAGTGGAACCCCCAGCACCTCAGGTACACCATTTTCTTATGCCTTTCCCACAACCCTCCCAACTCTTTCTCCTTCCTCTTTTCAATTCAGTGCATATTGATTCGGCCGCTTCATTGTGCTAGTGACTGTGGTGGACACTGAAATGAATCATATTCGAAACCAGCTCTTGAAATGCTCATAGCCTAGCAAAGAAGACAGTCCTGTAACAAAACTTATTTATTGAGTACCTACTATGTACGAGGTGGTGTTCTAGGTACTGAAGATGTGACAGTGAGCAGGACAGACCAGGCAATGAAAAGTTAACAAAGTAATTGAGAAATAAAAGATTACTGGCAAGGTAACAATGTCTTGGATAAGATAGAAATTTATTTCTCTCACACTTAAATTAAGTCTAGAGGCAAGCCATCTAAGGCTACTAAGGTGACGCCATGAAGTCATTAAAGGTCCAGGCTCCCTCCAGCTCACACCTCCACCCATGATCCCAGATGACAGCCAGAGAGCCAACCATTACCTTAGGCGTAAGGATAGAGAGAACAAGAAGTCAATGAGTATTGAGAAACATTCCCCAAAGCTGGTAATTTACACCTCCACATGCCCATTCTTGGCTACAAAGGAAGCTGGGACATGTTAATCTTTATTCTGGGTGGCCACATGCTCAATGTCTAATGATTTTATTGTTAAAGTAGGAAGGAAGAGTGAATATTAGAGCAGATAAGTGTCAGAAAAACTTTCAGAGGAGGTGATATTTGAACCAAAGGAGAAAAACAGTCAGATATGCAAATGTTAGGGGAATGAGCCTCATAGGCCAGGAGACCAACAGTGCATTGCACAAATGGGACAAGTCCACAAGCAAATAAATGATAAGCAAGTAGATACTGAAAAGAGTGCATAGATTAACTGACTGTACTGAATAAGGTCTGAAAAGAATTTCACCAGTAACGTCTGATGGGTGCTTTTGATGAATGACTCGGAGTTCAACAAGCTGACAAGTGAAAGAAATATACACGGATAGACAGACAATATTTGTATATATTTCTGGGGTACTAGAAATATATTTTAGACAGAGTGGAAAGCATGCGCTATTTAGATTTTACTACTCCCCAGACATGAAAAAGTTCTTTCAACCCTCAAATCTCCAATTAGATAGCATTCTAAAAACTTCCAGGATAAGTCCAAGATGGCCTCTCTGTGCTCCATAGTAACATTAGGACAACACCAAGAAAAGTAATGCTTATTGGAAAGAGTAGTTAAAGCTCAGTCTAAAAGCAGCTTGAAGTTAGAGACCTCAAGTCTCAGTGATTTCTGTCAGACTTTTCGGTCAGCTTATTGCCTAGAATGGTGTGGAGTCCCAGTAGAGTTTGCTGAATAGACTAATTTCAATGGTGGGCAGTGGATTTTGGAGCCTTCTGGAAGAGGAAGGGGTCAATCTGATGTTGAGGTAGTAGACCACCACAAGAGGGCACTTGTGGTTTTCACTGTTTGCTGTTTCTCAATCATTTTTGATGTTTTAGAATTAATTGAACATCAACCTGCATGTGTAAGTATAAATTGGTTGTCATACACTTATATGGTTCTGGCAATTATTATTTTCCTCTCCCCACTTCCAGGACATCAGCAAGTTACTTTAAAATTGGGAGGATGGAGAGGTGTTATAATTTGATAGTATGATGGGAGGGTACACATGCTTTTCCTAGGCCCCATGCTACAAGGCAGCTATCATCCAGGATCCAGCCCCCCCATTAACTTTGATTATACAGCTAGAGAGATGTGATCCCAGCTGAATAAGATCACAGAGTCTAATTTTCAAAACCGACACTTACATAGTGTTTACCCTGTGCTGAGTGCTGTTGTAAAGTCTCAATATGTATTCACTCATTTAAGCCTTATACCAATTCAGCAAGGTTATAGGTGCTAGTAATGTTTTTGTTTTGCATACTGGAAAACTCAGGCACAGAGAGGTTTAATAACTTGCTATTTGTAGACCTGAGATTCTAAGCTAACAGTCAGGCCTCGGGGCAGTGCTTTTTAACCTCTGAGTCTTTCTGCCTCTTTAGTGTTAGTCAGTGTAAGTAATGCTGGCTGCTGTAACAAACAGCCCCCAATCTTCTGTGATTTTGCACAATAGTATCATTCCCCACTAAGTCACTGGGGAAGGGGTTGGAGGAGTACAGTCTTGCTCCATGCAGTTGTTAGGAACTCAGGTTCCTAATACCTGCTGGCAATTTCTGCCAACTGCACTATCCCCCGAAAGTCCTATCATGGATCCTCTGCATCTTGTTCCTAGATGGTAGATGTGAGAGCCACAGGACCATGCAGGAAGTTTTAGGGAAGCAGGCCTAGAAACGGCATAGATGACTTCTGCCCACATCTCATTGGCCAGGTTCAGTCACATGGTCTCACTCACCTGTGAAGGAGGCTGAGAAAAATTGCCTTCCTGTGTGCCCAGAGCAAAATGAAAAAGGTGGAGGGTGATCAGATAACTTTATATCAACCACATGATAGAAAGGATGCTCTGCCTTTTTCATCCTTATGGAGCAAAATACAAGGGAGAACCTTGCATTTGCCGCCAAGTTCCAAGGCCAAACACTTGACTACCTCTCTTGTGTTTCAGGGTTCCTGGTGGCCTGGCCCATGCTGCTCCTGACTGTCCTCCTGGCTTGGCTGCTTTGAAGGCTCAACTGGGCATCTTGCTTAGATGTTTGTGTCCTTCCCTCTGGCAGTGGCTCCCATTCACCCTTCAGCACTGCTGGAATCTTCTCCAATTCATGCAGTCTTGGTATTAACAGACTTAATGCCAGGCTAGGTTTAGGGGAAGGGAAGAGCTTTCACCTTCTTTAATACTGTCAGTGCCTTTGTAATCCCCTTTTCCTCATAACTGGGCCTGTGTCAGTGCCCTGAGGTGGCTTTCTCATTTGATGATGGAACCTCCAAAGCAAACTTGCTAGGTGCCTCTGTGGCTTCTTTACTGGAAATGTAGCTCATGATTGTAACTCCTGGGAAGAAGTGTCTATACTGTGACCAGGGGAGGGGTGAACACAAAAAAGGGGCCCCTCTCATGACTCCTTCCCAAGCATCTCCTGTTCTGAGTGCTGATGAATTGAACAGACTGACTCTTGCGTTCACTCTGCTTCCTCTGATGTGTTTCCATCATGGTCTCAACCATCACCGTGAGAACATGTAAAGGGGCCACAGTTGGAGATTCTTCCCCAGGGAAGACAGGTCCCCTTTACTCCCTGTCCCCCACCACACCCCAGGCATGATGTGACTTGCCTAGAACTACACATAGTCCTACCCTTGAATGCTGGATGCCAGAGGAACAGCTTGGTTTTGACACAGCGATGCCATCACCCCAGAAAACACCTCTTGCTATAGTGATGTGCTTGCTCTGAAGGGGTAAGCAGGGCGTCCCAGAAGAAAGCAACACTCCCATCCCACTATGGGAGGGAGAAGTCTCTTGCTGGAAACTTTTAATGAGTCCTTACAAAGTCCCCCACAAAGATACCACTTCCGCCTCCCACAGCTACACACCAGGGCTCCCCAAGCTGGCCTTGAGGACACATCAGGAACCAGGGATGCACCAGTGGATACTGAGCCTGTGTCTGCTGAGAAGAGCCTTTCTGAGTAAGAGCACTGAATAAGAAGTGCTGTCTTATTCAGAGATGGTGTGGTTGCAAGAAACAGAAATCTGCTCCAACTAGCTCAGGCAAAAGGAGAATTATTTAAATGGATATAGAATCCCAAAGTCCAGGGGCAAATACACACGCTGGTTGCACAAGCACTGGGAGGAGGTACTTCAAACCACAGGACACTGAAGTTTGTCTTTTTTTCCATCTGTCCCTCTTCCCAAAGCAAGTGTCTTTTGCATCTGCTTATTGTGCATGCCTCCTTCATGTGCCCCTTGTCTGGAGCCAGCTTGTCTTATTCTTTTATACCTTGAGTAAATCTGGACATTGCAGCTTCATATCCCATCCCTTCCTAATACGCGGCCACCAGTGACTGACTAGCATCTTGCTATCCCACATCCAAACTGCATTGGAGGCTCTGATTTCACTGCTTGGGTCAGAGTCCATCCCTGTGTCCCAGGTTCTAGAACCTGGGAACAATAACAGATGAGACGCAATCTCTTCTGGTAGAAGGTTCACTGTCCTGGTAGGAGATAAACTTACACAGGGTCACTCACAGGCATACCACACTCAAACACACGGATCCACTGGCCCTCAGACTCGGGCCCTGTGCACCCTGAGGTTTCCGTCCATACCAGTTCATCCATCTAACAGACACATGTCAACCTCGTGTGCCCAAAGGCACATTAGCACACACGGACAGAATCACCTGGGCCCTCAAGTCCAGCCACGTACAGATCTATCTGTTGCCATGAAGACCTTTGTTAACAACCAACATTTTAAAATATGCTCTATTTATTAAGTATTATTTTAAGTGTATGATGGGCACTGTTTTTCTATCTTTACATTAGACATTGAAGGTAGCTATTATTGTTATTCCCAATTTAGAGATGAGTAAACCAAGGCTTTAAAAAGAATAATTACTCACCCAAGAGCTTATAGCTTTTAAATGCTGGATGTAAGGCTTGAACCCAGGTGGCCAGAATTTGGATCCTAAGTTTTTAACTAGTCACTGTATTCTTTCTCCATTTATACACAACACAAAACACACAGAGACACATCAACACCTGTATTTATGCTCATGTGTATGTGTGTAACATATGTGCCACTCACAGGCGTGTGGAAACACAGACATACTCACTGACGCTTATATGAAGACAGAAATGAATTCGCCAATGCAGACACCCTCACATATACACAGGCATTGATATTCATGGATATACAGATGCTAACTTGTGTCCACTGACTTATGCATGATTGTTTAGGTGCAAACACATACACAGACCCTCATATACATCTAGATACAGAGACGCTCACATCCAATACTCAGGCATGTGTATGTGCAAACATGCATGCACACAAGTATGTGCAGAAATACACACACATACCTACAAGACACAGGACCTAGATGCAACTCTCCAAGATCCAGGAGCCCAGGCTGGATGTTTCCTTTCCCATCAGCTCACTTCTCCCTGCATCCTCTGTGCTGCCCAGCTGGAGAGCAAGTTAAAGTCCAACCCTGGGGCCCTGTACCAAGCATCTCAAAGTTCTGGAGACTAGAAGGAACATGACTCACTTCCAGGAAGACTGGAAGCTCGCAGTCCTAAGGGACTGCCTATCAGCAGCTGGAGAGAGGTGTGAGGCAGCCCTGCCCTCCAGGAACTTCAGGTCTATGTGGGAAAACAGGGCATGCGGACTGAAAGCAGTAACAGCTTTGCAATGTAAGACAGAGACAGATGCCGCAAGCCTCAGAGAAGGGAGACGTCAGCCCAGCCTGGGAGAAGAGGGAAAGTTCATCCCTTCATTTTACAGATGGAACCTAAAGTCCAGAAAAGAGAAATGGCAGGACCATCCTTAGTCCCTTACAAAATGTGTTATGACCAGATGGGCATTGGGGGTGGGGGGGCAGGGAGAAAGGTGGAGCTGGTCACCTGAAGGAAATTTGGAATGGGGACCCCAGAGGATACCTTCTACCCGACATAGCCCATTTCATAACCTCTCCTCACTCCCGCCCTCTCCGCCAGCCTCTTTCTCCTGTAAAGGGCTGGAGATTATCCTCGTATTTTCCTTCCTCATCATATTCGATTTTCTCTTCTGAAGCTTTATCAAATCCACCCACTTTTCTTCGACCTCATTGGCTTGGATCTTTTTCAAGCTGCTCTCCTCTCTCCCCTGGACCACTATCATAGCCTCTTAAGTGGTTTGTCTCCGGGTTCACCTCTCCCAATCCATTCTCTACTCTGCAACTAGTGAGCAGTTAAAGCAAAAGTCACTGCTTCTTCACATCCCTCCAGCAGCCCTTTCTTCCGTGCTCAGTGGACGGACCACATCCTCTGACCCCTGAGCCGTTGCCTGGCCATCCAGCCTTAGATTTTATCCTTACACTCTTTATAACCCCTCTTCCAGCATCACAGAATTTCTCATAGAGCCCTGAGATGTTCTATTTTACCCTGCCCTACTGTTTTTTTTCTTTTCTTTTCTTCAGCCATAGCTTTAGGAAGAATGAGTTTGCATAGTACGTCAGAATCTATCAGCAAAAAGACCGCTGGGCACACACTTGTTGTTAGTAAAAATTAGTTTTATCTGGCTTGCTGAGGCAGAAAGAATACACCCCAGAGGAATCTTGGGAGCATCTTAGGAGGGGAAGCTTGGATTTGGACTTGTGTTGGATGATTCTGAGAAGGGAATAGGGAAGCAGGAACTAATTCAGGTTTAGATGCTGTTAGGAAGGAAGGAAGGACAATGATGATTGGTGCAATTCACGAAGGTTATTGGGACACAGGGCACACTACAGGGTGGGAAAAGGTGGAAAGTGGACCAAAAGGGGGAAGGGGGCAAATGGAGAATATCAGCACAGCTGCCCATGTGTCCTCTCTAAAATAACTGCCAGAGGAAGTCCATCAGCCGAGTGAAAAAATGGCTAGGTTACCTAGAAAACAAGGGAGCTGGCTGGGTGCAATGGCTCATGCCTGTAATCCTAGCACTCTGGGAGGCTGAGGCAGGTGGATTGCCTGACCTCACGGGTTCAAGACCAGCTCCCTGCCCTACTGTTGTATGTGCTGTTCTTGCTGCCTGAAAGACTCTTCCCCGATCTGGGATGCTAACTTCAGGACTCAACTTCAAGGTCATTTCTCCTACAAAGCCTTCCTGGCCTCTCTCTCTGGCCCAAAGCTAATCATTCCCTACTTTGTGGCCACTTCTTTACAGACCTTTGTCACATGTGCTATCTACATCTGAAATTAATCTGTTTTTACTTCTGTCCCATCCCCTTCACCCCAGACTGTGAGTCACTTGAGGGACTTTGTCATATTCTAACATTATCGGCTGAATAAGTGAAGAAATGGACTGCATTCTTTCTGCTTTATCCTTTTACCTCCTCAACAATCATGCTGCCATCTTCCAGGAGGGAAAGAAAGAGCTTCATAGCAGAAATAAGGGAGACTATCAGCCAGGTGTTGTGGCTCATGCCTGTAACCCCAGCACTTTGGGAGGATGAGGCATAAGAGTGGCTTGAGGCTGGAAGTTCAAGACCAGCCTAGGCAACTTAGTATGATCCTGTCTCTAAAAAAAGCTTTTAAAAGATTTAGCCAGGTGTGGTGGTGCACAACTGTCATCCCAGCTAATCAGGAGGCTGAGCTAAGAAGATCACTTGAGGACAGGAGTTGGAGGATACAGTGAGCTATGATGATGCCACAAACTCTAGCGTGGGAGACACAGTGACACCCTGTCTCAAAAAAAAAGAAAAAAAAAAGAGGAGAAGTTTTACTTGTGTAATTATGGTGAAAAAGACAAATCAAAGTGTGAAATAGGAATTCTGGATTCTATTTCAGATATTCATTCCCACCCCATTGTCAGCCAACCTTACAGAGAATCATTTTCTTTTCCCCTAGTTCTCATCTCCTATGGCTTCAGGGGAGATTGGTTGGAAGCTTAAATGTTGCTCTTTTTCTCATTGAGGTAGGCTCAATGGAACCAACATAATGGTTATTGGTGGAGACCAAGTTGAGTGAAGCTCAAGAACAATTACTATTACAGTTAAGGGGTAGGGGAAGACAAAGCAATAAAAATCTTGGGAGGCTAAGTCTAGAGTGTAATGTACATAACAGCCAATAGGCAATCAAATCTTAGAAAGTCATAGAGATTTTCAAACACACAAGCATCAGAAAAAGCATTCATTGTGGAGACCAATCAAAATACTTGGATTCTGGGAGCGCCTGTCTGAGAGCAGAACTAGCTTTTTTTCATAGAATAACTTTGTAGGTTGACCAGGTGGGCAGGGAGTTGGAGGGGCCTGGATGTACATATTTTATTTCAGTGCCTAAATATGGCTCCAAATTCATTGAGAAGAGCTACAATTTTAAAGAGCAGAACACTAGGACTCTTGGTCCCAGACTACCCACGAAAGTGTCCCTACTCCTTATATGTAAAATGGGAGTAGTCCCTGCCCTAACTACCCAGGGAGTTGCTAGAGAAATAAAGGAAGCAAGGACTCAGGGCCATTGTCTACAGGTGATAATTGAATCATTATCGTCATTCTCATTGGTACTATTATTCCTATCTTAAGGAATTAAGCTGCCTCTCACATCTCTTTATTTGCCTTCTTACCTCACAGATATAACCATTTTGACAAGTCTTTTTGTTTTCCAGAAACAGGGCTCATGGGAGCATGTAGCAGGGGGCTTCACCTCCCCTAGCATATAGGATAACACTTAATGGACATTTGATATGTGTCAACCAGTTGCCAAATATTTCAATTTTATCTAACTTACTCCTCACAATAGTCCTTTGAGATAGCGACTGTCATTCCATTTTACAGAGGAAGAAACTGAGGCACAGTGTCATACAGATCACATGTTTGTCATTTATTTAGCGCCTATAGGTGGTCAGCACTTCACATTTCACATTTAACGACCGAGGAAGGAAGATTCAGGAATATTAGGTAACTTGCTCCAGGATGCCCAGTTAGGAAGTGAGAGAATCCAAAACAGGAACCAAGGTTGGCTAAAATGTCCTTTGAGGGCTGTTTCTTTTCGCCACACTGCCTTTTTGCATGACGCTTCATACTCTGCAATGACAAATGGAAACCTACCTCCTGTCCACGGGTGGTGGCCCATGCCATCCTAGCACTCTGGGAGGCCCAGGTGGGAGGATCTCTTGAGCTCTGGAGTTCAAGACCAGCTTGAGCAAGAACTAGACCCTATCTCTAATAAAATTAGACAAACTAGCTGGGCTTGGTGGTGCGGGCTTGTAGTCCCAGCCACTCAGAAGGCTGAGGCAAGAGGATGGCTTGAATCCAGGAATTCGAAATTACCATGAGTTGGGCTGATGCCATGGCACTCTAGCCTGGGCAACTGAGTGAGACTCTGTCACGAAACAAACAAACAAAAATAAAACAACCTACCTCCGAAGTGTGGCACGATGTGTGTGTGTGTGTACATATGTGTGCATGTGTGAGCCCACATAAGTGTGTATGTAGCTTTGTGTGTGCATATCTATGTACATGCATGTGTGCATGGGTGCACGTGTGTGCCTGTGTATGCACATGCTTGTATATGTGTGTGGCAGCAGGCATTAGGTAACTCTGACAAGGCCAAATGATAGTCAAACCATTCTTCCTGAGATGCTGTTAAGATTCTTTCACCCTCCACAGGAACTCGGAAGAATCACTGGACCTAGGAGACAGAGAGAGTTTTACAGATGATGTAATCCAACTTCCTCTTTGTGTCCACTAGGAAACTGACACCCAGAGAGCAGGTGTCAGTCATTCATATGGCTCCAGCCTATGTGAGAGTTCAAGAACTCCACTTAACTTCCCCCAGGTCATCTATGAATTAAGATAATGACACCCCCTCTGCTGTACTTGATGACTGCTGATTCTGCTGTTGACAGGCTGTGGATGTCAAACCTTCGCCCCACCCCACCCTGCACTTCCCTCTTTTATTCCACTTGTGAGTTTCACAAATCTCTACTAGTAAACTTGGCCTCAGAACCCTCCAGTTGGTTCAGAACCTCGGAGAGTGCCTCTATGGTACTGAAATGCCAAGCAGGTTCAGAACTCAGAGATGGCTTGGGAGAAAACTCTTCTTTCCTTGATTCCTTCCGGGCCCTTCTGAAGAGCCCCATGGCCAGCTCAGGCCCTTCACTCTGCAGGGGCTCCGTGGAACTGGTTTACCTTATCGAGTGGAGCCCTTCAGGTGGAAAAGGAACACTTGGGTTTTTATTCTCAAAACAGTCGTGCCTGTATTGCTCCTGCTGGTGGTGACAGAAAGTGTGACTGTGATGAACAAGGTGATGTCCCTTTGGAGACACATGATGCTTTCACTATACTTTCTTGGCTTATATAATACACAGATCATGAATATATCTTGCATGTACAACTCAATACATGCTATTTATTTATTTATTCATTTATTTTGAGACAGAGTCTCACTCTGTCACCCTGGGTACAGTGCTGTGACATCATAGCTCATAGAAACTTCAAACTCCTGATCTCAAGTGATCCTTTTGCCCCAGCCTCCTGAGTAGCTGGGAATACAGGTGCCTGACACCACGCCCAACTGGTTTTTTTCTATTTTTAGTAAAGCTGGGATCTCACTCTTGGCTCAGGCTGTTCTTGAACTCCTGAGCTTAAGCAACCCACGCATCTCAGCCTCCCAGAGGGCTAGGATTGCAGGGATGAGCCATACCACTCGGCCTCAATGCATTTTAACAAGATGTAACCCTCCTACATAACCAGCACCCGGTTCATAAGATGTGACCAGTAGCTGCTCCCCAGAAGCCCCCTCTTGCCCTTCCAGTTCCTATCCCTCTCGGGCACAATCATTATCCTGACTTCTAGTACCATAGAGTAGTTTTGTCTCTTTTTAAATTTTAGATAAAAGAAACCATACATCTTTTGAGTCCAGTTTCTTATGGTCAACATGATCTTTGTGAATGTGATCGATGTTGTTGTGTTTAATCACACTTTGATCATTCTAATTGCTGACATTATTCTACTGGAAGAACAGGGCCTAATCTATTGATCCACTCCACTGCTGATGGACATGTGGGTTTATTCCAGTGCTCAGCTGCTAGAAAGCATGCTGCTTTCTGGTACATGCCTTTTGGTGAGCATATGGACCCATTTTTCTTGGAGTGTGTCTATTCGCCTTTACCAGATACTGCTAAGCAGTGTTTCAAATTCCACCTCCCTCAGGGGTAATGGTTTTTAAATACCAGGATTCTTTAGCCTCCGGGATCTAGTAACTATTGACTCCACTTCCTTTGGTTCCTTGTTCACACCAATGTCTTTTCTCCGCCATCATCTTTGCACATAATCTTTCCAACTTATCCTCACAGGAGCAAATCCTCATCCTTTAGGTCTCAGTGGAGGCATTATTGCTCTCAAAGATCTGTTATACTCAGCGACTTTATGCATGACAGCTAGCCCGTGCCTGGTAAATGGTTAACCCTTAGCAAATGTTGGCTAATATATTGCTTTAGTTGCAATAAATAATCCTTAAGTTTCTATTTCCAAAATTCTGTGATTCTTGGTCTCTGTGCTGATCCCATGGACCCCCAGGGATTCTAAGACCCCCACAGAAGCGGAGCAGCTGGCAGGCTCAGTTGGTGCTGGCCCCCAACTGCAAGCTTCTGAGGTCTGTGTTGTCCCTGTTCTCTACTGAACAGCCACAAGAGGGCACTGTGGGACCACATCCTCAGAAGGAGGGAGGAGTTGGTCAGCGTTGGGGTGATGCAGAATTAGAGCCAAAAGGGACCTTAAAAACCCATCTAGACCAAAAACTTCATTTTACAGATGAGCAAACAGAAGCCGAGACAGAAGATGTGGCTTGCCCAAGGTCACGCAGCTACTGCATGGCGGGCAGAGATGACTTGTAGCCCCATGGCGTGTTCCACTCTGTAGGGGAGTTGCCAGGCCCTGAATAAGACAGGTGCCCCCCAGGAGCTGTAGCTCTGAACTTGCAAGGCCCCTGTTTGCCCAGCCCCTCTCTGTCCTGAGTTTTCTCCTTCCTCTCCCCTATACCGTGAGAAAAAGGCTCTAGAGCAGTGATTCTCAACCTTCCTAATGCTGCAGCCCTTTAATACAGTTCCTATGGGTCACCACCCACAGGTTGAGAACCGCTGCTCTAAAGGTTGGAGAGAGGACAAAGCACACACGTTCTCTTTGATTCTCCTGTGATCTTTGAGAAAGCATTTTATTTTCCTTACTAATAGCTACAGATTATCGGGAGCTGCCCAGGCACCGTATGTGATGCTGCATGTGTTACATGCATTAGCAGGAATGGTTTTAGGGTTTACTCACTACCACTCCCTGGGAGTCTTTTTCCTGGTCTCCCCACTAAAAGAGACCACTCTTCTCCTTTTCTCTCTACCATATCACCCTGTTTATTTTTTTCACAGCTCTTAGAATTATTTTTATAATCACTTTGCTGACTGACTTATCTATTATCTGCTTCAACACCTCCCCTCCTCCCAGTAGACTCTGAACTCCATGAGAAAAGGATTCTGGAGCTAGACAGGCCTTGGTTCAAATCCCAGCTCCTTTACTTACTAGTACTGTGGCCTTATTAGTAATTGATACCCTTTGAGTGTGTCTATCCCTTTGTAAAATGGGGATTCATGTTTGGCCAAGGAGGGACTCAGTTACTAAATCTTCAAGAGAATGATAACCACTCCAGTCCAAACCATGTTCAGCTCCCATTCAGACACATGTAACAGCCTGCAATAGGCCCCTCCACCTCTACTCTGGGCCCCCTAAAATCTGTTATTCATAAGGCGTCTAGAGAAAGCCTTGTATAGATGCCCATGTTATCATGTCATCCTTACTCTACCTCCACCTAAAACATGCCAATAGCTTCCCATTGATCATAGAATAGGATCCAAAATCCTTTCCAGAGCTCGTATGGCCCTGCAAGCTGGGGCATCTGCTGACGTCCCCAGCCTCATTCCATGTCAGTCCTCACTGATGATGTCTGGACAGCCTGGCAATCTTTCATTTCCAAGAATGAGTTCAGTTCTCTTCTGCTTCAGGGCCTGTGTCTGAATTTGCTGTTCTCTCCACCAGGAATGCACTTCCTCTGACACTTTTCACAGCTAATTCCTTCAAGTATTAGCTTCATAATAAATTCTTGAAGAAATTGTCTCATCCCTCCTCCCATCTAAATTACGACCCCCTACATCTTCTTTGTAACACTCATGTAATACACCCACATTCATCATAGAACTTTGTTGAATATTTGAAGCACTGTTGATTAGTGTCTTCCTGGCTAAACTGGAAGCTCGAGAGTACAGGGAGAGCAGGGACCATGCTGTCTTCCCCATGGCTGTATCCCTGTAGTTAATGATAGTAGATACTCAGAACTCTTTGTGATAGGTGGATGGGTGCAGAGATGGATAAACATGGGGTATGTTCTGACGTTTCATCAGGCTGAGCACACTAGGGCTGCTGCAGAAGGGCAATGGCCAGGCCTCTTTCCTTCTCACTGAGCATCACTGATACATGAGTTTAGGTACAAAATCATGGAATATGATTACCTGGGGGTTGAACAGAGTCTCTTTGATCACTAAGACCATTTGGAGAGCCAGAGCCCAAGAGTGGAAGAAGTTTTCCCAGGGTCGTTGTGGTAAGGACTTCTAGTTGCCTGTTAATAGATTTGGCAATATTCAGTTTCTTCTTTGTCCTTATAAGCAGAACCTAGATTTTATTATGAGTGATGATCTCCCGAGGTTTAAGAAAACTACATCTCTCAGCCTCCCTTTCACAGATGGCTGGTCATGTGACTTAGTTCTGGCCAGTGAGAAGGAAGTGGGAGTTGTTTGGTATGGCTTCCAGAAAAGTCTTACAAGAGAGTTTAACCTGTTGCCTTTCCCTCCTTTCTTCTTCTGTAATTTAAATATAAAAACCAGAACTGAGGCTTGGTGCCCATAGCTCAGTGGTTAGGGCGCTGGCCACATACACCATGGCCAGTGGGTTTGAATCTGGCCCATGCTTGCTAAACAACAATGACAACTGCAATAAAAAATAGCCAAGCATTGTGGCAGCTGCCTGTAGTCCTAGCTACTTGGGCAGCCGAGGCAGGAGAATCACTTAAGCCTAAGAGTTTGAGGTTGCTGTGAGCTGTGATGACACCACGGCACTCTACCAAGGGGACGCATAGAGAGACCCTGTCTCAAAAAAAAAAAAAAAAAGCCAGAACTGAGACAACTATTCTGTGCCCATGAGGTCATCTTGATGGGCGCCATGTGCTAAAAAAAGAGAACAAAAGTTAGGAGTCTGGAATATCACTGACATCTGGGACCTACCACAATAGCCTCAGATCACCTACCTTTCTATATTTTGTGTCACCTAATAAACCCCTATTTTGAATAAGCTATATTATTATTTGGATTTTCCAACTCAATCCATTAACTGTCTGGTCAAGAGTGGAGCTAGTGGCACAGCCAGGACTTGAAGCCAGGGACTCGATGCCAAATGCCTCTTTCCTCAGGATGGCAAGTAAGCTAGTGCATCTAACCACAGTGGGCATAGTTTAAATAATACCGTCACAGGGACATTCCTGTAATGCAGCTATGGCCCCCGAAGCAGCAGCACCAGCAGCACCTGAGAGCTTGCTGCACATGCAGATTCTCAGGCCCCATGCAGACTCCAGGATGGAACCAGGCAATCTTCATTGTCCACAAGCTTTCCAGATGATTCTGATGCAAGCTAAAATGTGAGAATCACTCCTGAGATAATACTGTAGTACCACCTAAGGGAAGCACAAATAAAACCAGTCATTCTGCAGCCTGGTGAGGATACGGAGGTTGCAGAAGTAGCTCCTAGGGCAGAAAGAGGGGAGCTCTCTCTAAGTCCAAGAATGCACAGGCTCCTGCAGACAGAATGGCCACATTAAACTTGCATTTTTATTCACTGCTACTCCAAGTCTATTCTGCAGACTAGAAGCACTGGCTACAGCCAGGAGTTTGTTGTAAATGAAGAATCTCAGCCCCCACCCCAGATCCCCTGGATCAGAATCTTCATTTTTGATGCGATTCAGAGGTGGTCCTTACATACATTAAAATTTGAGCATCCAACTTGGTAAAAACAGGCAATAATGATGGAGTGGCTTAATTTCTGATCTCCAGAAGCACATACATGAGCTGCTTGTGAGAAAATTATACACATACATAGCACCCAAGGAGATGGGAACACAAAGCAGACGGTCGGGGGAGCTACCACACAGCACCTGCTACCTGTACATCCATTCACTGCCTTCTCTATCTTGCTGTCTCCTCTCCTCCTAACCTCCCTCTACTTCAAACAACTTCTTCTCCATCTGCAGCCTAGTGGTAGAGAGAGAACATCCTGGAGTTAGATTGGCCCTGATTCAACCTTATAACTTTTTGCTGTGTGATCTTTGAGTCTGAGCCTTGGCACTCACTTCACAGTGTTGTCATGGAGATTAAATGAGTTAATACTTCCAAAACACCTAGTCCAGAGCTTCTCAAGCCTGGACCCATATTAGCATCACCCAAGGAGCTTGTAAAGCATACTGATAACGGGACCACCCCAAACCAATTAAATAAGAATCTCCAGGGATGGAGCCCAGTACTCATATTAAAACAGATCAAACACAAACCTCTGCAGATTCTTCTAATGTGCAGCCAGGACAGAGAGCCACTGACCTAAAGCAATGCCAGGCACATAGTAAATGGTCCATAAATGCTAGAGGTTGCGGTGCACACAGCATGCCCTTACACACACACTCACACACACACACACACACCCCAGACTGTCTCATGCCTTTACTCCAGCACTCCTATCCTTTGCCTTAAAAGACCTGCCTCTTCCAGACAGCCTGGAAAACTGCCTGTTCTTCAGAGATTCTGCAAGAGGCTTACCACCTTCAAGAAGCCACTCCTGATTTCTCTAAACGGAACTGACCCTTTATTTTATAGTTTCAGTATAACTGAGCTCATTATAAAAATACTGATCTTACCTTCTTATGGAGTATTTATTCTAGGCATTATGCTGGATTGTTTGCTGTACGTTTTCTGTTTTTACTTCTCAGGACTACTCTGTAAAATACATACAGTTGAAATCTCCTTTGCACAAGGTTGGACAATTAAGTTCGTGAACTCATCCTAGAAAAACTGCTACATCCCTCGCTGTTGAATATCACTATGGTCACTTTCTTCTGCACCAATGCCAGCACCTAGTCTACCCTTCAAAGTAATTTCGAAACTCGTTTTCTGGAATGGCCATGCAAACTATCATCATTCAAATGTCTGACAATTAAGTTCGCAAACTCATCCTAGAAAAATTGCTTTGAGCTTGGCACCCGTAGCTCAGTGGTTAGGGCACTGGCCACTACACCACGACTGGCTGGTTTGAACCCCACCTGGGCCTGCTAAGCAACAATGACAACTAAATGACAACAAAAAAATACCCAGGCATTGTGGCAGGCACCTATAGACTCAGCTACTTGGGAGGCTGAGGCAAGAGAATCACTTCAGCCCAAGAGTTGGAGGTTGCTGTGAGCTGTGACACCACAGCGCTCCACCGAGGGCAACATAGTGAGATTCTGTCTCAAAAAGAAAAGAAAAATTGCTTTGAAGAGTGGACTAGGCACTGGTGTAGGTGCATAGCTTCCCAAGCAGAACACTTCAAAGGTGACTATCATGATGTTCGGCACTGAGATATGAGGTACTTTTTCTAGGATGAGTTCACATATACATGAGGAGATCAGGATTCATAAAGCTGCAGTGACTAGCCTAGATCACCCAGCTTACAGCCTGGGGAGGTGACCTTTGCCCGCAGACCTAGCTGTTCCAGAGCCAGGGCTCTGCTCACTCCACAGCACTGCCCTGGCCTGTCTGCAGGTCCGTCTGCTGCTACAGCACCTTACATTTTTCAAGGACAGGGATTGTGTATAATTTATCATTGTATTTCTATCACCCGGGACATATTAGGCACATAATGATTTAATTAATTAACTGTCGGGTCGGGTGTGATATATATTCATCACCTGCTCTGTGTCAGGCAATATACTTACCACTTTCCCAACACTGAGGACGAGAAAGCACAGGGTTCAAACCCGAGGACCCAAGAAGTGGTCTCCCTGGAATCAAAGACTACCCAAACGACTCCAGTGCCGGAGACCTCAGGCAAAGCATGGAGCCTAAGGAGTGGCTTCTCATCTGTAAGCGGAGGGGTTCACAGGACTGAAGTGTTTACAGAAGACATCTACCACAGGGCCTGGTGCACAGCACACACTCAAGTAATGCGAGCTACCACCGACATCTCATTGTATCCTGACAATAGCCCAGTGAAGTGGTGGATGCTTTGTATTCTTTTTTTTTTAGCAGAAAAAAACTAATTCCCAGAAGTTTCCACTTGCCAGAAGTTGCAAAGCTAGCGAGTGTCAGAGCAGGAACCAGAACCATCCAACATTAGGGTCCAAGCTCCTTTTTTTCCAGGTTCTTCAGGCAGACAAAAAGGGTCAGTGGCTTTTACCCCTCCCCCAGAATAGAAGTCGGAGTGGGGAGCAGGGAAGGGAGGGGCTTGCTGGAAGGAAGAAGCTGCTTCCAGCCTTCTGGCTCTGAGGGCAATTGCATCCTCTCCTGTTGGCTGCATCTCTGTGGGTGCCCCGGAGATAGAGTGGCTGGCTCTACCACACCAGCTTGAGACCCCAGGGCTTGGAGGGCTGGTGGCCTGGAGGGTGCAGAGAGACATGGGCAAGGGGGGTTGCATCTCACACAGAGAGAGAAGTGACCATGGGAGACAAAAAGATGGGAGGGGAGTCTGACCTAGGGCAGGGCAGTTGTGAGAAGCAGATGGGAGGGTGTCTAGGATAGTGGGGGCAGGGGACTCAGGGCTGAAGAAGCCTGGTGGTGCTGAGCTCCATGTGGAAGAGCTGTCGCCATGGCAACGTGAGAGCCAGATCGATGCTTGGCGCTGGATGGAGCTCTCAGTCACTGCCAACTCCCTGCCCTCCTCCCTCCTCTGAAGTGGGGAGCATGTGAGTGAGTATGGGGGAGGCAGGCAGGGGTATTCCTCGTTCCCCGGAGGTCCCTGGACTGATGACAGGGCTCTTCCCATCCTCCAGAGAATAGGCCCTGGTGGGTATAAGACAAGAGCCTTCTGTGGCATCCATGCTCTTTGACTTGGGAGAGAGGGATGAGACAGGAGGACTGGATGTCCCAAGTGCTGGAAAACCTCCCAGTTGTTGTCACTAAGGCTCAATGGTCCAGGAGCCATGTGTCCCATCCTTTTCCTCAGTCCTGCAAAGGGTCTTTCAAAGCAGAGCAAAGCCTGGGTTCAGATCCTGTTCCACGTCTCCTCAGTGTGAAGAACTCTGCCACAGGGAATAGATTTTTTTCTGGGTTCCTTTTCTGGAACCTGGGTTCCGGCTCTATAAGCAATGCTATTAGCCTTATGGGGAGAGGTCACTCTTCTGGAATGCTAGCAGGGGTATGACGCCTGGGAACACTTTTCTGCCCTAATATTCCCCACTGGTCAGTCAAAATGGTTCAAAATTCTATTAAGAGGTGATTTATTTAAGCTTATTATAAAGATGCAAATACCCCAGGAGAAGGACAATGTGTGAACATATTACCCAGGTGACAGGCCAGTGGCTCTGGACTTAGACCTCGGGTGAAATGCAAAGTCCTCTTTGACTGACTCTTAGATCCTGGCAAGTTTTGTAACTTCTCTGAGCCTTAGTTTCCTTCCCTGAAAAGTAGGGTTTGGAAGAATATTAATACAAGGGGTTATGGTGTGTATTAAATGAGATGGTAGAAATAAAAATACATTTAAAAGCAGACACCATAATGTAAATATTATAAATTATCATCAGTCATCCCTGAGTGAATCTGACCATCAGCTCTAATAGGGAGGGGTTGTCATGAGCATAGTGAGATGGGAACAAGCCTTGAGCCCAAGCCGGGGACTTGGCATCCAGCAGGTACTGCTCAACAACCCTTATGGGAATATTAACTTCATCTTTCATATAAAGAAACGAGTCTCAGATAGGTTAAATGTATCACCGAGGTCACACTGAGGGTCAGGGATCAGGCTAGTATTGGAACTCAGATCTCTGACTCCAGAGTCTACTGCAAATGTGGCACAGAGACAGATTTGGGGGCTGTCTTTGCATAAGATTTAAGAGGTTTGAGTGAGGAAAGTGGTGGGGGGCAAATTGGCAAGAGCCTGAAGATCAATTTTTACCCACTGACCTGTGGGGGTCCCAGTGGAGAACTTCTCAATGAGTTCAAGTTCAAGGGGACACATCAGGCGTGAACACATGTGAGCAGTTTGCTGCTGATTTTAGCTAAGAAAGGAAATCAAGAAGGAAGGGAAAGAGGGAGGAATGGCGGTGAACAAGAAATCCTGGCTCCACACTAAAGAGTTTCTCCTTTGCCTGGTCCAAGGGCTCCAGGGTTTCCCCAAAGCTCACACCTGGACAGTCCGGACAAGCCTCACCCAGTCACTCCAATCTCTGTCAAAGTCTGGCCTCCTTGGAACGCGGAGTAGGGGCAGGTCTGGGGGAAAACATTTCAGATGAAAGCAAGAATAGAGACAAGGAGTGGGGCTTTTCTGGAGGGAAGAGGAAGCAGCGTCTTCCTGAAAAGGGCAGCAGAGAGCAGAAAGAACCACACAGGTGCCCCAAGCATCCCACAGATTACAAGAAGCTCAAAACTGCCCAGGGCCTGGCAGCGGCTCCTGAGCTTCCCGTCTGGAGCCGTCTCAGTGTGTGGGAAGCTGTGAGTGGGAGCTGGCCCCAGAGGGAAGGAGAAGGGGGTTTTGGGGAGAGGGCTGGCACCGAGGAGAAGCAGCAAGCTCTGCTAGCTAACAGCACTGTGGAAGCCAGCCTTCTGCTGTCTGCTTTAGTTTGAAAAGGAATACATTTTTTTAAAAGGAGTATGTTTTGCTCTTTGAAAGTGAGCACATTTGTCTGCACCTGGTAGTAAACTTGCCTACTAAGAGCGATCCTGGGCTCTGCCCCAGGTTCAGCCCCTTGTTAGCTGTTCACACCCCTCTCCCGTAGCAATGCAAAGACTGAAAAATGGGCACAGGGCATCTACCTAGGAGCAGTAGTGTGAGGCAGTAAATGAGAGGATGAGTGAGTGATAGCCTAAAACGGTGTCTGTCTTTCAACTCTGACTTGCAAAGGGACTACATGGGATTTCTCCTACAATCTCAAGGTCCTGCAGAGGGGGCTGGACTGGCCTTTGAGGGGCTTAAGAAAAACACTGAGAGTTGAGTTGTGCGGAAGAGACTATGCAAGGTGATGTGGTGGACAAGATGTCCTGTAAGAGCAGAGTATTTGCTCTCTGCAGGGTGAGATATCATTAGCCTCATCTTGTAGATGAGGGACTAAGGCTTACAGAGAAGTCCACATACTCACCCACACTCACCTGGCCACCTGCAAACCCAGCTGCCTTTCCCGAACTCCAACAGGCCAGCACTTGAAGGTAGGTGGCCCTGGGAGCCAGTTCCACCTTTGCCACGTTTGCGAGAGACTTTAAATACTCCCTGAGCTCAGTTTCCTCATTGGCAAAGTGAAGATTAGATTAGCCAATGTGTAGAAGAGACCCTAGTCATTTCAGGGGCACAAAGGTGCTTTGGGACTGTGGTGTTCTGAGAGCCAGAAGTCTGGGCTCTCATCTTGCCTCTGCCTCTTGTGCTGTGTGACCCTGGGCAAGTCACAGCCTCTCTGAGCTTTAGAGTATTAAAATCCCCACAGAAAATGTAAACACACAAAGGATTTAATTTCTGCTCTGCAGATTCAGGTTGAATCAGTTTGAGATGAGGCCTGCACATGTAGAATCCTTTTTTTTTTTTTTTTTGCAGTTTTTGGCCAGAGCTGGGTTTGAACCTGCCACCTCTGGCATATGGGGCTGGTGCCCTACTCCTTTGAGCCACAGATGCTGCCCCACATCTAGATTCTTTTAAATTCTCCAGATGCTTTGAATGTACAATCAGAGTTGAGATGACAACAGTGGTTCTCAAAGAGTGGTCCCTGAACTAGGAGGGTGGTTTCACCTGGGAACTTATTAAAAATGAAAAATCTCAGGACTCTAGGGACCTATGCAAGCAGAAATTTGGGGGGTAGTCCCAGAAACCTGTTTTTATAACCCTCCCATGTCATTCTGATGTGCATTCAAGTTTGAGGACCCCTGGGCTACAGGATTCAGCCCTAAGATCCTATACTTTTTAAGTCATGAGCATCAGAGGAGGCAGATGAATGAACAAGGTAGGAGCAGGATAAAGTGTGGATGAAACTGAGGAAACAAAATGGGATGGGAGAAGGGAACCAAAGGATCAAGAGGCAGCCTCGGCCTCCTCCCTGGAGGTGTTGGCCCTGCAGGCTATGAAATCAGCTAAAAAATGTAAAAGGCCTTCAAGGACGTGCTTCTCAAAATGGGGTATGTGGTGGGAGAGGTTGAAGCCCCAGAATAAAGATGGGGCATCTTCCTGGAAAATCAATTTACCAGAACATGTTTTAGGAGAAAAATTGTTAAATTATTTCATCAATGAGTAATAGAAAATATGACTGTGAGTTTAAAGCAAACAGATATATCATGGCACAGAATTCCACCTGCTTATATATTGCTAAGATAAAAGACATTTCATACTTATACTTGAGAGTTATGGGCTGAAGCCTCAGAGCCCTGTGGGGAGGGGCAGTTCCCCTCTTCCAGGCCCTTTGGACAATCTCAGTGGAAATCACATGGAAAAGACAACCATTAATGGATCCATTAATGTATTGATTGATTTGATTGATTGATTGAGTAGACAAATGGCTGCACACTTGCGTCAAACACCATCCTAGACACCAAGGATACAGCAGTAATAAAAATGGGCTTGCAGGGTCATGGGGATAGTGGGAAGGATGGACATTAACCCAACTATCACAGAGATAGCTATAGAATTATACACCGTGATAAGAATTCTGGGGAAAGAAGGGCAAGGGAGGTCTATGAACAGGTGATAGGGAACCAGAAGAGAGTGGGGCCAAGACAGGCTTTTCCAGGCAGTGATATGTGAACTCTGACCTGGAGACCCGTGCAGGCAGCACTGTTCTCGGGGTGTCTAAGCTGCCTGCCAAGTCTTGGCTCACTCTGGCTTCTCTGCTCAGAGAAGCCTCTATTTAAGCCTGGCCTTTCCCAAGAGCCCACGTCAAGCATAACCCCTCCAGGAAACATTTCCTGACCAACACTGTCCACACTGACCTCTCTGGCCTCTGTCCGTGGCTCATCCTTCCAGCCTCTACTAGAATCACCAACTAGATAACAGCACTAGACTTGACCTAATCATAGTGTTCTGGTTTTATTTATAGAAATGCATTTTAAAGAAACTTTGATTCAGTATCATAGGAAAACTACAAATAAATAATGCCATAAATATGCCATAAATAAAAAGTAATTATTGAAATAAGTGACTATCCCTTTTTTATAAAGGGAGACTGACAGATGTCAGAAGGGTTTTAAAGGCATAACCGGCACTGACTGGGACTTTCTCCTTGACACATCAGAAAGACTGAAGGAAACAGAAGAGAGAAAGTACTGTCACTCTGTGATTCACTAGTGTTCACATATCTCCCCCAATAACTTCCTGTCCCAATGATGGTACACAGCATTGCATTTTTTGTTATCATTTCTTCTTCTATGTTTCATGTTTTATTTTGTTTTCCCAGGAGGATGTCAGGGCCAACGCCCTCAAGGACAAAGGCTATCTTACACTGTACCCCACAGCACCTACCATAAGTGATCAAATGTTTGTTTAAACAATAACTGGTTTGGTTTCTTTTTTATTAGACACGGGGTCTTGCTATGTTGCCCAGCCTGGTTTTGAACTCCCAGCTGCAAGTGATCCTCCTTCCTTAGCCTTCCAGCCCTGGGATTACAGACTTGAACCACCCCTTTCCTTGCTAGAAGTTGTTTGTTTCTTTTCTTTTCTTTAATTTTCTTTCTTTCTTTCT
>NW_003852439.1:1738204-1769763 GCF_000181295.1 Otolemur garnettii
TTTCTTTTTTTTTTTTTTTTTGAGACAGTGTCTCACTTTGCTGCCCATGGTAGAGTCATGGCATCATAGCTCACAACAACCTCAAACTCTTGAGCTCAAGCAATCTTCTTGCCTCAGCCTCCTGAGTAGCTGGGACTATAGGTGCCCACCACACAGCCTGGCTATTTTTAGAGACAGGGTCTCTCTCTTGCTCAGGCTGGCCTCGAACTCGTGAGTTCAAGCAATCCACCTGCCTCAGCCTCCCAGAGTGCCAACATTATAGGTGTGAGCCACCACTCTTGGTTGGAAATTGTTTTGACTTCCATGATCCACAGACACTGAGATCTGTTGAGTCTTTAATCTCTTCTGTGAACTGTGCTAAACACTTTACATGTGTTAACCTGATTACTTTCTCACCACAATCACCCTACAGAAAGAGGTACTATTGTCATTTCATTTCTACAAAAGAAGAAACAAGTTCAAGAAAAAGAAGAAAAGACTTGGTTAGGCTTGTCCAGGGAGAAACGGCAGGACTGACCTGGAACCTAGGTCTGACAATGATGTGCTTGTGGTCATTGCTGCCAGCAACTTGGGACATTCAGACACAGAGGGCTGGAATCACAGGTATTTATTCCGATGGACAGTGCTTACTTTTGCAGCGGGGTCAATTCCCATAGGATTCTTATGAAAATAAAATGAGAACATTTATTTGAAAAGGGTGGAAGAAAGAGTTGATGCCGAGTACCTGGGGCAACCTCAGTCAAGTGCATTAGAAAATGCTCCTCATCTGGGCACCGCTTCTGCAACTCCCCATTGCCTGGGTCTCAGACACTCAACTCACAAGCACTGCCATGATGCTCATCACCATATTACCTTTACTCTTAGTAATATGAAATAATCAGACTTTATTTTGAATTCATTTAAATGGCTTAAAATGCGAAAGCCATGTATATAGCAAAAATATCTCCTCTCCACCCTGTCTACCAAGTTCTCTTCCCAAAGACAACCACCATTACCACTGTCTTGTGTGCCCTTCCAGAGACATATGGAAGGACATAAATAAGCAGCACACTCATGTGCGTGTGCACACACACACAGGCACACACACACACTGACACCTTCTTAAACACAAATGGGAGCATATCAGACATACTGTTCTGCCAATTGCTTTTTTAACTTAACAATACACCTTAGAGCTTGTTCTGTATCAGGATACACAATGCTTCCTTGTTTCTCTATTCTCCTTCAGTCCCCAGCTAATGGGTATTGAGGTGGTTCCCAATCTTTTGCTATTACAAACAGTGCAGCACAAATCATCATGCCATTGTAATATTAATGATATGACATCTTTCTTTCAAGTGTTTTGGAAAAAAGATTTCTCATATCCTGAGAAATCACAAGTCAGATAGGTTAATTATATATTTCTCTAATTTGCACTAAGATAAATAGAAAAGTAACCCATAACTATTTAAATAACAGTTCCTGCCTGTGTATCACCAATGATCATTTTGCTTAGCCCCTGGACCATGCATCTATTATTTAGGGAAATACTGGTGTCCTGGATAGGTGCCAAACTCCTTGGCCAGGCATACAAGGCTCTTCAGGATCTTTCCTTTACCTTCTTCTCCAAACTCATTTCCCAGATGTCCTAATGCTCTAGCCTTGTTGAATCACGTGGTATTTTAGGATCGTGCCCCAGTGACTTTGCACATGCTGTTCCCCTGCCTGGAACAGCACATGTGCCTTATCCCCTGGAGAACTCCCATTCCCCTTTCTAGTTGCAGCTCAAGTTCTCCCACTCTAGGAAGCCCTTTGTACTTTCTTCACCCAGACACCACATCCACACACCTGTGCTTGCTTCTACTCTAGTGTCAGCACATATAGCTAAAAAAGTACAGGGTCTGGGATAAGTTTACTTAGATTCCAATCCCAGCTCTATCACTTGACATTGGGCAAGTTACTTAATCTCTTGGGGGCCTCAGTTTTCCCATCTGTAAAGTGGTGATAATTCTGACATCTACCTTATAGTTACTGTAAGAATTAAAATATGTGTTTAGCAGAGTGCCTGGCATAGAGTCCACACTCAACAAAAGGTCATTATAACCATTACCTGGGCCTCTCAGTTTCCTTCACTAGGCTATTAATTCTTTTGATCCCCTCTGCTCTTTATTTGCAAAGGAGATCTCATTTCTGAGCACATCTCATCTCATCCACTCTTGCCTGAGCATCAGACTCCTAACAACCTCCTGTACCATCCCAATCCCCTTCAGTCTATGCTTTCTGCAGGCAGAGTGATCATTTCAAATATGTCAACTTGGTCAAGCTCTGAACTTTTAGCCGTTCTCCATCATTTAAAAACTAAAACCTTGGCTTGGTGCCCATAGCTCAGTGGTTAGGGCGCCAGCCACATGCACCAAGGCTGGTGGGTTCGAATGCAGCCCGGGCCTGCTAAATACCAATGACAACAACAAAAACAGGCATTGTGACAGGTGCCTGTGGTCCCAGCTACTTGAGAGGCTGAGGCAAGAGAGTCACTTAAGCCCAAGAGTTTGAGGCTACTGTGAGCTGTGACACCACAACATTCTACTGAAGGTGACGTAGTGAGACTCTGTCTCAAAAAATTAAATAAATAAATAAATAAATAAATAAAAATAAAAATAAAACCTTGGGGTGGCACCTGTGGCTCAAAGGAGTAAGGCGCCGACCCCATATGCTGGAGGTAGTGGGTTCAAACCCAGCCCTGGCCAAAAACTGCAAAAAATAAAAATAAAAATATAATAATAAAACTTTAAGTCCTTACGGTGATGAATGAGGTCCTCGTGACCTGACCCCTGCCTCCTTTTCCATGCTCTGGCCGCATTGGCCTCCTTACTGTTGCTCAGACACACAGAGCAAGTCCCCTTCTCAGAGCTTTGCACTGGCCGCTCCCTCTGTCTGCTCTTTGCACACTATTGCCTCAGTTCATTCAGGCCGCCACTCAAGTATCACCTCCTCAGGCCTTCCTGACCCCCTATCCAAACGCCCATCTCTGTTTGAAGCACACACGTTTATATTTGTCTCTCTGCCCCACTGCAATGTATGCTACTCTGCCCCAGTCCTCAAGCCTGTGCCTAACCCTAGCACGCAATTGGTGCTCAATAAATATTTGCTGCATGGATAATGCATGACAGTAGAGCTTAGCACAGGGCCAGGGCCATATGTGAGGTTTAGGGGATGTTTGAAGAAGAGTGGAAAGAGAAAGAGAGAGAAGAATCAAGGAAGAAATGAATGAAGGCAGGAGAGAAGAAAGTCCAGAGAAACGTTTTCACTTCCTTTTAGTGACATATAGTTTACATACCATACCCCTTGTAAATGTACACTTCAGTAAGTCTTCATAAATTTCTACAATTGTGCAACCATCACCACGATCCAGTTTTAACTTTCTTCTCGTCCCTCAAAATTCTCTCTTACCCATTTGCTGTTGTTCTAGTCCCAAGTGAACTCTGATTTTCTGTGTCTCTAATTGTGCCCTTTCTGGAGATATTGTATGTCTATAAATAGAATCATACAGATGGCACATTTTATTAATCTGTTCATGTATTGGTGGGCATTAGGGCTGTTACCACATCTTTGCGATTGTAAATTGTGCTGCTATAAACATTCAAGTGCGGGGATCCTTTGTAAAAAAATGACCTTTTTTCCTTTGGGAATATACCCAGCATTGGGACTGATGGATGAAATGGTAGGTCTATTTTATATTCTTTAGGATATCGCCTTATAACTTTCTATAGAGGTAATATTAGTTTGCAGTCCCACCAACAGTGTTTAAGAGTTCCTCTCTCTCCCCGTTAGCGCCAGCATCTGTTGTTTTGCATACCATGAAGTACGTTAAAAAAGGACCATCTAGTATCTTTTGTGACAACCTGGATGGAACTGGAAACCATTCTTCTAAGTGAAATACAAGAATGAAGAAACAATCATATGTAGTCAGTACCAAATTGGAGCTAAGTGCACATATGGGTAAATCCCAATGAAAATCATTCTGGGAGGAGGGGAAGAGGGGACAGGAAAATTCACACTTGTTGGGTACAGCGCACACTTAGAACCTTGATTCCATCTGTACAAACACAAAATATGTAAACAAAACATGTTTACCTCCTATTATTCTGATATAAAAATAAATATCTAATACAAAATATGCAAAATAAAAAGTAAATACATAGAATCATACATTATATAGCCTTTTCTATCTGACTTTTCCCACGACGTTTCCTGATGACGTTTTTAGGTTCGTTTATGTCATTGCACATATCAGTAGTGTTTACTCCCTTGTGTGTCGTATTGCTGAGTAGAATTCCATTGTATGGACATACCACATTTTGTTTATCCATTTGCAAACTGATAGGTGTTTGTGTTATTTTTCCTAGTTTTTGCCATGGTTTTATGTATGAGTTTTGGTGTGGACATAGGTTTTCAAATCTCTGGCATAAATACTTAGCAGAATTGCTCATGCATATATGGTAGATATATGAAGATTTTGATGCCCTAAGACATAGCTTAGTTTTGGAGTCTCTACTGAGGCTTGCAAGGAACTGCTTCAAACGTGGGAGAGGAAAATGCTTGTAAAACTCGGTTTGAGCTGCCTGATCAGCTCCAAGTCCTACGTGTGCAGCCAATTCATTATCCCTGTGTTTGAAGTCCGTTTGTAGCTGTGTTTAATGTATTGTCTGCGGGGAGACAGTGAAATTTGCCAGCCTTCAGACAAACAACTGAGCCTAATTTTTCACCCAGTGATTCTAAAGAAGCTTCTTCTTGGCAGAGATTTGAGTGAGGAACAGTTGATGAAATTGACTGTGGCAAAGTGATGCGAGAAGAAGGAACACACATTCTTTACTACTGAACGGGGTAAACCAAAGGTGAGTAACCAGAAGCAGTTCAAGAAGAAACTTCCTGGCCCCCTGTGAGATTTTGGCCCTTGCCAAGGATCCATCAGCTCCTGCTACCATTCCCAACAATGCAGGACTTGAAATACGAGCTCCACCACCCAAGATCTCAGTTCCTGCCAGGTGCATCCTGGCAAACCTTGCTTCAGGTTTGAAACTTCATTACAATGGTGAGGATTGGTGTGAGTTAGAGTTTGCTTGGGCTGAAGGTAGCATTGCAGAAAGCTTCCAGGCTTTCATCTCCTGCCTTGCCACAGACACTTTCCTTTGCTTTGATTTCAAAGACTTCACCCAGGGAGAGAGTTGACCTTCAGGTGAAAACCTCAGAGGCTGGACCCTCTCGGGCCCTTTTCCCAGCCTACCCCACAAGAAAATGAAATGCTTACTGCCACTCTCCTGGAAATCTTTTGTAGCATAAAATTGGTATTGGTCATAGGATATAATTTTGGCTTCAAAAGTCAATCTCTGATGTTCGCAACTGAACAATGTCCATTTGAAGGCGGGGGAAGCAGAGTGAATACAGGGCTTCTCAGAGATTTGAGTAAATAAATATTCTCTCAGATGGGCTCCAACTCCCTGTAAAGAAAAAGGACACTGAAAAAGGACACTACTGTCAAGTGGGCAGAATTTGTACCAGTTTTTATTGTTTGAGTAACAGAGAGTCTACCTAAGAAAAAGGAACGTGGGGGCCTAATGTTTGGGGTCTGAGCCCTGAGGAGAGAGATGCTAGGGGTTTCTATGAGACACAGAGACCCTGGTAACATAGCTGTCAGGGCTCAGTGACAAAGTAGGTCACATGCAGGGAGGGGGCAGCATTTAATGCACACGACACAGCAGGGCTTCTACTTAGGACTGCAGCCCTATCTGGGGGAAGGACTGTAGGCTGTGAGCTAGATGACCTGGGTTCAAATCCTGGCTCTGCCACTTTCTAACTGACTTTGGACAAGTTACATCCTCTGGCTGCACCTTGGTTTTCTCACCTATAAAACGGATTTATATTAACAGTGACTACCTCTTAAGGTTACTGTCAGAAATCAACGAGTTAATACACAGAGAGCTCTTTTAGGGACACACGGAAATTATTTGCTAAATGTTGGTTGTTCTTTGAATTTTTTGCTGTGAGGCTTTTCCAGTTGGGGGGTGGGGGCACCAGCTGACATCACCCTTGACTTATACATCAATGTTGTATTGGTGGCTCCAGCAGGAGCTGGGGAGAAATAGCCACAGCATAAGGAAGTGGTGTAAATATACCCAGAAAGGAACATGTGAGGGTGCGTGTGAAACCCTATGGGTGAGACTTTGCCTGGAACAGGGAGAACCCAAAGGCCTTCATTACACGGATGGGGTGACAACCAGAGAAACAGGTACTGCCACTGTCAGCATGACCTCATTAGACACACAGCTTCTGGGGGCTTGGGAAAATATGTTACCTAATGAAGAGGCTGATGGAAACAGTCAAGGAAATAGCTGCTGAGTAGTTTAGCAGCTGCAAGAACAGCCATCTGCATTCCTTGGGTTCCTGCCCAGACAACTGAAAATTCAGGAGGTTCCCACATCCCATACCAGGTTCCATAACTTGACAGAATGACACAGAACTCAGGAAGGCACTCGACTTCTCTGGGCTGAATTCTTATAAAGGGTGCAGCTCAGGAGCCGGTAAGTGGAAGAGATGACTAGGGCAAGGTATGGTGGGGGGGACGAGGGCAAGGAGTTTATGTGCCTTCTCCAAGTGTACCACCTTCCCAGCACATCAGTGTGTCCCCAACCCAGAGGTTCCCTGAATCTCACTGTTCAAGAATTTTTATAATTTGATATCCAGCCCCACTCCTCTCCCCAGAGGTTGGCAGGTGGGGCTGAAAGTTCCCATCCTCTAATCAAATATTTGGTTTTTCTGGTGACCAACCCTCATCCTAAAGCTGTCTAGGGGCTTCACTCTGAATCATTTCATTAGTATAAACTCATGTGTGTTGGAAACAGGCCCACTGCCTGTTCTTATAAATAAAGCTTTATTGGAACACTGCTACATTCTCTCATCTGTACATTGTCATTAGCTACTTTCTTGCTCCAGCAACAGAGTTACATAGTTACAGCACAAACTGGCCCACAAAAATGAAAATATTCACTATCTTCCTCTTTGCAGAAGATTTGCTGACCCTTATCCTAAAGCATGAAGCCCCAGGAATGACTGAACACAAATATTCTTGGGGCTTCCCGACAGGTGAGAAATGCTTAAGGGAAACTCGGCAGGGGTGGGGGATTCTCCCATGTACATCTCAGCCTCCTCATGGAAAATCTGAAGTCCCTTAGGGATTAAGATCAAGCTGGGCAGCTAGAGTGTTTGCTCGGCCAAAGACAGCATCAGCCCCCACGCTGTTCATTTCCTGTACCCTCTCCCTTCACCCCTGTACTCATACTTAAAAACATGTTTATATCCCAGAACCTACAAGATTGTCTCCATTTCTCCCGTCCTGGCCTACGCCTGCCCATTCCTTGAAGCCCAACTCTTGTTCACTGAAGCTCAATTCAGTGAACAAACACACATCTAAAGAGCTCCAGTGATGTCCCAGGCACTGAACATCCCTGCTGCTCCCACAGAATTTTCAGTAGAAAGTGGAAGACAGAGAAGGAACCAAGTAACTACAACAATTTCCAGTAAGGGCTATACCTGCTGGGGCTCTGGGAGCCTGAGAATGCATGGCTCCCCAGCTTTAGGGAACCAAGGGAGACTTTGTAGAGGTGGGGGTATCTGAACTAAGAACTAAAAAGTGACCGGGAATGAGACAAACTAGCAGATAAGAGGAGGGTTTCATGGGGTAGGGGTGGCATGTGCAAAGGCTCAGAGATAGAGAGAGAACAGAGCTGAAGGAGTCAACCAGGAGGCAAGGTGTGGGGACCACAAATCTGCCTGGGGCTCTCAGGGCTTCTTTTCACAACTGGAGTGATGCACAGGAGGGTAATTTGGAGGGCATTGGTAAATGATCTTGCTGTGTCTGTCTCACCAGCTAAATTGTAAGCCCTTCAAGTGCGGGAACCTAGTGTTTTGTTTTGTTTTGTTTTTTAAATCTGTACTCCCAGCATCTTCTGTTGTGCACGGAATGGAATGAGTGCTATGTTGATGTTTGCAGGATGTTGTTTACAGTTCTGGATGAAGCACCAGTTTTCAACAATATCAGACTCCTCATCTGGGCTTGACCTTTGCTGATTCACTCTGGCACCATGGCCAAGTGGTGCCATTGATGCCCAGATTTTGCTGGACCAACAGAGATCATGGGAGAGATTTTAGAGATGAGGAAATGGAGGTCCAGAGAATGGGAATGACTCAGTTAATGTCAAACATTAAGTTGGCCATAGAATCAGGGCCTGAGACCATTTTTTCTTCTAAGTCCAATGTAGCATTCCCACCTGATTTCTCATAGGCCAGATCAATGATGGATTTTGCTGTGTAGTTGAACATCCTGCATCAAGCTTGCACATTAATTTCCAGTGGACTGGTCAATTCATCTCAAAACTAGATTCTTCTGAATTGAGGAACAAGGTAATAATAAGCACTTACAACAGTGAGATGCAGAAGATAGGAATCTCACATCACAAATGAAGAAACTGAGCTTCAAACACACTGAGTTGATTTGTCTGAGTTAACACACCAAGCAGGAGGGTTGAAAAGTTCAGATTTGAACTCAGGTCTTCCTGAATCCCAAACCCGTATGTTTATTTATTGGGAGTAGATTCTGGGTAGTACTTAAGAAGACTTTCCTGGAGTACATGGGCTCCATTAGAAGTCAGGGAAGCCTACTATGCCTCCATACAAAGGCCTCCAGGACAGAAGGCTGGCATAGCCCAGGCTATAGTCTGAAGCGGTGGCTCAGCTATAATGGAAGCTGGACTCTATCCTGGTGTGCTTGGCTACTCAGAGAAACCAATGAAAATCTCACACCTTTCTGCACGTACCTTCTCTAAGGGGCAATATGCCTGTAAGGAAAAATCTAAGCTCTCACCATGCTTGATTGCCAAGAATGACAAGCAAAGGTTAAGCAAAAATGTACCTTCATTGCTTATAATCATTGGGGGTAAACTAGGGCATATCTGGACCATACCATCAATTATAACAGCAAAGACAGTAGTCACTTTCAAGTTAGAAAATCTCCAGAGATTGGGTGCTGCCTGTGGCTCAGTGGGTAGGGCGCCGGCCCCATATATGGAAGGTGGCGGGTTCAAACCCGGCCCCCGGCCAGCTAAAACAGTAGTGACAACCACAACAAAAAATAGCCAGGCATTCTGTTGGGTGCCCATAGTCACAGCTACTGGGAAGGCTGAGGCAAGAGAATTGCTTAAGCCCAAGGGTTGGAGGAGGTTGCTGTGAGCTGTGACACCTCAGCACTCTACTGAGGACAACAGAATACGACTCTGTCTTAAAAAGAAAAAGAGAGAGAGAGAGAAAGAAACTCTCCAGAGATTACCCAATTTCCTCTCTCCCAGACTCAATCCCCTTCAAAAGAATCAATGGTTTTATTTTTCTGGGTATGAAACTCACATTTAAATCTCCATTACATCATAAAACATGTCTCGTGTATCTGCACATATTTACCAAATGTATTAGTGTCTTTTGCATTTATTTTTTTCCATAAAGATCTATCTTAATCAAATACTGCTTCATCTCCATTAAGGCACCTCCCTTAATGGTTACCCCTACAATAACACTCTATAAGTGCCTGCAGTTTCATTCCCATTGTCAGCTGAAGGACTCCAGAAATGAATGACATCTGTAATTTAGTGAGCACCTACTATGTGCCATGTATCTCACATGTAATAGACTATATGATTTAGGTTACAAGTTTGGTTGCTAAAATAGAGACCCTCCCAAATAACAGTGGTTAAATAATATTGAATTTTATTTCTCTTTCATTTAACTTAGTCTAGGACTAAGTTTTCCATGTTTCTTACAGGAGTGTCATGATATCAGACATCTCAGGCTCCTTCTATCTTGTTGCTTTGCCATCTATAGACATTTTTCTCATTTGCCTTGTCCAGGATGGTGCATTTCTACATTCCAGCCAGCTAGGAAAAGGAATCCTTCTTTCCTATAAGGATATGTAGGTAATAATAATTCTACATTTAGCATTAGCCAGAATGTAGTCACATGACTTTGCCCAGATGTAAGGGAAGCTGGGAAATGTAGTCTTTAATTGCAGTCTTTGGACACAGCTAGAAATCAGAAGTTCTAGGACTGTAGAAGAGAATAATGGATATTGGGAGGCTAACAGCAATATGGGCCATATAAGTTGATTCTAAATGAGACCGGGACCCAAGATTTTTTATATTTAATTTTTTTTTTTGAGATAAAGTCTCACTCTGTTACCCAGGATAGAGTGCCGTGGCATCAGCCTAGGTCACAGCAACCTCAAATTCCAGGGTTTAAGAGATCCTCCTGCCTCAGCCTCCCAAGTAACTGGAACTACAAGTGCCTGCCATGACACCCAGCTAATTTTTCTATTTTTTTTTTTTTAAGAGATGAGGTCTCACTCTTGCTCAGGGTGATCATGAACTCCTGAGCTCAAGCAATCTTCTCACATTAGCCTCTGAAGTGCTAGGATTACAGACATGAGCCATCAAGTACAATCAAGATTTTTAAACCTATGATAAGAATAGGCTAAAAATAAAATGTTCTGTTATAGGCACAGCCTCACCTGGGCTGGGATGTCAAAGTCTCATATATGACTTTCCCTAATATGAAATAACCCAACATATGAGGAATTTTTCTATGTGTGTGACAGGAACAGATAACACTTTTAGGGATGCGAATGAGATTTTCCATGAAGAGAATACTTGTTCTTATAGTCAAATCCTCTGGAGGGTGGTCAGTCCTGGGGCCAGAGATGAGGATTCTGCAATAAACCTTAAAAGGGAATGATTTCCCTTTAAAGGGAAATTGCCTCCTGTCTCTCAACTGGGAGTCAGTTTGGCCTGGACTCCATAGTGCAAGGGGTGCCTGAAGTATTTCTGATGCAAAGAGGAGGGAACTCAGGCTCAGACATGGAGAAGCTGGGAGAGATGCAAAACCAGGGGTTTAGGGAACCTTACTGCACTTCTGGCCCTGATCAGTCTTGGGAAATTATTTTGTTTTACTTCTTGTTAAACCAGTCCCAAATTGTCAGTAGAAACTCATTAACAGCTACGTCTTAAGTCTCTGTTCTCCTGTGGGGAATTAAGACCTGCCCCACACTTAGGATAAAGTAGATATGCCACTCTGGCTCCCTTTCAAGTCTTCAAACATGCTACATTCCCTGTGCCTCAGGGCCTTTGCACACACCATCTCTCTGCCTGGAGTGCCTTCCCTCACCACCTCTACCTGCACACTCCTGCTCATCCTAAGCTGTCATTTACAATGTCATTTCCTCAAGAAACCCCTCCCTGATTGCCATAACCCTCAGCCCCCAAAGTCAGTAGGTTCTTCCTGATAGTCTTTCATAACTCCCTAATTATCAAAGCTATGGTTTGTAATTGCATATATATTTGTGGGATTGTTTGATCAGTATCTTTCTGACCTATTAGATTATAAATATCACGAGGGCAGGAACAATGTCCAATTTTTCTCACTCCTGAGTGTCCAGCATCTAGGACAGTAGATGGCATGTAGCAGGTGCTTGATTAATATTTGTTGAATGAGTGAATGGATGAATGCAGTGTCCCACCCTGAGGCCAAAGTGACACAGGATCACTAATCAAGGACAGCTCTGACCATCAGAGTGTAGGACACTCCAGGGGCATTGGCAAGGGGACAACACAGGCAGGCACGATGACACAAAGAGAAGCACTGCTAGTTTAAGGGTCTCCCAACTGCCTCTGCTTGAGGAGACATATTGGGGCATAACCTGGTGGACTCCTATGTTCTCATCGTCTGCATTATACACATGGAACTGATCCCATCTAATTGTCTATCCACCCTATGGGGCAGGCATTTTTATCCCAAAGTAACAGATGTTAACACTGAGGTTCAGAAATGTTTAGAAACCACCCAAGGCCACACAGGAAGTAAATGGAGTCCAGATTCAAACCCAACTCTGTACATCTCCAAAGATTACCTCATTCTGTACACCAGGTTTGCCTCCCAGATAAATGAAAGGAAATGAAAAAAAAAAAAAAAGCCTACAAAGTTCACTTCACTGAAATGACTCTCACACGACCAGGTCTCCAGTGGATGGTCACTCTATGAGCGCTTTTCCTCAGCATGAGTCTCCTGGGCTGAGTTCTCTTAGCCCATTTTCTGAAAGCCTGTGCTATTTCAACTTGACACTAACTACCTTTCACGAAGTTTAGTTTCAGCTACACTCTTCAGTTTCTGCAACCAGACTCTCAGTGTTCTAAATCTTTGAAGGTTGCCACTGGGGCTCCCCTAAGCTGCTTCTCCCTCAGCTTACATGGAATTCATTCATCCTCTCTCTCCCTCCATCCCTCCCTCCTTACTCATATGACAAGTATACTTTTTGGTCCTGTCCTCAGAACATACAGAAGTTTATTGATGCACCCAAGGGTGACATCCCAAATGGAACATGCTGAAAAGGACTCAGTCTTTCCAAAATGTAGGGTTTGTATCTTCAAAGGTTCCAAAATGTGCCTCTATTTCATCCAATATTTTGACTTGAGGGAGTTTATGTCAAGAACACAATCAGACAGAGGTGCAGGGAAATCAGATCAAGAATTTTTATTGGCAGAAATGTTTGTAATAGTAAAAAAATGGAAACAACAAAATATCCAATAATAGGAGATGGTAAGATGAATGCAGACGCATCTATATGATGATATACAATGTGATCATTAAAGATGACAACGTAGACTTTTACTGATGATGAAAAATGTTCACAGTGAGAACAAGGTTCAGAAGCAAACTGTATAATAGGATTTCATTTCTGTTAAAAATACTGATTTATGTGTTTATTCAATAATGGTTGCTATTTATCAGGTGCTGTGCTAAGAACTGGGGATGTAGGGATGAACAAAATAAGGATCGTCTATTAGAAGATCACCAATCCATGGGCCAATCTCTGCTAGTGATCATTTAAATCAGTGGCTCAAACTCTCTGAGCCTTCGTTTCCTCATCTATTAAAACTGAGTCCTTCATGCTGACTGCATTAATAGCGACGTATCGTATACTGGGAAATCACTAAGGCAGTAGATCAAGTATTCTAACCACAGAAATGACAAGAATGTGAGGTAATGCATATGTTAAATATCTTGATTTAGCCATCCCACAATGTATGCAGATATCAAAACATCATGTTTTATACCATAAATATATATGATTTTTACTTGTCAACTAAAAAAAATTTTTTTAAAGAATGAAGGTCATCTGCAGAGATATGGCAAGGTCAAGCCTGGTGTGATGCTGACGTGTGATGAATACAAGGGCTCAACAAATGTAAGATATTATGTTTATCACACCAAAATCTACTACTCCCAAAACACCAGCAAGTACTGTAGATCTTATGAAAGTCTCTGAGGCTGCATCTCAGGTTCTAGTCTCAAGAAAATAACTAAATATCTACACAACTTAAAGTAGATCATCATATTCAGTCGCTTCAGCCAGTCAGTTAGTCATTCAACAAACACAGATGAGCACCTACTATGTGCCTCACCATACAAAGCCTATAAGGTTCTACGCCTTCCAGTCCCTACCTACTTCCCTGCCCTCTGCTTCTACCTCTCTCTTTTCAGTGTGGGTCTTCTTGAGGCTCCTCAAACACACCAGGTTTGAACCCCTTTCAGGGGTTTGCGCTTGCATCTTCTGCCTGTAGTGCTCTTCCTTTTGTATGTTATGATAGGAGCCTTCTGTCTTTCTGTCTTTCAGGTCCCAGCTTGAGCATCTCCTCGCAGAGAGCCCTGAGCATTCTAAACCTTCCGCTCGTCACTCTTTTGTCTTCTTAGCATTTGCTACCATCTGATAGGATCAAATTTGTTTTCTTGTTTATTGTATCTTCCCTGCCGCAATGTAAGCTCCATGGGAATTAGTCTGTCTAGATCACTGCTGTATCCCAGCTCTTAAAACAGTGCCTGTCACATGGTTAGGGGTCTAATAAAGGTTTGTCAGATGAATGAATGAATGAATGATAGGATGTGCCTGGCTGTGTGCTAATGCAGAGGATGCAACAGTTAACAAGGCAATATTATGATCACCTGATAACCAGCTTCTCTAGTCCTCCAAAAGGGAATTTTTCTTTCTCCTATCTTACCTGAGAATTCTTCATCTTTATGAAACCAGCATTCATTTACATATGCACAACCCCCTATCAGATCCTCTCTCCAGGACTCTGCTCTGCCAGAATGCTGAGTAATTATCCTTTAGAATCTACAATGGCTCCAAATTTTGATTAAACGCTTTCCTGGCTTTTAAAATTCCAGGCCAGACTATTAGACTGTGCTCTGCTCTGGCATTACCCAGCGCAGTGATTGACTGAGACAGACCTTGTCCCTCTCTTACTTTGCAGCTATTTCCTTGAGTATTTTGATCTGGCGAGAAGTATGACATTATTGATTTGCTCTGCTCCACTCACCGACTGCCTCATCTGCAAGAACAAGAATCTTTATGGCTTCAATAATTTCCCGGAGTGCAGAGAACTCTTTTGTATTTTTGCTTGGTGCTTTGCAATTCTGGAAATTTTTTATGGACTCTGAGGTTAAGTTTCGTCCCTTGTTCCCAGGCTCACTGGGATGTCTGCTTGTGCTCTAAGAAAGAGCCTAACCCTTTGCTACCCAATCATGGCTCATCCTACCCCTATATTTAGAGAAGGATGGAGAGAGGAAGAGAGACAGAGTGAAATAGAATTCTAGACCCTTCAAGTTGTATACATCTTTTAACTGAGAAAAGAATAAAGAGCTCAGAAAGGTTTAGTGACTTGCCTCAAATAACACAGCCAAGAAGTGAGAAGCATTCCTCTGCTTCTGAGGTAGTCATTGGTGTCATTCATCAACATTTTGTTTCTGTTTTTCCTGGGCACAAAGTAGAATTACCCTTCTCTGTTCTCATAAAGCCGTGTAACTTGTGTGGTCAATGACATTTGAGTGGAAGTGAGCCATGTGGCTTCTGGGTAGAAGTCTTTAAGAGCTGATGCACAACTCATCATGTCCTTCCCACCCCCAGATGGTGAAGGCTCCATCTACCTTCATCCCTAAATGAGGGCAGTAACCCAAGAATGACATGTAATGTGAGTGAGAAATAAATCTGTCCTTTTAAGGACTAAAATTTAGGGTTGTTGTTATCATTAGCTCATCCTAAACTACACAGCCTCCAATTCCAGAGCCTCCCAAAGGAGATGGTTTGAAAATCTTAAGATGGTTTTGGCTAGATGATCTGGCAGATTTGCGCAAGGAGAGAACCTGAAAAATGCAGTCGCTTTTACATCTCAAATTTCCCATCTACGGTTTTGTTTAGATCAAGAGTTGACAAACCTATGAAAAAGTAAGTAACTCTAATTCATTAGAAAAATATTCAAATCCCCTTTGAACTTGACCTTAAGCTTCCTTTCCAGCCTCAACTCTCCACATCCCCCCCTCCCAAAACACTATATGCTTCAGTTTCCTTAAGCTCTTTCTTTACACAAATTTATCATTTCTTTATTGACACATTCATCCCAAAAACATCTCTTTGTGTTCCTGGTATGGTCAAATCATAAGACATCAGAGGATAAAACTGTTGCGTCCACTTTTGAATATCTCTGAATAAAAAGATACTCTTTTGAATAAAACTGTTGCATGTCTGCCTTTGAACGTCCTCACCACTGCTCCCCAGCTTTCTTTTCAACACAGTGAACTAACTTTGTGTTTCAAGACCAAGATCAAAACTGATTCTACCAGGAAGGCTTCTTTGACACCCCTTTTTTCCAACTGCATTTTATCTCCTCTTTGTGTGTTTATGGCATTTTGTTTATTTCTTTTACCTAGTGAGCATACGGGATCATAACTATTAGTTCACATATTTATCTCTTTCACTAGATGGTGGACTCGTGGAAGGCAAGGATCATCCCTCAGTCCTCTCTGAAGCTCCCACGTCTGGCTCATAGTCTGTTCCCAGTGAATATTTGGTGAGTGAATGAATGAACAACATGATTCAGTCTTGCTATTCTTTCTGATTCCGCTTCTAATATCCCAGCATCTTAATTCTCCATAGGGGAAATGGCCACAGCCAGAGTCCCAGAGACCTGGGTGAGCTGGATGTTTGGGTAGGTGTTTAATCTGTAAACATACCTGAGCAGGCTGGCTTGGAGGAGGAGCTGTTTAACAGTTCTGTGCCTGCCATGCCCAGGAGAAGCAGAGACCCCATGGAGGTGCAAACATGTCTGCATAAGAGTCACCACCATGATTGGCTTGCTCAGTGGAGCAAGGGCCACTGAATGAGCAGGAATCACCCTCTTAGAGGCCCCAGAACATAATCACACCAATGGATGTCCTCCTCCTCTGGTTGCATTTCAAACACAACAAATCATACTTACTCTCATTAGCCCAAAGCTTGAATCCTGATGGTGAGACATAGTAAAATACAGGCTGGTCAGCAAGCTCGGTCGTTTGTCCAACATCATCAGCACCATCCATCTGTCAGAGCAGCCCCAACTCACCTGAGCCTTCTGATGGCCACCTCCCCCTCAGTCACCCTCACTCCCATGCCTGTGTCTGCACAGAAACAGGGCTTTTCTGTGTTGGTTTAACGTTCGACATAATCCATATTTTCTACTCTAAATATTTATGGCAAAGTTGGAGGAAAAACATTCTTTCTTCAAAAGCCCTTCTAATTTCATGTAGCAGTGAAGGTCAGAGCCATAAATGCTCTGCAAATAAATTTCTTTCCTGATTTCCGGCCTATGGCAACTAGAACGGAGGACAGGAAACTGATAATCCTTTTACCCAACTTCAACCTCCATGTCCCCCACTGCCAATCATCCTTTGTCCTTTGTTGAGGGGAAAAACAGCTGAGAAATTACTTTCTAATAGATTTATAGTATTTTTCTGCTCATAAAAAATACATGTCCTCTGCAATAAGTTCAGAACACATATAAAATTACGTAGAAGAAAATAAAGGTCACCTTTAATCCACAACCCAGAAATAACGATTATGAACAATTTGCTGTTTATTCTTTAAGATCTTTCCTCCAAAAAGGGATTCTATTATTTCTTGCTAAAATAGAATCATATTATATGTGCTCTTTTTGAAACTTTATTTTTTCTAATTATAATCATACAGTGGAGATCTTTCTTGTACGTGTGTGTCTATTACTCACACCAAAATTTTTGATGACTACATAAAATTCTGTTGTAGATAAGTACAAAAGATGATCAGTTCTCTATGATCAAACATTTAGGTTGTTTCCATTTGTTCATTATTATTTTTAAAACTAATTTAAATATATGGTGATGATACCTCTACAGACAGATATGCTTATATTACTATTTATTTCATATAAATATCCTGATGTCAGATTACTGGTTCAAAAGATATAAGTCTTTTAAAACTGGAACCTACCCAGAAGAAAAATGTCATTTTACCATAAGGACATTTGCAATAAACTGTTTATTGCAGCTCAATTTACAGTTGCCAAACTGTGGAAACAACCTAAATGCCCATCAATCCAGGAATGGATTAACAAGCTGTGGTATACCATGGAATACTATTCAGCCATTAAAAAAGATGGAGACTTTACATCCTTTGTATTAACCTGGATGGAAGTGGAACACATTATTCTTAGTAAAGTATCACAAGAATGAAGAAGCAAGAATCCAATGTACGCAATTCTGATTTGAGGACAATTGATGCTAGTCCATGGTGGGGGGAGTAATGGGGGAGGGGAGAAAAGGAAGAAGGGAGGGTGGTGTGGGGCCACGGTGGGACACACCACTTGGGTGTGGGACACTATTCATAGAGGACTTCACCCAGCAAACACAAGCAATATAATCTGGTTCATTGCACTCTCACTGATTCCCCAACAATAATTTTTAAAAAAGTACTTTTGTCTCATAATACCAAAGACAAAAAATGGACTAGTTTGCTTAAACAGGCAGTGCATAGCAAATATCTATTACCTTAACACTTCATCAGTTCTATTACCAATCTTTAAATTTTTGACAATTAGCAAAAAGATAAAATGGTTATCACATGACTGCCTCATTTTAATACATCTCACTAGTATTATATTAAACATAATGTCTATTAAACATTTATATTTTTATTTTGTGAATTCACATATTTAGATGTCATGCTCATGTTTTTCCATTGGAGTAATTTGGTATGCTGTCATTTTATTATTTTTTTATTAAGTCATAAATACATAGATCGTGAATACATTTATGCCCTTGTGGGATTCAATGTGTTGATTATTTGTACAAATTAGAGTGCTTACATCCTACTAATTAACATAGCTTCCACCTCATTTACTTAATCACAGTGTTAAGACATTTGTGTTCAATACTTGATAGATTTGACTTGTACCCTTGCAATATGCTCCATAGATGTGGTCCCACGGTTAACCCTCCTTCTATCAAACCACCCTCCTCCTTTTCCATCCCCCGCCCCTTCCCTCCTTCTTCCTGGGCTACAGTTGTGATTCATCTCTCACATGAAAGTGAGAGATTATAAATTGATTTTATAGTAGTACTGAGTACATTGGATACTTTTTTTCCATTCCTGAGATACTTTACTAAGAAGAATATTTTCCAGCTCCATCCATGTAAACATAAAAGAGACAAAGTCTCCATCTTTTTTAATGCTGCATAGTATTCCATGGTATGCATATACCATAACTTATTAATCCATTCACGGGTTGATGGGCACTTGGACTTCTTCCAAGACTTGGCAATTATGAATTGAGCTGCAATGAACAATCTGGTGCAAATATCTTTGTTGCCAAATGATTTTTGGTCTTTTGGATATACACCTAGTAGAGGAATTGCAGGATCAAATAGCCAGTCTACATTTAGATCCCTGAGTGTTCTCCAAACTTCTTTCCAAAAGGAAGGTACTAGCTTTCATTCCTACCAGCAGTGCAGAAGTGTTCCCTTTCCTCCACATCCATGCCAAAATCTGTACTTTTGGGATTGTGTGATGTAAGCTGCTCTTACTGGAGTTAGATGATATCTCAAAGTGGTTTTGGTTTGCATTTCTCTGATGAGTAACAATGTTGAACATTTTTTCATGTGTCTGTAGACAGTGCGCCTGTCTTCTTCAGAGAAGCTTCTGTTCATGTCTCTTGCCCACAATGAAATGGGATCACTTGTTTTCTTATTAATAAATTTGAGTTCTCTGTGAATTCTGGTTATTAGAACTTTGTTGGAAATATAACCTGCAAAAATCCTCTCCCATTGGGTGGTGCTTGTGACTCAAGGAGTAGGGCATGGGCCCTACATACCAGAGGTGGTGGTTTCAAACCCAGCCCTGCCCCCCCCCGCCAAAAAAAAAAAATTCCTTTCTCGTTCTGAGGGCTGGCTACTTGCTTTACTTACTGTGTTCTGGGCAGTGCAGAAGCTTTTTAGTTTGATCAGATCCCAGTAATGTATTTTTGATGTTGCTTCAATTGCCCAGGGGGGTCCTCCTCATGAAGTAGTCTCCCAGGCCAATGTTTTCAAGTACTTTCCCTGCACTCTCTCCAAGAATTTTTGCAGTTTCATGTCTTAAGTTTAAGTCCTTTAACCAATGAGAGTCAATTTTTGTTAAAGGAGAAAGGTATGGGTCCAATTTCAGTCTTCTACAAGTAGCCAGCCAATTCACCCAGCACTATTTGTTAAATAAGGAATCTTCCTCCAATTTGTATTTTTGATGGGCTTATCAAAGATCAAATGACGATAAGTGTCTGGGTTCATCTGTTGGTTTTCAATTCTGTTCCATATATCTACCTCTCTATTTTTGTGCCAGTACCATGCTGTTTTGATCACTATAGATTTATAGTATAGTCTGAAGTCTAGAAGCATGATACCTCCTGATTTGTTTTTATTTCTGTATAATGTCCTGGCTATTTGAGGTTTTTTCTGTTTCCATATAAAACAAAGTACTAATTTTTCCAGATCTTTAACGTATGACAAGAGGTACTTTAATAGGGAATCTAAATACTCATACAAAATCATGGAAACTAACCTCATGCTGAATGATAGCTGGGTCATAGATGAGATTAAGAAGGAAATTACCAAATTTTTGGAACAAAACGATAATGAAGACATGAATTACCAGAAACTCTGGTATGCTGTCATTTTAAATGTTAAAGAAATATACCTTGTGGGCAGCACCTGTAGCTCAGTGGGTAGGGCACCAGGCCCATATACCAAGGGTGGCAGGTTTGAACCTGGCCCCAGCCAAACTGCAATAACCTCAAAAAAAAAAAAAAAAAAAAAGACAGCCAGGTGTTGTGGCAGGTGCCTACAGTCCCACCCACTTGGCAGGCCGAGCCAAGAGAATAGCTTAAGCCCAGGAGTTTGAGGCTACTGTGAGCTGTGATGCCACAGCACTCTACCAAGGGTGACAAAGTGAGACTCTGTCTCTAAAAAATAATAATAATAAAATAAAATAAATATACCTCTAAGTACTCTTCTCAATGTGCCTTTTGTCCTTTAGCTTTGTTTTCCTTTACTACACAGATTTTCAATTTGGGGCAATAAAATCCATCAGTTTTCCCTTTGTGATTTCTGACTTTAATTTCAAACTTCAAAGGCTATCTTCCTATCTCCCAATAGAATGAGAGCCTCCCTAATACATTTTGTAGAAATTCTGTATTTATTTACTTTTTACATAAGTATTTTAGTAATATAAAATTAATTTTAATATAAGGTATGAGGTAGGGATCTAATTTTATTTTATTTCTCTGTGGTTAGTCCATTTATCCAACACCTTTTAATGTATGACCCATCCTTCTCACTGTTTTAAAATGCTATGCTTATAAAAACTACTTGTATATTTGTATTGGGTAGATATTAACTTCTCAGGTAGATTGCATCCTTCCATTGTTTTCTTTTTCAAAAAGTGCATTCTTTTAGATAAATTTTAGTATCTATCACATAATAAAGAAATGTGCTAATATTTTGATTAATGTTGCATAATATTTATTTAATTGGGGGTAAATTGGCATTTATCCATTACTAAAGCCCGATTTCCACTTATTTATCTCTTATATATTCCAATAAAGATCCGCAATTTCACAAAATATAACATATGCATTTCTTGTTAAGTTTATTTTGAGGTATTTTTATATTGTGATCAGAATTTTATTCTAATTTTATTTTATTTTGATTTTGATTGATATATACTAAAACTATTGGGGGGGTTGTGTGTATTTATTTTGTACATGCATTTTTTTTCTGAAGATGATCATTTGGCAGCTAAAGCCATCTTACTATATTTCATAGTTACTTGGTTGCATAACAAATAGGCATAAATTATGCAAATTCATCTGGCCATCCCATGGGTATAAGAATGGCGGTGTGGCTCAGACAGTCCAACATGGATAGTCATATTAATCATAGCTTTTATTTTTTGTGTTTTACGATGTTTTGGAGCCTTGCTGATCTGAAAGAGAGGGTTCTTCCCAGGATAAGTTCTAGAATCAGCAAACCTGCAAGCATGCTTTCCTACGCAAACCAACCAGCCCAGAACCCACAGCCCTCAAACACTTCCTATGCACTCCAGCCCAATATCACTCCATCTTAATCACCCTAGGGCCAGATAATTTAGACAGCCCCTACACCCCAGAGTTTCCTGAAATTATTCTCAACCCTAAACCTGCTCAGCCATTCCTTCCTGCGGAAACCATAATGAAGACTTTCTTCCTGCCCCTCCTGTCTCCTGACCAACCCTGCTACTTTCTGATAGACCTTGAGTGGCACAGAGTGGGCCTTCCTTTTGGGAACAGTAGGCAACAAACTATCTTTTCAATAGAAATCACTGATGATCTGTTGGCCTCACCACACCTGAATAATAATAAAGCCTACATTTTAAAACAATAGTTTCAGTAGAATATCAGGAATAGGTAGCCTAATACAGGAGCAAGAGCCTGGGTTGTGGAGTCAAGACAGTCCTAGACTTAAATCAAACTTTCTGGCTTACTAGTTGTGCCGTGTTTAAACAAGTACTTTAAATTCTCTGATGTTCTTTATCTCTCTGTGAGGTGGAGGCTCTGAGAAATGGAACAAATTGCTGAAGTTCACCCAGGTGGTACATAGTTGAATGGAGATTCAAACCTAAATGTGAGTCTGAACCCAAGGCCTGTGCCCCTGGTAGTATGCACCATTGTCTTCAATCTCATTGTGATGTGTGAGGGTTATGCAGGGTCCCAGCCACCACTCTGAGTCCCTGTTATCATCATCCAGTTCTAAGTCTAGAGTTGAAGATGTAGACAAGAAAGAATAAAACAGGGGATTGCTGGTACTTACCATTCCTATTAATTGAGGGTCTAGGTGAATTGGATTTTTATTAATTAAGGTGGGGCTACTCTGAAGCCAAGATGTGCTTTGCATACTGAGTATGTCATGGGACACACAGCACCCATCTTGAACAAGCAAGAGAATAATAACCGGAGGAATCACCTGACCTAGATAGAAATGCTAGCTCTGTGATGGGTGAGCAGCTCCAAGAACCCACAGCCTCCCTCAGCTCTCCTGAGGTGTGCACAAAAAGAAACCCCCTGAGGGTTCTTCTCCTTCATGAGCAGCTATCACTTACTGACAGTTTACTTTCTGTCATACCTTGAATATACGTTAGAAGTTTAAGAAAAAAACAAGAACAAGAAATTAGAAAAAACAAAAGGATTCACATCTACCTTACAACAGGCCTATGAGGAAGGAACAGTCATTATTTCCGTTTCACAGATTAAGAAATTAAGATTCAGAGAATTGAGAGTCTTACTCAAAGTCATATATCCAAGTGCCTGAGTGAGGATTTGAACCCAAACCTGCCTGACTTTTAGTCACTTTGCTCTACTGCCTCCCTTCTGATGAAGTTGGTGCCCATTCATATCCCAGCATTGATTTGTTCTGATTGGTTACTTGTTGGTGATACTATTAGCCCAAGAATGAGCCATTAATGAACATTCCTCACTGTGAAGGTGGTAGACTTCACAGTGCGTGTACTTTCTGTTCTAACCAAGATCTTGCTCGTGGCCTCAGAGCAGCTCCATCTCAATACATAAGAATTTATGTTAGTTCTAAGGAAATATCTAACCATGTCCAACACAATGGATTCTATAGATAAAATGCTGCCACACATAGGTTCCCTATAAAATGTCTGAGATTCACATTCATATTGGCCAGTTGAGGGGGGGCAATATACTTGTACAGAAAGATGTTGGCCAACTATAATCAAGTGCCCTGTGGCCCCATGTTCTTTTTTAAGGTAGTGGGTGAGTTGGGGGTTGGGATTGAGTCAGCCTCTTCTACTAGGATAGTTACATTCCTGCCTCAGTCTGTCCAGTCATTCCCATTGTCATTAGGAGGTGCTGAGATGTGAAGAGTGTTATGGACCCAAATATTCCCAAATGCCAGCCCCAGGGAACTCCTCAACCCAGGTGTGAACCTGCTGCCCCTACTGGTCTGGAGCTTGTGATCCTCCCTGAGAGGCTGGAGGAACAGCACTTAGGACTGAATAGGAACAGAAAATCCTGCTTCTGAAATGTTATGCATTAATGTGAGAAAAACATCTGGCCCGGAAACCAGAGACCCCAAAGCCTTTGGTTTACATGTGACCTCAGGGGGCCCCAGGCTGTCTGCAGTGTGGTAAGTCTTACTCATCACAGACATAGTCACAAAATCATATCAGAAGGACATTGCTCTCTGCTGAAGACACCAGGTCACAGGGCCTGCTGAGCATATGGTAAAACAGATTAAGAGGGCAAAAGAGATTTTCTGTGCCAAGGCCCCAATCTCATTTACATGGATTAGCACCTATGTCTGAAGTCATTTCCTCTTAGTCAAAAGCTAAGGAGCTCAGAGGCCAGAGAAGAGACCAACCAGGGCAAGACATCAGGAGAAAGGGTAAGTTAAGTCTTGTGCCTTTGCTGGTTTGGCTTTCTGATGAGCAAAAATCCATTTGTTCTGACAACACTAGAGAAGAGGAGACATCAGCAGTGTACATCACTGAGATGTAGTTTGGACTTGAACATGGGGATTTTCTGGCGGAGCCTCAAAAGCACTTACTTCTTCATTACAAGGTCAATGTGCACAACTGACATCTCTAAGTCTCAGCCAGATCCTTACCCACCCCTGAATCACCACCTCCCCCACCATCCTAAGTGCTTCCTGTGCATCATCTCATTAAATCCTTAAAACCACCTGAATGGCAGCCTAGTAGAAGCACCAAAACACAGTGGATAAGGGTGCAGTCTCTGAACCAGGTCACCTACTTTCCATGTGGTCTGTAAAACAGGATGGGTTGAATTGTGGCTTCCAAAGAGAGCAGGACTTCTTCCCTAGGACCTCTGAATGTTTTGCAGATGGGTTTATATTAAGGATTCTGTGATAAGGAGATTACCCTGGATTATCTGGGTTGGCCCTAAAGGCCACTATCAGTGTCCTTATGAAAGAGGCAGAAATATTTGACACAGACACAGACAGAACAGGAGATGTGACCACAGGAGCAGAGACTGGAGTGATGCAGCCACAAGCCCAGGGAAGCCAGAAGAGGGAAAAAAGAAATTTACATCTGAAGACTCTGGAGGGAACATGAGTCTCCCAGTACCTTGATTTCAGACTTCTGTCCTTCCATACAGTAAGAGAACACATTTATGTTGTTTTGAACCACCAGGTTCTTGGTAATTTGTATACTACCTATAGGAAACTAATATGTGGGTGTTATAATATTTCCTAGTGCTGTTTTAAGAATCAAATAATTCAATGTGTTGAAAATATTTTCAACAGTGGTGGCACATGGTAAGTGCTACAAAAAGTCTATCTCAAATAAGAATTAGGATCTTTATTTTTAAATGGAGGAAGAAAATGAGCCTTGGGAAGGCCTATGACACATGAAAGCTAAACCCCAACGCTGATACCAACACAGCTCTGTTTCCATTATTTGAGTTCTAGTCTTAGAGTCTTTAGCCCCAGCAGGAGCCTTCTGGGCCAGCCACTCCCATAGTTTCACAAGCTCTTCTGAGGAGGAAGTTTTCAAAAGCCGGGGGTGGGGGTGGGGGTGGGGGTGTGTGTCAGACTAAGATCACGTGGTCAGACTCAAAGCCTGAGATGGAAATCTGGGGCAGATAGCACACTCCGCCTCCTGCTCCTGGTTCCCGGATCAACCCATGCACACCACCCAGCGGTAAGCCCGGTCACCCACAGCCTGCTGTTCACTCTCTCTACATCTGAGGCCTACCCCAGTTGGGGATATAATAATAATTAAAAATAATAATGACTGCCGTTTCTTTTTCTTTACAATATGCCAGGTTTTGAAGTAAGTGCTTTAGATACGTTACTGTCCTCAATTTTTGTACCTGTTTTACAGATGAGGATTATGAGGTTCAGATGGTTAAGGGGCATGCCCAAGCTCAGATGGAATTCAAATCCAGGTGCATCTGACCACATCTCCTGAGGGATGACATCATCATCACAGCATCCTACAGAGCAGGTTCATTGTTAGGTGTGTCCCCTGGGGTTGGGTGGGGAGTCTGCTATTAACATTACTCTCTCCCTGAGTCCTCTTAGGCTCCATATCTTACAGCTGAGGAAACAAATGTGCTAACACAGTGAGCTCCTCAAGGTCACCCAGAGGACTGGCAGCTGAGCCAGGACTTGAACTCCAATCTCTGGCTCTAGAGCCCCAGTTCAGTCTCAGCTTGGCAACTTCTGCCTTCATTATAGCTTAGACTCATGTGCAGACCTCATGGCAGCTCCCCATCACAGAGAGTACTAACTAAATTCACTCCCTGCCTGCTTTCTTCCATCAAATTCAGAGGCAGGCTAGTATGAAGCCATAAACCTGGGTGTACAGAAAATATCTCTAACCTATACTAACATTAACTAACTCCTTGAAATACGCAGGGTGTATGTCAGTCATCTGTTGGAAAACCAGGTGAGGATGGGTCCTCCTGGAGCAGGGCAGGGCACTGCAGGCTGGTGAACCTCCCTTCCTCCCCTGTTGTGATCCCAGAGGCAGCTAGTGGTGGCTGTCTTCATTGGAAACAGCCACTGCAGTCCCTTTCCAAGCCCTCTAGTCCAACTCCTATAGGGAAATGACCCTCCCCAGACTTGAGCCTTAAGGCATCTCTTCCTTGCAGCCCTGAATTTCTGTTCATGATTGAAGCTTCCTTTAACCTTTCCTATCTGCCTGTCTTTCAACTATCACTTGAGCATCCTAAGGGTGTGTAGCTAGAGGGATTTTTCTCCTTTGTATTCCAGGAAGAGACTTAGGGAATTAGTTAGAAGAAAGCCGCTAAGAATTTGGAGAGTCACCCGTGGAGTTGCTGAGCACGGGTGAGTGCTGAACACAGTGGCGTTTTCTATCTATTTTCTCACTTCATTCCCACAACAACCTTGTGAAGTAGGTATTACCATTAACCACATCTTATAATTCCAGGCCCTTCCAGTGATGCTGAGATGATGCTGATTATGCTGATAACAATACCAGTTGGTATTGCGGCAACCAACTGTTACAAGAGCTCTTCATGCATCAACTCATGAACACTTCATAAGGTATCACAATTATGAGCACCATCAGGTATTATGACCCCCATCTTACAGATGAGAAAACTGAGGCATAGGAGAGTTACATAAGGTCACATAGTGGGTAAATAGAAAAGGTGAAGTCAAACTCAGGAGACTTACTCCATGGATCGACTAATTATTGCATGCGGGCTGACTACTTGTTTTTGAAGTTTCTTGGAACCCTGCCATGACCATTTGTTTGCTTGTTGTCTGTGGCCACTTTCATGCTACAATAGCAAAGAGGAGTAGTTGGAACAGAGACCCTATAACCTATAATGCCTAAGATATATACTGGGGGGCCCTTTACAGAAAAGGTTTGGTGACCTCTGGTCTAGCTCCAGAGCCCATGCTCTGAGAAAGCCAAGTGTCACCTCCTTCAGTATGCCTTCCCAAAGCCCAGGTGGGGAGGTAGAAACCAGTAAGTCCTCAGCATCATCCGTGATAAAGTCCCTACCCTGATGCACAGTCTCTCTATGGCACCTTGAGTCCTCCATCTATAAACTTAGGGATAACCATCATTTCTGGTATGTGGAGAGGATTAGATGAGCTTTTATAAGTAAAGAGGCAGGCAAACTGTAGGTACACACAGCATCCAGAAATCACCAAAGGCACAGGTGAATTGTTCTCTTCACCTCCCTGGCATCCCACAGAAGAGAAGTGTCAGCCCCATCCTCCGCTGTCCATGAGAAATAACACCTGTTATTCCATTGAAGTGCAAAACAGTTCCCATCTATTTCCCATTTACAGGCGATCATCAGTATGCTGCTTCAGCGTGCCAGATGCAAAGAGAATACACCAGTCTCCAGCACAGCCAGCTGCCTCCCTGGTGGGCAAGGAGGTGAGCGTGAGAGAATGGGAATGGCATCCATTACTTCCTGGGACAATGGGGGCCTCCTCATACCTCCAGTACTTCTCAGTGTCCAAGTGGCTCCTCCTCAAAGTTGAACAAAGGGTCTTTTAGAAGCAAAAGCTAAAATTCTCAGAATCCCATGAGCTGAGTCCTTCCACAGAATCCTTTAATAACGGAAGCTCTTTGAATCTCAAGACAAGAAGACTTAGAATCTGTCTTTAAGAGCCATCCCTTACCCCTCTCTGGAATTGCCAGGGTGAGAGACAATTGGGGGTGCTTTATCAGACTGGATTCCTTGAATAGCTTCCCAGGGGCACACCCACCACCACTGGGTAATAATAATAGCTAACGTGTATTAAGCACTTACCTTTTAATACCCACAGTAACACAGTGAAGAAGATACTATGAACTCTGTTTTACAAGTGGGGACACTGAGGACAGAAAGGTAGAAGATGCAGGTTACTGGCAAGAGAGGAGGTGTGATCTGGAGGAAGGAACATAGCTCGGAGATCAGACAGATACAGATCTGAATCCGTGTGATCTCAACAACAACTTCACTTAGGTCGATTTCCTCATTTATAAAATAGGCACAACTGACTATTTCATCTGGCTGCCCTGAGAATTAAGTGAAATAATATGCATGAAGTTTCACATTAGTGGCAGGAACTGGATTTAGAGTAATGTTACCAATTACTGTTGCTCTCTGTTTACATACAAGTTGGTTTTTTGCACGACCAGTACGTCTTTCCCTTCCTGGTAGTATTTTTCTGTTTGAGGAACCATGGTTCCCCCATTTAGGGGTGGAAGTAGTTAGAAAGAGGACAGGTTGAAAAAAATAAAAGTTTAAAAACTAATAATAAAAAATTAAAAAAAGAAAGAGGACAGGTTGATTTTTAAGTCAATCCCACATGTGGCCGAGGCAACACTGTATTTACACAGTGATGGCAATTGGTTCAGATCCAGGCACACAGCCCATACTGGACCCATAAATTTCAGACTTGTGGCTGCTGATTGAAATATTGGGTAAAAAATGCTTTCCTTTAGTTGAAGTTGCTAAATTGGGAGATTGTAGATCTGGATCTGCTGTGGCCCACTAAAATGAGGCAACACGGTGGAAATCATGTCCCAAGAGGGAGGGAAGGATTTTATTTACAGGCTGTCCCCGAGTTACAAACATCCAACTTATGTACAACTCACACTTATGAACAGAGGCTATTACAGGTAAAAGGTAAATAAATGTACCTGATCTAATTTGTGCACAAAATCGGCTTTAGAGCAAAGTTAAAGAATCCATCTTGTTGGTAACCCAGGGACTGCCTGTACATCTAAACGATGTTATTTAGACCCCTGAGTATAGGCAGATCTAAAGGGAGACTTGGACATTTCAGCGATAAGGCCCATTAATTCTTCCTTTATGCTTAAGCCAGTTGAACAAGGATTGTTTTATTTCTCAAAGAATCCTGACTGCTTTACCTTCTCAAGTGGACATCTCTAAGTGAGACACGAGGCCGCAGAATCCAAGACTTCTCTGCAACTTGCCATCAAATGCCATTTCTCTTCTCTTCCTTCTCTTGCCTCAATTCCTTTCTCTCCCTCTTCTGTTTTGAATCACTTCCTCTTGTTCTCTTCTGATTTTCCCACATCTTTGAGGGCACATGGACCCTACCTTTGCCTTTTCTTGGCCCTCATGCTCTGTGGGTGATGGGGGAGCTGAGGTCAAATACACACCACTTGGCTCAAAGCAGACACCATCCAGCCACCACTCCAGGAATGATTTTCCCATAGCTGTGGGGAAATAAAGTCCGGCACCTGCCATTCACGTCAGGGAGGGTTTGTAGCAAGGGTCGGAGTCAGCTTCTCCAAAGCTCAGTATTTCCCAACAGTGTGCACAATCCTTCGGTCTCTTTAACTGCTCTGCTCCTTTTATTTGGGGAGGGAAGTACATTTGCTTGTTTAGTCCTGTTATAATATCTGCTGTGGTTTGAACATTTACGTTTCCCCCAAATTCATGTGTTAAAATCCTAGTCCCCTGTTGTTGTTGGGCTCCGAATGTCAAGCCCCACGTCAGGCACCAGATGTCGGGGTCCCACCCCAAAAGCAGCATCTGCTGAGACCTGTGGAAACTGGCAATCGACTGAAGAAATACAGAGTTAGAAGCGAGGTTAAAAAAAGACAAGAGACATAAAGGAGAATTTTTTAAAAGTAGAAGTTCAAGGGTCCACTGCCCGTCCTGGGATTCCATCAATGGCCCAGTGTGTTTGCTCCACTCTGATTTTATTGAAGTCTATTTGCCAGGAGGGTAAGATGAGGGGGGAACAAAGTCATCAGCAATTCTCGGATTGATCATATCAACTCCTATTGCTGTTATTATTAACCTAAAGGGTAGCCTTCAGAAATCTGAAATCTGAGCCTTGTATTGGGAGAGCACCCTACTTGAGGTCACACATACAGATTTCCAGGGAGATGTTAAGCTCTGCTAGTTTTCTATGGAGTAAAACACCACTGGCATTAATCTCCTCTGAAGGACCAGTGAGAGGGAGGCATTTTCCTCCCATCACCACCACTGAGGATTTTCCTCTGCAATAAGGGATATAAATTCTTCTGCTCATAACTCAGAGCTCAAGCTACTCCCTTGGTCTCTGCCCCAGCCAAATACAAATCTCTACAATGGGTATCTGCTTTGCCTGTTTAATGGGTAGGAAATGCCCTAGAAGATATATCTTTTCCAGGACTTGCCATAATCTCTTCTATGACCATTACTCTCCTCGGAGTGCTCACAGACCCAGCAGGGTATTTGTCAGCTGTATCCCCAACAGGCTAGAATTTCAGAAAAGGCAAGAAGCTTGCTAGCAATGGCTAGCTGAAATGTAAACTAGCTGACTTATCTTTGTTCTGGCTCACTCAGCTTACTTTTTACTTTTCCCCTTTATCTGGGAGTGCTTTCCCTTGCCAAGAATGGGGTCTTCTGTCCCCATTCTCCCAGCAGTCCCCAAGGAGCTGGTATAGGAAATAGAATCTTTCAGAGGGAATTAGATCATGAGGGTGGAGTTCCCATGAATGAAGTTAGTGCCCTTATAAAAGGGGTCCCAAAGAGCTCGCTTGCCCCTTCTGCCATGTGAGGGTGAGGTTACAATGAGAGGATGGTGGCTATGAACTAGGAAGTGAGCCCTCACCAGACACTGAATCTGGGGATGCCTTGATCTTCAACTTCTCAGCCTCCAGAGAACTGTGGAAATAAATTTCTTTTGTTTATAAGCCACCCAGTCAACAGCATTATTATGGTAGCCCCAAAGGGCTAAGAAATTAACCTCAGATCAAAACACTGAAAGTAAAATGTTTATTGGTTTCTTAGAGAAGATTAAGCTTTACAAATGGGCAAAGACTCTGAGAGTGAACTACTAATACCAAAGCTGCCAACTCCTTCAGGAAGGCTTCCCTGACCACACCCCACCATGAAGGCTCCAATACGTGTTGCTTATTGCTGCTCCACACTCCCTAACTTTGCCTCTTTCTTAGCACTTCCCACACTGTCTTGGAGTTGCCTGTCACCCACCAAACTGTAAGCTCCTTACAAACAGGCCATTTCTTATCCACCTTTGTATCCCCAGTGCTGTAGTGGGCTGAACAGTTGTCCCCCAAAGATATGTTCATGTCCTAATCCCCAGGACCTGTGTGTATTGCCTTATAGAGCAAAATATGTAATTAAGTTAAGGATCTTGAGAGGAGACGTTTATCCTGGATTACCTGAGTGGGCCTTAAATGCAATCACATGTATTCTTACAGGGCAGACACACAGAGGAGAGACACACAGTCAGAAGAGAGGCCAGTGATAGAGTCACAAGTCAAACAAAGCCAGGAAATACCAGAAGCTGGAAGAAGCAAAGGATGGTTTCTCCTTCAAAGCCTCCAGAGGGAAGGCAGCCCTGCTGATACTTTAACTTCAGACTTCTAGCCTCTAGCACGTTGCAGGAATAAATTGATTTTTTAAAGTCACCTAGTTTATGGCAAATTGTTAGAGCAACCACAGGAAACTAAAATAAGTGCTTTGGGGGAGGTTCTGTGGAGGAAGGGTAATCGGTGGGACCTCACTTATGGTGCATATTGCAAGGGTACGTGTCAAATCTATTAAGAGTAGAATATAAATGTCTTTTTTTTTTTT
>NW_003852439.1:1769971-1779814 GCF_000181295.1 Otolemur garnettii
CCCGCCACCTTAGGTGTATGTGGCTGGTGCCTTAGCTGGTTGAGCTATAGGCACCGAGCCAGAATATAAATGTCTTAACACAACAATGAGGTGAAGGCTATGTTAACCAGTTTGATGTAAACATTCCAAATTGTACATAAAATTGGCACATTGTACCCCACAAATGCAGTAATGTACACGGTTGTTATGATTTAATACAAAAAAAATTAAATAAGAATAAAAATAAGTGCTTTGCATAAGTTTTGGCATATGGTGGACAAGGAGGCTGTTTACAGACGATGTCAAAAAGATATATACATATTTTAAGAAAGAAAACAACTATACTAAAATTGTAGTACTCGATATATACTGATGAAGAAAAACGAATACAAGTCACATTGAGCACCTCTTGTAATCACAGAAGTCAACTGTGACTTGAATATTACAGTTTTTTCTTTTATTAAAATGCGTATACATCATTTTGGCACCCTTTGTGGATTTCACCAAACTCCAGCAATGCAGGTCAACTGGTAAATCCTAGAGGATAGGGTGGAAGGGACTGAGTCTGGTCTCCTGCAGAACAATCGATCAGTGATGCTTGGCGTGTGCATGAGCATTGTGTAGGTGAATTTTCCCACAAGGATGCTCAGTAAAAAGTTATTAAATTAATAAATAAATGAGATTTCCACGAAGAGGATCCTCCTGAGATTGAGAGTACTGAGATTGCCTAAAAAGCCAGAAGTCTTGAACACAGCTCAGCTCAGAGCATTCCGAGACCCCTGGAAACTACAGATTTATCAAATCCATACCTTTCTTACCTCTTTTCCATTGTCATCTCCACTTAAGACAAGCTGAGCAGGCACAATGATTTCCCTATGTGAAGAATTCATGTCTTTGGTCAAGCGAAGCCCAGGGACACCCAGCAGTTTTTCTTGGTATGTTTGGGAAGAGGTCAGTTTTGACAGGATTTCAGCTGCGGGTGATACAGTTCAGGGGTTGGACTGGCTCCAACAATCGGGAAGTGTGTCATCTCACCCACAGGGGTTCCCCACCAAAGTGGGCTTCAGGAGTGACTGATTCATCCACTCAGTAAAGTCAGGAGGACTCGGGTTCCTTTTGGTTCTTCCCCGAGTCATCCAGGGCTGGTGTCATTCTCACACTGATGTCACTTTGCTTTCAGATGACAAACACCCAGGGGAAGAAGAAAGATCATTTCTTTCTGTCACTCTCCGTTAGGCACCCTAAGCTTTTCCTAGAAGGTCCCAAATTATCCATCACGTCCTATTGGCTACTTTGGGGTCACATGCTCATTCTGAACCATTCCTTAATTGGGAAGTGGGATTACCCACAGACCAATCAGATTTACCCCTGGTACTGGGGGTAGATGCAGCTCCTTTGGAGGCTCGGGGCTGGGCAGAGTTGGGAAATATTCAAAAGCAGGCAGTGATATGGGAAGAGGCAGGTGGGCCTGGGTGTAGGGGAAGGGGACAGGGACAGCCAGCCACCACCCATTACAGAAACGTTAAAGGAACAGCCTTGGATCTGACATCTTTGAGAAATTGTCAGAATCTTCCAGGCTAAGGTATCCGACTGCTTCCCCTAAGGTATAGTTATCTCTTGACAGAGCCACTGCCATAACCTCTTCTGTTTTCCCTACATCCTCTCCTGCCTGTCCCCCAACCCATTCCGGATCAGCATCTGAAGTCACATTTCTCAAATGTACATCTCACTTTGTCTCACTTCCCCCCATGGCTTCCCACGGCTCTTAAGATAAAGCCCAAACTTAACATTAACTTAAAAGTCCTTGCATGATCTGGATTTTGCCCACTGCTCAAACACTACCCTGCGTTGCCTTCTTCCCTCCCTTGCTTTTACGCCTTTTCCTCCAACTGCCTTAAACTTTGAAGAAGCCTTTTCCCTCCCTGGGGATTTCACATAGGCTGTTTTCTCTGCCAGCCAACTGTCTTTGCTTAATAAACTTTCCCTTTGGACGTAACCTTTTTATACCCAGAGTTTGTCAGTTTCTTCTGATATTTGTTCTCAGAATACCTGCTCCTTCATCACATTTCTCACAGGCGTAATAATTACAAGGCTTTTTGTGTAGTTAATTAATTAGCATCCATACGCCCTTGATAGGGGTGGTTTCTCTTTTACTGTAATCTCCACAACCTGCCATGAAGTAGGTGCTCAATAAATCATGAAATTACTCAGGGCTTTGGGGGTTGCAAGTGATAGAAACTTACTATATTATTTAGAGTATGATTCCAGCTGCTACACCTGAAACCTGGAGTAACAGAGGCTTAACAAAATAGAGAGCCCCCCCCCCCCACCGGCACCTGAAGTATGTAATGGTCTTGGTGTAAGCATTCTTGGACTGGTATGGCAGCTCCATGATAGAGACCCAGGAGGTAATTTTTAGCTTGTTCTGCCATCATTCCTTGGGTGCTTCTCTCATCTTTATGATGTTAAGTAGTTTATCACCATATCAACATTCCTGTCAGCAGGAAGGGGGGTAAGAAAAACAGGCAGGGGAAAAGCCACCCCTTTTGTTCAAGGGTACAACCCCGAAAATACACACAGCTTCCTGCTTACATCCTACTGGCCAGAACATGGTCATATGGTCACTCAGCAGGAAGGGAGCAAGTGGAAAGTACGGTCTTTCTTTCGAGCAGCCACGTGGACAGCTAAAACTCAGAGGTAGCTAAAAGAAGGGAAGACATTTATATTCTACACTTAGTAAATTTCACATGTACACAGCTATGATTTAACAAAAAAGAAAGAAGAAGGGAAGAGTGAAAATTAGCAGAAATATATCACCACTTTTAACAAAGTTAGGCAATTTATTGCTTCAGTAAACCCTACAACATGGTTTACAAACTTCCTGGAGGACAGAGGCACTCTGGCCTCAGAAACAAGGATAACTAGGACAGACCCTCCCTCCATCTTCATCTAAGGTAAGTTCCTCCTTACCTGTCACTTCTTCCTCACTCTGATAGCTTTGAATTATACATCTTAACAGCTTTCGTACTCAGAGAAAGACTGCCCACCCTTATCAATACCAGTTTGAATTAAGCAACTGTGGTTGGGAGACAGGACCCTGCAATCAAATTCTACTAAAAGGAAGCAGATGAACAGATGCCTCCTACATGATGGAAAGACAGACTGAATAAATGAATTTGAACATCAGTACTTATCATCGTCTATTTCTGGCTAAAATTTCCTGTGCCAAATCCTTGAGGGCCAAAGTTCATGTCTGACGCCTCCATGTGACTCTATTCTTACATTCTCAGATGCTGATATCAATGAATGAACGTTTGTTCAGATGGAGTCAAAGACTCAATAGCTGAAATTATTAATGTCAGTGTCCTAAAGATAATCAGTGGACTAGATACACAGCAAGCCGTTGAGTGGAGAAATTTAGCAAACGTGCAATGGAAAAGGTAACAGTGGACTTGGAAAAGCCCCAAAGCTGTGGTTTGCTGAGTTGGCTTTTCGTGTCCAGCTGATAGGAGATCCTCAGTGTGCACTAAGGGCAGCACGTGCTAATTGAAGCCAGAAATTGTCTTCATTACCAGAGTGTTTCTGTTATCCTTTACATCCAAATGAGACCCAGTGGGGTAAATTTGGAACATGATTATCAGGGATTTTGCAAGATGGCTTGTTAACATAATTCCCCTTATTAGAAACCAAAGAAGCTGTTGTTGAAAATTTTCCACTAAATATTACAGGGCCATAATTCCTGCATCATTAGGTGCCTAGCTCTGAATTCTCATTTCCAACTTTCCCCTATGATCTGTGAAGGGCTCAGCTCTGGAAGCCTTGCCCCTATGTGGTTGAATACTGGATTGGTGTTGAAGATACAGAGACACAAGGCAGTTCCTGACCTCAAGAGGCTCACGATATAATGGAAGGGACAAACAAATAGACTGACAATTGCAATGCAAAGGACATATGGGTGGTGTGTGTTTCTGTGTATGTGAGAGAGAGAGAATGAGAGGGAGAGAGAGAAGAGAAAGAGAGAATATGAGCAAAGAGTCTAGGTGGGGGAGCAACATCTGAGAATGCTTCCTGAATGAGACAATCCATTAGCTCCTTTGAGGGTCTGTAGGTGAAGATAGGAAGAAAGATATTTGTGGCTGGAGACAACATGTGCAAAGGCCCAGAGGCATGAGAGAAGATGGCAAATTCAGGGACCTGCAGATAGTTGAGTATGTCCAGAACTTAAACTGAGGAGGGGGTCAGGTATGTCTGTATTGGTGGGGGAGGAGAGAGTCAGAGCACAACATATTTTGGAAACTGTGGCAAGGGGAGGCATTTTTAAGAGCTGAGAGAAAAGGGAGAGTAATTGGTAAGGGAGGATACTGACCAAAAACACTTTATATGTGAAGGCCTTGAGTATTATCCTCCCAGCAAAAGCCCCTTTCTCTAATCCTGAAGGCTTCCCCACTCTCACTGCAATCCCCACCACCTTAATATGGCCATAGTCAGAGAAACCAAGCTATAATTTGACTTTGCCTGTTGACCACAGTTGATGGGTTAGGAGGAAGATCACCTGATTCAAGCTGGATCAGTTAGGCTTCAGGAATGTTCTAAAGTGGAATGCAAAATGTTGCAAGCATTTTTAGGGGAGTGAGAGAGCCCTTAACTTTCTCAGTTTATCAGAGGGTGTATTACTCAGAGTTCACCAGAGAAACAGTGGCTATACATATAGATATATAAGAGAGGATTTATTATTAAGATTGGCCCACACAATTTATAGATTTACGTATATTGAACCAGCCTTGAGACCCTGGGATAAAACCCACTTGGTCATGGTGTATAAGGTGTTTGATGCAATGCTGGATTCTGTTTGTTAGGATCTTGTTGAATATTTTTGCATCAATATTCATTAGTGATATTGGTGAGAATTCATCTGCCTTTTGCAAGCTGGAGAATCAGGAAAGCTGGTGGTGTTATCTAGTTCAAGTCCAAAAATCTAAGAATGTGGGATCCCACTGGTGTCAGTCCTGGAGTATGAAGGGTTGAAATTTTGAAGCTCTGATGTCTAAGAGCAAATAGTGGTTCCAGCTCCAAAAGAGAAAGTACATTTGCCTTCCCTCTGCCTTTTTATTTGGGCCCTCAACAGATCTGATAATCCCCCCTCCCCACCATTAGGGAGATCAGTCTTCTTCAGTCTACTGATCCAAGTGCTAATCTCTTTCGGAACCTCCTCCTCATAGACACACTCATAACTAATGTTCTACCAGCTATCTAGGTATCCCTTAACCCAGTCAAGTTGACACACAAAATTAACCATCACAGAGGGTTAGTCCAACCCCTCATTTTCTGAGGTCTAAACTGGAGAATGGAGGCGGGGGGTCACCTTCCCAGAAACCACACAGCAAGACTTCCAGGCCCACAGTTCTGTCCCTTGCTTGAGCAAACAGAAGAATGGTTTTACAAAGCACAAACTACCCCCAGACCTCTGCTTCAAATTTTCTGCTAGCCTTTTTATTATTTCGGACCCACCCCCACCTCACTTATTTTTATCTGACATGATACAGTATCTATCTTGTGAGAAATGGTAAAATGGATTGTAATAAATATATTGCTTAAGCAAAGAAACTTGACAGGAATATAAATATGGGGCATGATATATAAAGCCCCACACATCCCAGTGGCCTCGTTTATTAAAATCTTACCCTGCTAAATTTCCAAAAAGTACTCGACTCTATAAATACTCATAAAATACTGCTCACGTGGTCGCTGCTGTCTAAACCCTCCCCAGTTTCACTATTAGCTGACCTTTCTCTATGTAAACCTCAAGGACTAGCTAACGCCCATCAGGGACCCGGCATTTAGGAGTGTTCAGGGGAGGATTTAGATTCAGATTAAAGTAAAGAGATGACACTCAGGTCAAGGTTAAGGTGAGAGTTAAAATGGAATTTCTCAAGGAATCACGCTCTCTGGGTTATTCTCATCACTAGCTACCCATGTAATCAATGCTGAGCCAGCCCCCAAATGAACAAAATTTATTTATGTAGTTAATGTTTATTGAACACACACTCTGTGTTAAGTATGATCAGGCCAGAGATGAATTATGTACAGCTCTTGCCTTTAAACTACTCATGAGAGAATGAGGGATATAAACGTGCAATTACATAGCTTTGACACATTGTGATAAATGGTGTCAGTGAAAGGGAAGACAAATAATCACAACGTTTGAGGGTCTATGTGGGTCAGCACTGCTCTGTCCTTGGGCCACTGTCTAGTATTTACGTATAAATCTCCACTTTATGATTGGGGGAAATGAAGCTCACAGAGATGAAACAGGACTTGCTTGAGTCAAACAGAAAGCATTTGCTGAGTGTTTGTTTGTTTGTTTGCTTGCTTGATTATTTTTCAGGAGACAGGGTCTTGCTCTGTCACCCTGGCTAGAGTGCAATGTCGCAATCATAGCTTTCAGCCTTGAATTCCTGAGTGCCAGTGACCCTCCTACCTCAGTCTCCCAAGTAGCTAGGAGTATAGACACTACAATGCGTGGCTATATTTAAAAACTTTTTTAGAGATGGAGGCCTTGCTATGCTGTCCAGGCTGATCTTGAACTCCTGGTCTGAAGTGATCCTCCCATCTAAGCCTCCCAAAGTGCTGGTATTACAGGTGTGAGACCCCACATGCCCAGTCAGGTACTGGGATTTCAACCCAGGACTGTTTGATTTCAAAGACTGCACTTTCTTGTCTGGTTTCTGGTTCCCTTTTACCTTGACCTTTCAGATGGGCTCAGGGTCCCCACTGTAGTTCAATACTGGATAGCAGCTGATATATGAAGAGCCTCCACCTACTTACCTACTACTTCTTCTTCTTTTCTTTTTTTTTTAGCAGTTTTTGGCCGGGGTTGGGTTTGAACCCACTACTTCTGGCATATGGGGCCAGCGCCCTACTCCTTTGAGCCACAGGCACCTCCCTACCTACTACTTCTTGTCCCTACACTCCCCACTCCCTAGATGGCCATTTGGAGGAAATTTGTGCATTGCCCTGGCCCATGCTGGTATATATCTATTGGTTACTGTCTGCCCTTTTTTTCTCCTGATAAATCCCTGGTATCCCTTCCTTTCTCTCTGTCCACCTGCCCAGATGGAGCCAGTCCCATTCACACAACCCAGACCTAGCCAAGCTCAGTGATACCAACTCATTCAGGAAAAGGCCTGGGATATATCCCAGGTCAATCTAAATGAATTTTATGACTTCAGCTGGGCTTGTTGGGGAAAAGGTGCTGTCCATTTACTGGAGTTGCTAAAAAGATAGAGCAAGCCCAAAGCTGCCCATGGTATTACTGTCTCTCTTTGGAGAGAATTTACTGTGGAGTGAAGGCAACACAGAAAAAGAGCCAAGAGATGGAGAGAGACTGGTACTTGATTTTCTGTTCAGCTCATTTTCATCCTTGGATACAGCCAGTCTTGAAGCTTGCTGTACCATGAACTGTCAAGGCACATAGTTGGCAAACATCTTTTTTCATTTAAGCTAACTTGATTTAGGTGTCTGTCATTTCACTCAAAAGAGTCCTCATTAATATATCTGCCACTTTTATTTCTGAGCTCCTAAAGGCTGGAGCTCAGACTTGAGTAAAGTCTGCCGTGACATCCAGCTCCTAAATCCCCCCAGACTTGCCAGTGTCCATCCAGGCAGCAGAGCAAAGATGTCAGTTGATCTCAGACACAGAATCCCCTCTGTCAATACAATCCATCTTCTTCTTTAGTGAAAACTGGAGGTAAAAGTTAAGAAATGTGTCCTCAGATGGCTTGAGGAAAAGAGTACTTTGCAACATTGGATATTTCAAAGCTATTCTCCAATATGAGCACCAAAGAGAAAGGTTCATGGTGGAAAGCTAGGTGTCCGGTCTTGAAATAAACAAAACTCCCTCTCATCATAGTACCAAGTTAAAAATAAAAAAAAAAAACAGAAGGGATAGAGCTTTAAAACATGGTGTTAACTACAAGAACAGAGAAGAAAATGAATGATATCAATTGCATATCACTGTTAGAATATATTAAAATCACATGCATGTAGAAAACAGCACTACATATTTCACAACTAATCATGCATTAGAGACATGTATCAAAAACATTAGCGTGGCTGCCCATGGTGGAAGGGGTTAGGAACAGGGACTGGGGGTGTACAGAGATGGGGGAAATAAATAAAATGAGGGAGGCGTTGCTTAAACCAACAAGGATGATGACGCACTGTGATCGGGGAAGTATCAGTAATTCAGCTCTCTGTATCTGAGGTTACTGAGAAAATGGAGGGGAGGAGAACAAGAGAAGAAGGAAGGAAGGAAGGAAGACTAGAAGAAAAGACTCCAAAATCTCAGCGGTGGTTGTACTTTGGTCAGGCATCATCTGCTAACCAGAAAGAGAATTCACTCAAGGAGTCTTGAAATGAAAGAGGGCTGGTTTTACACACACCGTTGTAAAGAGTGCAGGCTGGCCTCAGGAGCTGTAATCTTCTGGCTACTAACTCACCTTGCTCTTTATCAGAACCTTGTGCTTTCTCAAATCTGTTTCTCATCCCATCTGCTTCCTCCTCCAGGCTCTGCAGATGAGCATCTTTGTCTGTGCATCCACTTCCACAGGATCCATCATGGGAGCCCCAGTGACAACTCCGTATGAGGGCCCTTCACAGTGGGTCACATGCTCTTGCAACCCTACTTTCCCTCAACTGACTCAGTCCCTGTGACTCTATTCTAAATTTTAGAGAGACAGATGCAACTGGCCCATCGTGAGTCAGCTATTTACCCTTGATTTAAACAGCTCTGATGATAGTAAAAGGCAGTGAGGTGGATGAAAGGGAAATGAAAATGGGGCTGGAAGCTAAGAAGTTAGTGGGAGGTAAAGATTAGTATATCCTGTACAGACTGTCTCTCAGTGTTGGGATTATGGATGATTGCTTTCTTTACAATTTTTAGCATTATCCCATTTTCCTAAAATGACGTGAGTTGGGGATAGAATGATGAGTGTTTAAAGGTACAGACTCCAGAGTCAGACAAAACTCCATTCAAATCCTTGCCCCTCCACTTCTTAGCTGTGTGACATGAGCAAGTTCCTTCACCTTTCCTAGCCTCACTTTCTTCATCCGAAATACGAGGTGTTAACTTTCTCTTAAGCTATTATAACCAGTGAGATAAGGTAAGTACAGAGGTGAGCACAGCGTCTCTCTCATTCATAGTAATCACTCAAGAAACGCTGTTGCACATTATAATTATACACAATTTTTATCTTCAAAAATTCTTTAAAAGTAAAAAAAGTAAAACCTTCCACATTACATGTCAAGTGTCAGTTATCATTACTGAGCTGAAAGCATCAGATTCTTCTGCTCCTGTTTTTTCCTACATGTTCCCCCCTGGAATACAGAATGTGCTGGAAATGGCTGTTGGAATTACCACTGACTACCAAGTAACACACATGTAATCAGTAAGCTAAGACAGCCCTCTCGTCCTCGCAGGCCTCATCTTCTAGCCCTAATTGATCATTTCTAAGCATGCTCAGAGGGTCCCAGGGCTTGTATGGTAATTGACTGCATACCCACTTAATGGGTAACTCCTCGACTCCCCAAGCATGAGCAGACGCCACGCTCCCTCCTGCACTCTTGCATTCTGGGGGCCCATAGAGGCGAGCAGGTCAGCAGGTGGTGCATCTGATCAATTAATTAGAAGCATCTTGAGAGGTCTGACTCCAAGCCTAGCTAATTGCATAATTAAATCTCCACCCGGCCTCCATCCCGATTCCCGGACCAAATGGCCCCCTGCAGCCCCACCATCTCTATTTACTGGGATGGGGGAAGATGGGGAGAGAGCATGAACTGAGTTCAGCTCAGATCTGTCCCTGGCAG
>NW_003852439.1:1780823-1844630 GCF_000181295.1 Otolemur garnettii
CTTGCCTTACTTACTGTGTTCTTGGCTGTGCAGAAGCTCTTTAGTTTGATCAGGTCCCAATAGTGTATTTTTGATGTTGCTTCAATTGCTCGGGGTGTCCCTGCTCCCCTTTTCTAACAGAAAAAAACTAGCTGGGTAAATGGTCTTTGAGAGTACCTGAGAATGAAAACTGGACTAAATTCCTCAAAAGGTTATGTGAGGATTAAAGGAAATAATAGAGAGTGAAATGAAGCTCTTCAAGGGGAAAGCCCTCCAATGCCTGCACGTCCATCAGAAAATGTTGATGTAGTGGTGGTCCTTCAAGAATACAGATGCTGTGTCAAACACATTTGGTTCTCCCCTTGGGCGCTCATGCCCATCTCTGTTCTGTTATTTTCTTTACCATAAAATCCCTGTTTGTGTTCATGGTATCCACCTGCACAACTAGAACAAAATGTTCTTCCCAGGCTCCCTTGAGCAAGGCTTGACCACAGGATGCTTCTGTCAAGTGAGATGTTGGCAGAGGCCCTCAGGGCGGATGACCCAGCACAAAAACTAGGTGGGACCTAAACAGAAAAAGGCTTTTTCCTCCTGCCTCCTACCCTTTTCCTTTTTCCTCCCTTGAAGACATATGTAATGGCTGGAAGTGGAGCAACATTTTTGCATCCATGAGGAATTTTTTAAAGAACCAACCTCTAAGTTTGGCTGAGCCAAAAATAGAAGGAGCCCATGTTTCCAATGGCATCACAAACTGCTGTAACAACTTGCACTCCTGCTCTGAATTTGTTGTTTTGTGAGAAAATAAATAAATAAAGATTGGGTGAAACCACCATGATCCACTGTTACCTGCAGCCGAACCCACTCCTAATTGAGACAGGCGCTAACACATAAATATAAAACACAAATATAGCAAAGTATGATAGTAACAACTACCACCTACTATATATAATGTGAATATTCTGTGGCATAAGAGTTGTTGGAAGGATTATGTGGGATGAAGTATTTCAAACTCTAGTTACAGAGGCAGGTACATGGCAAACACTTATAAATCTTGGCTCTTACTAGAACTTGAGGTTGAGTTTATAAAACTAATCAAGAGGAAATGAAAGAAAGTTTAGGAGGAGAAACCAACAAGATTTGGAAACAAATCACAAACAAAGGGACAACACCCACTGTGGATTCAGAAAAATTCCCTGTTAGCAAAGAACCTGGACCTGCCGCTTAGATGCTCTGTGACCTTAAGTAAATTACTTAACCTAGAGGAACCTCAGTTTCCTCTTCTGCATAATATTATTATTGTGATGATTAATGAAGGTATGCTGAATGTAAGGGCTTAAAACATGTGGGCAGGACTTGTGATTAGTTATCCCTAGAGATGGGCAGGACTCTTAAAGGAGAGAATCTCTCAAATACACGTTGCATAAGATGACACCCCTGTCTCTCAGCAAAGGAGTTTTCTAGCAGTCCCTGTAAAAAGCAAGAAGTACTCAGCATATTCCTCACTTTGATAAAAATCTCCCAGAGTGGCAGTAAATTACCAAGTCCTTGTTTCAGCTAAATCAAACATGCCGCAGATTCCATTGGCATTTAATACTGATATTATAGCCCCCAGGAATAACAAGTGAAAGTAATTAAGTTTAATGATTCCAGAGAACCCAATATGCTTGATTGCAGTGTATATGTCTAATTATCTTCCCTTTTTTGTTGTTGTTGTGCATGGTATAAATAAGGCCTATTTGTTTAAAAAAAAAAAAGGCACTAATTTTAAGATGTATTAGGGAAAGTTGCATTTGCAACACCTTTTTGAAGGGCTCGCTTGCTTGCTCAAACCCCTAAGTGGGGAGAAAGTTGCTTGGTTGTCAAAATGGCAATGGAGAGATGATGTAATCTTGGGTCTCTAAACTCTGGGACAAAAACCAGCCTTCCCAACATTAGAGGAGGAAAGCAAGGAGGTCCAGCCCCTAAGATATCCCCCTCATCTTCTTACTGAGGTAAAAGATAAAAATAGGTAAGACAAAACTTAAAGACAAAGCCGGGTGGTGGCTTACTCGTGCAGTCCTCGTGCGCTCTGGGAGGCTAAGGTGAGAGGATCCCTTGAGCTCAAGAGATTGAGACCAACCTGAGCAAGAGCAAGACCCCATCTCTACTAAACATAGAAATATTACCCAGGCATTGTGGCAGGCACCTGTAGTCCCAGCTACTCCAGTGGCTGAAGCAGCAGGATCTCTTGAACCTAGAACTTTGAGGTTGCTTTTAGCTAGGCCAACATCATAGCACTCTAGCCAGAGACAACAGAGTGAGACTGTCTTTTTTAAAAAAGTTAAAGACAAACAGACAAACCAACCAATCTTGTTGGTTTCTTTTGGGCCAAAAATGATGATGCCCTGACTATTGTCCTTGGGCAAGGAGTACATTCTGCTCACCTGGACAGACATCCCTGTGACAGATTGTATCACTGGCCTCAATTTCCCCACACCTCCTTGTATCCGTGTTCTTTGCCATGTGACTTTTAGTCCTTTCTGCTATAAGGACAGAAAATATTTCCCCACCCCTTGTCTTTGGGTCTACACATGTGATTTTCTCTGGATGATAGAATGGTGCCAGTAATAAGTCTAGAGTTTAAGAGGGCTTTAATGTTTCCATTTACCACATTGTGCTTGTTATTGCCATGGGTCCAAGCCTGGGCTAGCCCACTGGTCCCAGGTAGAGAAAGAGACACACCTGGAGCAGAGCCTAGATCAGCTGGTCCCCAGCCAAGCCACAAATGCATGTATTGAATTTATTCTTACTGTGTGCTGAACATACCCTTATCATCTACTTTGTTATAGGATTTCAATCTAAGTCCTCCATCTCCACATTCGATCCTCTTATCCAATAAGCTATGCCAAGGTGGTTAGAAGGGCTGGATGGATGAACAAATGAAATTACAAAATAGGACATAGATATGGAAAGCTAGAGAATGATGGGAGATTCTGGGATGAAAGGATAGGTGGACAAATGAATGGAAGGGTAGAAGGACAGAAGAACAGAAAGACAGAAGGTTAAATGGGCTGGAGGATGGAAAAGTTAAGAGATTTTCCTAAGTTGCATTCTCTAGTTCCATCTGGCCCAGGATTTCCTTGCAAGGGCTCCATCCAGGAACACCAACCTGAGATACCTGTTGAGAATGCAGCAAAGCCTGTGCACCCTTCCACTTCCTAGCTCCTGGTTTCCTTTTCCTCCATCAGTTCAAGCCCAATTCATTCCTAAACAAGTCTCTCAAAACCAGCTTCCAACGAACTGACCCCATCTGTCTTCTTTCAGAAGCTCCCATCCCCCTATGACATGGGATCAAATTTTGTATCTTAATAACTTTCACTACACACTTACTATGCTAACTATGTCACTCTTTCATTTAATCTTCACAGCACCCCTGGAAGGGAGGTACCATAAAGAAAAGATTCTTTGTTCTATTAGGTATATATCCAGAAGACCAAAAATCACATTACAACAAAGATATTTGTATCAGAATGTTTATTGCAGCCCAATTCATAATTACCAGGTCACGGAAGAATCCCAAGTGCCCATCAACCCACAAATGGATTAATAAGTTGTGGTATATGTACACCATGTAATATTATGCAGCCTTAAAGAAAGATGGAGACTTTACCTCCTTCATGTTTACATAGATGAAACTGGAAAATGTTCTTCTTAGCAAAGTATCTCAAGAATGGAAGAAAAAGTATCCAATGTACACAGCCCTATTTTGAAACTAATTTATAGCTTTCATAGGAATGTTATAACCTAATTATAGCCTTCATAGGTTGGGAGGAGGGTGGGAGAGGGGAGGGGAGGGGGTGGATGGATGGAGGGAAGGTGATTGTAGGGGTCACCTCTATGGTTTATCCTACAAGGGTACAAGTGAATATTTCTAAAAGCAGAGTATGAATGTCTTAACTCAATAACTAAGAAAATGACATGAAGACTATGTTAACCAGTTTGATGAGAGTATTTCAAAATGTATATGAAAACACTACACTGTATCCCATGATTACATTAATGTACACAGCTATGATTTAATTTAAAAAAAAAAAGATTCTTCATTCTGAAGATGAAGAAACAGAGCCACAAAGAGCTTAAGTAATTTTCCCAAAGTTGTACAGCAACAAAGTATTGCAACCAGGATTAAACTTGGTCAATAAGATTCCAAGGTCTGCACTCACAGTTACCACACTACTCTGCTTTCTCTCCTTAGCTAGCTGAGCTGTCAGCACCATTCCCCGTATTTGGATGGATAAACTACTATCAGTCTATGAGGACAAAAGTGAGGTTGTCTCTTCTGATCTTACCTAAGGCGTTTCTCATATGTACCTGCCAATTTATAGGAAGTAACAGTTACCAACAGCCACTCAGTGCAAGTTACAGAAAGTATCACTATTATCAAACCACAGTGAGACAGATGCACAATGGCATCGCCCATTTTGATTAAAGAGCCACTGCCATCTTGCCTGAGTTGGAACAAAAGACCCATGAAATTGTGATAAATGAGGTTGTGAGCAAGCATGTCACCCAACGTTGTTGAAAATATACCATGGTGGTTTCAGAATCTGGCAAACCTGGATTCTAACCCCAACCCTGCCGTTTAGTTAAGATAAGTGACTTTGGGCAATATTTAACATCACAGAGCCTCAACTTTCTTATATGCAAATAGAATAATAGCAGTTGCTATAAATAGTTGTGAGAATTGAATGAGATACAGTAGAACCTCCACAGTTGACAACTTCCCCACATTAACCACCTCCTTAAGTTGACCTAATTGTCATATACTGGACATGTGCCACATGTACATATCAATACAGAAGGCTTTCTTCCTTATGTTGACCACCTCCATATGTTGACCAATTTGTTAAAATCCCTTCGGTGGTAAATTTACAGAGGTTCTATTGTAATCTGCACGAAAGCCTTAGTATAATCAGAAATGCACAATTGATCATTGTTATGGTAGTGGTTGTTACGTCCTGACTGGAGCAGCCTTTCTCTGGGAAGATAATCTGCTTGGAAAATTGTCTGAACTGTGCTAGACTATAGCAAAATCCCTCTCTACCATTAAGATACACAATAAGCATAAATAACTCCTGGGGAGAAAGTATGTGTTTCTTCAGTGTTGTGAGTGTGTATATTTAAGCAAAGTGAAAAATTCAGCCAAGTTTAACCCAAAGCCCAAGCCTCCCCCATCACCCTGTTCTTTTTCCCTTTCACAAAAAGTTCCCAAAATCCTGCCAGAGAATCAGTTGGGTGAGCACCTCCTTCGGCTTGATTAGCTTCCCCTTGTTAACTGACAGGGTTCAATGCAATCTAATTTCATTGGGAGGAAGTGGTTCAGAAATCAAGGTCATTTAATTTCTGAAAGTCAAGTGAAGGGTTGCCTTTCCCAAATGATCTTTCTGCCATTTACTCCCCCTAAAAGTACATTGGTTAATACAATGGCTTCAAGGTTATGTTAGATCGCCTTTGCAAATAAGAGTAAAATTCTTTCTACAGGATTTTAATTAGGTCGAGTACAACTAATTCTTCCTTTGGTACTTCTTCCATTTCCTTTCCTTTCTGTAATTACTGCCAGTGTAACGCTCCTCACACACACAAATGGAGCTGAAGAAAGCCCTGCGATTATCCTTTATTTCTCCTTCATGCAAGAAAGGAGGGGGTTATCTACTGCGTTCAGGCTTTGTAAATCTGAGGACTGTAGTCCTAATAGCCTCACACACATGAGTGCCAGCATCACTATAGGAGTGCCTAATGTGATGCTAATACCACAACTCACAAGTCTCCCTTTCACCTTGTCTGCTGAAGATGACTAGGTATCAGGACAAAGAAATCAACTTGTGTACATGTTGTCAATCAATAAACATGTATTGAGCACCTACCAAGGACTTGGTAAGGTATTAGGTGCACTGTTTTTGCAAAAGAGATAAAGGAGCTTAGTTAAGTTTGGTGAGATAGACAATTAGCAGGTAAAATAAATCAACAATACCCAGCTTGGTCCTAGAAGAACAGAGGCACTGTGTATAACGTTAGTGATGGGGGAAGTAGAGAGAGGCAACTGGAATGCTTCACAGAGGATCTAAGGCTTGCATTAACCTTGGAAGCACCACTAGGATGAAGATCATTCATTCATTTAAAAATAAATATTTACTGAGTACCCAGTACAGGCTGGACATCATCTAAATACTTTACATGCAATAGTTCATTGAGTTCTCCCTTCGATACTGATGGGCAGGTGCTAAACTCACACCCATTTTACAGATGAGAAAACTAAGGTTCAGTGATTTTTTTCAAAAGTGCTCGAGAACACACAAAAGGGGCAGAGCTGGGATTCAAACTAGGTTTTATCACAGCACTTGTCACTACTTGCAGTTTTCTTGAAAATTTAAACCTCAAGAGAGAAAGACCATATCTTTCTTGATTATTGCAGACTACTTAGAAGTAGATCCCTGAATGACACATAGTAGGTGATCAACAAGTATGTGCAGAATGAAAGGCTGGATTTCACTCTCCAAGAGCAAACAGGAGGAGGATGCTACACTGTGAACTCCAACAAGGCACTTTCCAGGGCTGCTTTGCACACTGCAGTATTGCCAGCACCTAGGACAGCACCCACAGTACAGGGCAGCTACTCATTGGCTGTTGAATGAAGGAAGGAAAGGAAGATCCGTGAAGCAGGATACTCACCAGTTCAGTAGAATACAGGTTTGAGGCAGCTAAACTATTATTCCTGCTCACTGATGAACAGAGCCACGGTGCCTGAGACAGAGCCAGCGAAATCTCACTGCCCTGAATCCATCCTCAAGAAGACCCAAATGCCTTCAGTCTATGTTTCTGAGAATTCCCATAGCGCATGTCACCCCAGCCTCACCCAAAAGGGAAAGTACTCTCAGGACCTTACAGATGTCACCACCAACTTGGATTCTCTTTTCATTAATTTGTGTGTTCCTAAGGAATATTTATTCATGTAGTCGGTGTTTGGGCAATTATTGAAATTATGTCTAATTACATGATGATGGTAAATAACAATAATCACCTCGCTGCAACATGCACTGTTTCTATTATGGTTAAGGATTTTGTGCAATTTACTAAGAAATGTTCTAATGTAGGAGTGCTGATTAGGAAGAAGGGAGGATGTTGTTTAGAATATTTGGTTCAGTAATCACTATTTCTATGCAACTGCTATGCAGAAAAGGTCCCATATTCTTTTATCTAGTCTTGAAACTATACTCTTCGAATATTGTCATTATTACTATTAACAATAGCCACTCAATAGTGCTTCCAATGTTCCAGGTCCACTTTAAATCTAAATTAAAATTCATTGCAAGTGTGAACTTTTCAGAGACAAACAAGCATGGGAAATAGCTGCAACAGGCTGGGTTGGTTATGCAATAGGGAGCAGTGGGGTCTGTGGTGAACTAAAGCTTACATGCCCCATCAGCTGAGGCTGAATATTGCCACATAGAGATGTGGGAATGGCACTGCTGATTCTGATTTTTTCAGAAATCAGAAATATGGATTTTAATATTTTACAACTCCCAGATTTTTAACTACAGTGTCTGCCAATAATTCGTGTGCTGCCTGTCCCCTCAGTCTCAGGCATCCTCCAGCAAAAGCCTTGGGGAGTGACGGGTCTGTGAGTAGGGGCTGTGTTGACATTGACTGTGGCATGGGAAAAGGGAAGGGGAAAATGCATAGTGCCAACATGGAAGCTATCAGAGCCCATTTCTCATTTTTATGTGCTTCTCATGGAGGTAATTTCAGAGAACAACGAAACACCATCAGAAGTCTGCCTGGAGAGGAAAAGCACATGGAGGAGGCTGATACAATCACTGGCAGCACCGTTAAGGAGAGACAGGGACAGACCAGCCAGATTCATGAATAAAACCATCCTCCTCGGCTCGGCGCCTATAGCTCAACCGGCTAAGGCCCCAGCCACATACACCTAAGGTGGCGGGTTCGAATCCCCAGCCCAGACCCGCCAAACAACAATGACGGCTGCAACCAAAAAATAGCCGGGCGTGTGGCGGGCGCCTGTGGTCCCAGCTACTTGGGAGGCGGAGGCAGGAGACTCGCTTGAGCCCAGGAGTTGGAGGTTGCTGTGAGCTGTAATGCCACGGCACTCTACCCAGGGGGACAGCTTGAGGCTCTGTCTCAAAAAAAAAAAAACCATCCTCCTCCCTGGTCCCTAGCTTGGTGAGAAGAGGGTGTTGTTTGCCCCTGGGGCTGGCCAAAGTAGGAATCCGCAGATAGGGGTGCCAGGCTGGCAAGTTGGAGGCCCTGGATCAGCAACAAGAGAAAGATCCAGAACCTGACTTCTATGTGATGGGGTGAAGAAGGCATATGCTCTTCTCACCTCATTTTAAATGTCATAACTCATGGAAGTCTCACGGACGAGTTTTAGCCTCTTGATATCCCCCCCATAACCTTAAACATCTTTTCTGTAACATCCATTGCACCACTTTTCTTCATGAATATGAGAGCAGGAATTTTATCTATCTTGCTCACCACTATATCCCTAGCACCCATGAGTGCTTGACACATAGTAGGTGTTCAGTAAATAATGACTTCTAAAGGGATAAGTGAATAAATAATAGTCTTTTTACTTTAGTAGATTATCAATAGCACCATGCTTCATGTGTGAAACTCTTAGTACCTCTTAGAATTTCTGTTTTCACGGCCAGGTACAGTGGCTCATCCCTGTAATCCTAGCATTCTGGGAGGTCAAAGTGGGAGGATCCCTTAAGCTCAGGAGTTTAAGACCAGCCTGAACAAGAGCGAGACTCTGTCACTACTAAATACAGAAAAATTATCCAGGCATCATAGCAGGTGCCTGTAATCCCAGCTACTCAGGAGGCTGAAGCAGGAGTATTGCCTGAACCCAGAGGTTTGAGGCAATGGCACTGAGGCATGGCACTATGATGCCATGGCACTCTAGCTCAGGCAACACAGTGAAATGCTGTCTTGGGGGGAAAAAAAAAGCTTGTCTTCTGTGTGCTAGAGTTATAGAGAATTTTCACTCTGTGTGTTTCAGCAGTTCCCCACAACATGTATATGAAGTTTGGAGTATTTTTGTCCTGATTCTGGCCTATACCAGTTAAATGACTTGTCCAAGGTCATGCAGCTAGGCAGGGACTTAATGGAGATCCCAACCCATGTCTGTCTGAGTCTTCACCTCCTTCTCCACAGGAATTTAGAGAGGAAGAAAGTCATTCTTAAAAACTGATGGAAACCAAAGCAAGCTTCATAAAGGAGGTGCATTTACCCAGTTCTAGAAGGTGGGATGAGAATCGTTCAGTGGGTCATTTATCACAATGGAAGTCCTGAGAAAGGCTGAATTTGTACTGGGAAAATCCTGAGTTCACTCATTTTCTCAGAAAGCATGTCTTGGTCCCCAACACATGTGAGGCAGCAAGTGGAGCAAAGCTCCCTCACATCCTGTCCTCAGGAGTGTACGGTCTGGTGCTCCAGAACACTGACCCCATAGCCTTGTCGCAAGGACCAAATAAAGAAGTAGGCAAGAAATTATCTTGAGAATTTCAGCTGTGCCAATCACATTCTCTTGTCTGTTGTGCTGTATTAGTTAGGCTTTTCATAGCAAAAACTCTAGTTCAAATTGGCCTTCGTAGAGAGGGAATTCATTGATTCAGATCAGAGAGAAGCCAGTGAGTTATCTGATCCTGCTGGTTCCAAGGTCTTTACCATGTCACCAAGATAAGGTGTGTCATCACAACTCATGGCCCTCCCTTGTGTAGGGGCTCCATCCTCAGGCCATCCACTCTCAGTAGCTCCAGACCTCACACTTTTGCAGCTTCACAACCTGCCGAGATGAAAGCTTCTCTCCCCTAGGAGTTGAACCTGAGTTCAAGTCTCATGTCATACACTCAACTCCTTGAACTGACCCACTATTTCCCCTTATTTCTAGGCTTTTGTCTAAGTCATTCCTTTCATCTAGAACACTTTCTGTGTTTCCTTTGCCTCCAAGATTCTCATCCTTCCTTCCAGAACTTTACTCTCTTGTGAGCTTGCCTTGGTTTCCGCCAGTTGGTTAAGAATGACTTTCTCCCTCTCTAAATTCCTGTGGAGAAGTGACTCTGTGCTCACTTTACAATCTGTCATGGGATGGGTTCTAAGAACCTATGCATGGGATAAGTTTAAACTAATCAGGACCCCCTTTCTCTGGTCTGGCCAAGGAAAAAATAAATAAATAGATAAGCTAAGAGTTAAAGAAAAGTGGTTCTTCCAATGCAATTCCAAGGGCAATTTTACCAGAAGCATGGTAAAATCCTGGAAACAAAAGCAAAGCAGTCCACGCTTAGCAAAATGACGTTTGTGCTCTTAAGAAATCTCCCGTTATCAAAAGCCACATGATAAATACAAATGGTTTCAGGAAACTGAAAAGGGTCAGATTTGTAAAGTCAAAGTTGTGGGGTCTTTTGGCAAAAATTTCAATAAAGAGGTTTTCTTTTTTAAAGTAGATGTGTTCGACTTTGTTACTGCAAGCTGTAAAATTGACAAAAATGAACCTAGACATCACTGAGCGAATTCTAACAAGCGCTTGAGATTAGTCCCAAATCAAAGAGCATCGTGAGTGGTGCCTTTCAACTCTGGCTGTCCATTAAATCACCAGAAAAGCCTTTTGACATGCTGATGCCTCAGCCTCACCTACACAAATTCTTATTTAATTTGTGTAGAGTGTGGTCTGGATGTAGGTTGTTTTGGGTTAAAAAAAAAAAATGTGACTCTCAACTTTGGCTGTGATTAGAATCATCTGGAGAATTTTTAAAATCCCTAAGTCCAGGCTACAACCCAGACCTGTTCCATCAGAATTTACACAGATGGGAGCCAAGCAGCAGTATATTTTGAAGCATCCATGAACAGCACAATTAGCAGTAACTGAAGGAAAGCAAGAGAACACATCCCCAGTAAAGCAGTTGGGTGTTCCTTTGCAATGTCTGAGATAACTCTTCTCTTAGCTATGCTTTTGCTCCCAATTTTATTCCCATGATATGAAATAGATGTTTGAGTTAGGCAAACTAAGTGCAGTGTCTTAACTGATGGCATCATCCATTTCCCAGTAGGAAAACTTGTGTAGTAAATGAACTGGCCTGAGCCAGAGCTGATTTTATGGTGCACACGTGAGATACCATGAGACAGACACCAACACTATCAGTGAGTCAGCTTAAAGATTCGATTTAAGTGCCAGTATTTAATAAAGGCTTAGTCTGTGCCAGGCATTGTTCTAAGAAGCTGATACAGGCGTGACTTACTTAACAACAACCTTATGTGTTATCATGATCCCAATATTCCAGAGGAGGAAACTTAGACTCTGTGACTGGCCCAATTCCCATGCCTGATAAATAGGGTGAGGAATATTTAAGCCTTAACCTGGGCCTAAAGCCTGCCACTTACCATCTACATTGCAGGGGGGCTGGACAGAAGTTAAAAGGAATGTTCCATTCATCTCACTTTGTTGTGACCTTGGAGAGCACACATAGAACACAGTTTAAAGGAACTTTCTTCTGTGTTCCCATCAAGGGTAGTGTCTGGTAGATTCAGGGCTCGTGGCCTTTCAGATTAGGTCCATGGGCTTCCCTCTTTTATCACTAGCTCAAATGACTTGATGAAGGTTAAAAGGTATTCCAGGGGAGGAGGAGTGAGACAGAGGGAATGGAATTCACCTCTCTCATGCACCAGTGTCTTTGCTGGAGGATAACGTTCTCTCTTTACCTCTTTCTCTGGCCAACTGTAACCTTGCCTTCAAGACTGAGCTCAGGATCATTACCTCCCCTGAAAAACACCCCCTTTTCTCCCACAAATGAACTATGGGGAAACTGATTCTCAGGTTAAGAGTTGATATTGAGGGCAAGGGGCAGGGCTGAATTGGGCTGCATCTGTTTAGTAAAGCAACTTAGATGAGCATTTCGGGTTGTGGAAGAATGATCCCCAAAGTTTAGAAGGCTCAGGTCCTACATGGAAAGCTGAATGTTTCTGTAAAACAATCCAAGAGGAATTTGGAAGCTATTGGGCAAGCGTGATAATGAGGATATACACAGAAGCTCGGAGGGCGAGAATAACATCACAGCTGTAGGAAAGGAAACCTGAGGAGTGATATTGGTCAATGCAAAGTTACCCTATGCTCTGGCAGGGCTGGCAAAGGACCTTAGAATAAAAATATCTGGTAGTTCACCTTAAGCCATTGGCTATGCCACAATTTAACCACTTTTATTACCTCTCCCTGCAAAAATAAATATATTCAGCTTCTTTGGCTGACTGGCCCTGTGGAGAGACAAGGGCAAATTGCTTTATTGCATATTTTGACTGATGCACAGAAGAAAAAGGGCACAACACAGAAAGCAAGGGACAAATTCACTCAACAGTAATGGAAATTAGAGTTGGAAATACGAACATAAGCCCTAGAATTTAGAAAGATCTTGGGGAAATCAAGTCCAATAGCAAGATACGTCATTGGGGATATGAGCCAGTGTTATTTAATTCTTCAAAGACAAGGCAATTCCTCCTATTATTCGAGACTCACAAGGTTTCTCTTAATGATAGTTTCTCAAAGGCACTAACCTCTCCTGTGCAGGTTGCCAACATCATACAGGGAGCTTTAACAAGCCACCTTTTTAATAGTCTTGGTTCTGACCATACTGAACCATTCTAAATTCTCCATATACTTCACATTTTTATTCTCCCAAAGACCTTTATATGTGTTTTTCCTTTTACCTGAAACATGCTCACTCCTTTGAATTTCTGCTATTCTTTCAGATCACGGCCTTAGTTGTCACTTCTGACACATTAGTGAAAATGCCAGCGAAAACAAAATCCAACTCTCTGTGGCTTGAACAATAGAGTATTTACTATTGTATTATACACCTCTTACGTGCCACTTCTCATCTTCTCAGTGCATTGGGTTCTTCATGTCAGTGGGCCAGCAGACAAAGAACAGAATTATAGCCCCAGTTGGGTTAGTTGATTCCAAGTACGTGAAAAACTGGGGACGCTGCTCCAAAAGGGGGCAGGGAGGGTTCACTGGGGCATCTTTTGTTGCTTCCATGCCCTGCAATCATAGAAATTTGTTCATTTCAGGAATCATGGCCCAGCCAGGGCAAGGCAACAAGGGCTCAGACTTCTCAGGGATGAAAATCCAGGTCTTCCCGCCAACTGAGCCAGTTCAAGGACTTGTCTGGGATGAGTGAAATCCAGCATGATAGAGGATGGCAAAAATGATAGACATGATTATGAACTCACAGCCAACTACAATGGCAGGGATCATCATCTGTTTCAGTAACCCTCTTGACTAGAGTCATTTCAGAGAATTTTCAGCTGACTGCCACATTGAAGAAGAATCTGCAATGAATCAGACTTGTACTTCTTCTTTCAAGGAATAAGGGCATCATGTTTTCAAAGGTGGAGGTCAAGAGGGGATTTGATTGAGGCAAGGAGTGGACTGTATCATAGACAGTATCATCCAACTTATTCTGGCCACAGAATAGAGATCCCTTGAGAACTGGGTGTGACCTGACTGCATCTCAGTTTATCCCTGCACTTGCACCATGTAAGCCTCCTCTCTCTCCCACAGTTTCCCTCGTAACACCATGCTCTTGGATACAGGAGGAACAGAGTTGCTACCCGTCCTTGCAAAACTCAGAAGTCTGAGGCAATTAACACACCATAGGCATATCTTTGATCAGTGGGAGATAAGAGTTGATGGATATATTATCCTCTCCTTTCTTCCCTAATGCCCTGACCTGAGATACAGTCTACATAGCTTCTTGGAGGACAGTCACACTAAAGTAACAGCCAACTTAATCATACTTTCTCATATCAGCTCTCCTCCCTGCCCTGCTTCAATTTAACAAAAGTAATCACATTTGTTCCCCGATATTGAACCCTTTAGCAAGGGGCATAATAGCTCTTTGCCTCATACTCCGCTTTTACTTTTCTCAGCAAACCAGAGATAAAAATTTCACATAACAAAAGGTATAGAATAGGAAGTTCCAGGGTTCAGATGGACATGTGCACTGTTTTAATCCTTCCAGTTTTCCATCTTCCAATTTTGCCTTCACATTTCATCCTTTCAGAGATTAATGCAGCTGTAGTAACACTATGCATCAGAAACTCAAACAGAAATGTTCAAATCTGGAAAACTGGGGAAAGGGCATACCCAGTCCTTTCTAAGATACAGAAGAAGTCACCCCAAAGCTCCCCAGACTTCTTCTCATATCTCATAGATCAGAACTGCATCCCATTTCCTAACTGGCAAGAGGAACTAAGTTTTTAGTCCGATCATAATTCATCCCTTAGGACTAGGGGTGACCCATCCTCCACCAAATCATGATCCTAAACAAGCAATAAAGTTCTATCATCAAGAAAATTGTGAGGAAGTAATAGATGCTGGCATAGTTGGAATCCTTTTCAATACCCCTTCACCTTTGCCCATTTTTCACTATCAAGGCTAAATAAGCAAGAAGCCTACTTTCCAGCTTCCCTTGCAGCTAGTAGTGGCCATGTGATCTATTTCTAGACCTTTGCATATAAGGGGAAGTCTTCAGAGGCTTTTCCTTCCTGATAAAAGAGCTTACTCTTTAATAATGACACAAGACAACAACATGAGAACTCTCTCTCTCCATCCACCCACCCCCCATCACCTCTGTGACTCATATCTTTTGACTGGGTCATGTGCAGACATGATACCCAGAGCTGTGACATTCATCTTGCAACTGTAGGGCAACAAGCTTAAGTAGAAAAGAGCAACAAGATGAGAAGGGAGGAGCAGAAAGGAGAAACTAACTTGGCTCCCTAATTGTATCCTTGAGCCACCGAAGTAACCCTGGGATTGCTTTATTCTGAAATTTTTTGTTATATTAGATAATTGCTTTTCTTATTTAGTCATTATTTCTTAAGTATTATTTTACATGGAGCTAAAAGCCTTTCTAACTGATAAAACAACAAACAGTGTCAGCCATTTTCCAGGAAGTATAGGCCGTATTTGCTGGCCTTTCCTCTGACACCCAGGGCTCACTGTTACTGTGGCAATTATTGTACCACATTTGTTCAGTTAAATAGTCTTTTGAAATACATAAGGTGAGCAGACAAAGTCATGGAGAGTGCAATACAGGATTCCTGCACACAGGGCAATGGGTTGGACTAAGTGATCCTCAAAAATCTCTTACAACTTTGAAGTCCATGACCCGAATTCTTTTAATTAGAGTGTCCCTTTTTGTGCTTAAACAGAAGAAAGGATTGCTGACTCCTGATCTAGATGAGTTCAAACTCCCTGGAGTTGTTCAGGACATGAGCATGATCAAGTTGACCAACATTTTCCTGCCATGCAGGTAACTATGAGAACTTTTGTCTGTTTACACGTTATGACATGGTAAATTGCCCATTTCTGATTTGAAGTGGGGGAAAAACAACACAAAAATTCAACTTGTGCAAAATGTCTCTATTCTGTTTGTAATATGGGGAATTTCCAAGCTCAATTTCTATTTTGCAGATGATCTGGGGGTTATTTGTTATTCTAAACAGGCTTGTCCCCATTCTCCTTCAGCAATATGAAGAAGTGACTGTGTATAAACATTCCTTTTATACTGAAATAATATTTATAAAGTATTTCCTGTGATTATGGCTAAGAAGTCACTTGTTTCCATTCTCTGTGTATAGTAAAGGCACATGGAAAAATTCTTATCAATATGCTCTTCAAAGAAGCTTAGAACCCCCAAAACCTAATACCTCTTCACAGACTGTCTTATCTGAGGAGTTAATTATAGTCTATAATTAATGAAGGCATTGTCATTGCAGAAAAGCAGAAAATAGAAGATTTTAAAAACTGACCCAATATCTACCAAAGAGAAACCGTGTATTGGGAGCCAACCACACTTTAAATTTATAATACTCCTTTTGTATATAAATTGTTCTAAATATTTTGTCCCTCTTCATTGAATGGATTCCTGGTGGCAACCAGAGAGAAGAATAGTATTGAGTACTCAGTATGTCACTTTATAGGTATTATCTAAATAAATGATCGTTTCAAAAATTAAAATACTTTTAAAAATTATTTAATACATGCACATTGTAAATTTTTTTTTAACACTTTCGGGGCACAAAAATAAAAACATGAAAGCTCCCCTTTATTCCCAAGCCTAATTCCACTTATTCCCAGACGGGAATCTCTGTATCCTTTAATTTATATTCATCCATATGCTTTTCATGTACACTTCCATAACTATACATATTCTTTTTTTTTTTTTTTTTTTGGCCAGGGCTGGGTTTGAACCCTCCACCTCCAGCATGTGAGGCTGGTGCCCTATCCTTTTGAGCCACAGGTGCTGCCCCAAATATACATATTCTTACATGAATGTATAAGCAGACTATATTTTCATCTATTCTAGGATGCATTTTTATCAAATTTAAAATCTCTGAAATGAGGCTGCATCTTACAATAAAAGCCTTATACAGTGGGGCACTTTATTTTCCTATTATTGACACATAAAGTAATGGTGCATCTTGTAATAAGTGGCATTTTAGAGTAACAAAATACAGCAGATATGGAGCATACACAATTACATAGATGTATGACTGTGTGGATTGCTAAGGACAGCTCTCGGCATGCATGGGCCTACCTCATTCATTTTAATAGCTGTGTGATCTGTCATTATGTGACTGTACTCTCTTTTATTTAGCTGTATCCCTTATAGAAGGGCTTTGGATTATTTGTAGATTTTCCCAGTGGAAAATGCTGCAATAACCATCATTGTCTCTAAATCTCTGGTCCCACGTGTATATATTTGTGAAGGAAAGATTCCTATCTTGTAAGTCCTCAGAGGTACCCTGCATGGTGAGAATAAGTTGGCCACTCAGAGCTCAACCAGCTACATGTTCAACTCATGGCTCCCGGGCTGCCATGTTGAACAACTCGAGAGAATTCAAACTATTGTCTAGATAAGGGGTAGAAAGCATTTTTTCTGTCAAGTGTTAAGTAGTCAATATTTTCTGCTTTGTCTCTATTGCAACGACTCAACTCTGCTGATGTAGCACAAATGCAGCATAGACAAATAGGTAATGAATGAACATGATCCAATAAAACTCTATTACAGACCCAGGTCATGGGCTGGATTGCCTTGTGGCTGTAGTTTGCTGACCCTTGGTCTAGGTGAACGGTCCTTCTCAGAGTTGTGCAGTGCTCAACTCAAGTGTCCCTTTATAGTAACCCTGCCTGGCTCCTTACCCTCAGGGTCACAACTTAGGACAAATCTCAGAGTCTTTCCCAGCTTAGTTTTTAACCTTTAAGAGTGAAATATAATGGATAATAATAAAATGCAATAGAACCTCCATAGTTGACCACTTGCCTACATTGACCCCCTCCTTAAGTTGAACTCATTTTCATGCACTGGACATGTACCCCATGTATGTATCAGTACAGCAGGCCTAGTGCCTCATGTTGACTATCTCTGGATGTTAGCCTGTGTGTTACAGTCCTTTGGGTGGTCAATTTACAGAGGTTCTGTATTTACAGAGGTTCTGTATGTGTTACTGAATTAAAGTGAGCACCTGAATATATGTGTTCATGATTTAGTTTCTTCTAAGATTTACTAAGAAAATTGTTACAGCACTTGTGAGAATTAATGAAATGCTGCATATAAACCATTTGCAAGTACTTGGTAAGTGTTATCACTCTTTGACAACATTTGTTTTCTTTTACTGTTGAGGAAGTTCATAATTATCAATTCACAGAGCCCGGACACATACGAGGTCAGTCCATCTACAAAACCTGTGCCTCTCCTATAGCACCTGCTGCTACTTGAAGAATCAGATCTCAGAGAGGCTAAAAGACTTCAACAAAATCTCACCTTGTCAGTGGTAGACAAAACAGTCGGTTCTGGATCTCAGAGTATCCAGCAACTCCACTGCCCGCAAGAGGCAGATTCTGCCAGACCCAATCCTTGGAGCTTACTGAAATTCCCAGCCAGTATGTTTTCCTGTTATTTATGCTGATTCAATTAGATCCCAGTTCTACTACCTGGACGGAAATGCAGCCACAGAAGTGTTGATAAAGCCGTCACAGTAAGATGGAGATAGTAAGTCTCATTAATATTAAGAAAAGAACAAACTCATAAATAAGAGATGATCGAGTGAAATAAGATAGTCTCTCCTCCAACTTTTAACAAATCTTATGTGCAAAACCATGTAATTTTCTTATGCATCCCTCTTGCCAGCCAGATGTATAGGATATGAATTGTGCAGGGGAGGATATGAATTAATGGATATGCAGAACAAGCAGCTGGCAAAATAATTAGAGCCATGAGTCTTCCGCAGTCTTGTATTTTCTTGGAGGAGTCACTAAAGGTGGAATCACAGGGTCCAGACCACACTGATTATATAACAGGGTGGTCCTTGAAAAGAGTCTGAAAAGGATGGAGAGGTAAGAGGACTGTCCCCCAGGACTGAGTGGCAGGGCCAGGCCTGACCCACTGAACGGCTAAGGGACACCTTTGCAAGTGGGTAAGAGCTGGTGCTGCCCCTTGTGTCACTACCTGCTCAGTATGGTCACCTGCCCCCTGCCCACTCTGCCCATGGAGGCAACCAGCCCCTCCTTCCCTCTCACAGCCATTCCTCCTGGAGGTGACTATACTCAAGGCCACCTGCAGGTTGAGGCTAAGTGGAAAATAAAAGTTTTGTTTTTGTTTTTGTTTTTTTTTTAAGGAGCTAAAGCCTGATTGACTAAGAGCCACTTGCAGAGAGGGTTCCTTTGGGTCCATATCCCCAGGGGACACCCAGCTGGATGCCTGGTGGGGATGGAGGGAGAATCTAGAGATCTAGAGACGCTTATCGATTGGAATTGATTGAAGCCACCAACAAAACATCCTTAAAAGAATGGGAAAGAGAGAAAGGAGAGAGGAGAAGGAAGTCAGAGGAGGAGAAGGGCAGAGAAAGGGCCAAAGATGCTTGGTCTGTGCACGGAGCAGAGACAGGTAGTGGAGGAACAGGGAGAGGGAATCCAGAGAGAAAGAAGTGAAGACGGTGGGCTGTGAATGGAGCACCTGGGCCGGAGAGATGAAGGAAACAGAGGGGAGAGGCAGGGAGAAGGGCGAGCAGATGGGAGGCAGCGAGACAGGCGAAGAACCAGCCACCTGGGACAGACACACAGAAAGACAGATGGATGCAGAGACGGTGAGACCCGCACACACAGACACAGGGACACAGATGCAAGAGAGGATACAGCCGAGGCCAAGGAGAGACCCGGGGGACCAAAAATTCTCCCAGTCTCTCAAGAGAATCCACATTTCCCCTCAGTTAAATGTTCTTTCCCCTCTACTGAACTAATTCTTTGATAGAGAAATGGAACAGGAAAAAAAAAAATGTCTTTCTGAAGGAAATGTCTCCCGAGGTTCTGATAACCTGTTACTGGGAGGGTGAGAAATGTCCTTTGTCTCCTGGGCCCCTGCCAGCAACATCAGAGACTTGGGTTTGCTTCTGAACCCCAGCAAGCTTGGGGGTTAAGAGATGTGGTCCCTTTCTGGGCCCCAGGTTCCTTTTGTGGGAAATCATGATCAGAGCAGAGAGCTCTATCTACCCTCACAAAATAACTGAAAGGATTGGCTAAAACAATGCCATGAAAAGTACATCAGCCTCTCAGGACAGCCGGTGATGAAGGAAGCCGGGTATTCATTCTGTCCTCCTCCTCCCCCTCTTACTTTCCTTCTCTCTCCAATCCACCGCCACCTCCACCACACATTCACATCTGATTTCTATTCCAAAGAGACCTTGACTTCAGCCTCAGGTAATGAAATATTCAATCCACTTGGACATTTTTTAATTAATCTTGGGTTTGATCAGGTCATTGTGCTTTGGCGCCTGCCTCCACAGCCCTGTCCTGGATCCAATTAGCCAGCGCGGGGCACAGCCGCGGAGACAGAGACAAGAGCACCTACTCTCGGGGCCCTGGTTTGCTGAGGCATCTGCAAACATCCTCTTTGCCATCCTCCCTGCATGCCAGGGAAAGGCAGCAAGCGAGATAAGATCTGTCCTATAAGGCAGGCGAAGGTGAATTTTAAAGGAGGCGAAAAGAAAAATGCAAACGAAAAGCAAGCGACAGCTCAGGCGGCAAATATCCAGATGATTAACAGGCTGGCTGGATCAGGGGTACAGATGTTTCATCAGAATTCCATGATTGTCCTCACCTAACTCTTCTCAGCATCCCTACCTCCCCTATGGACTCGATTGTCACAGGATTCATTTGCTCTTGTTGACATTTTACTCTGCTTTAAAAAAAAAAAAAAGTGTGCTTTTCATTGCCTTTATTGCATGGTGCTAGCCTCACACATTCAGTCACAAGTAAAATTAAATGAATTGTTGCACCTAAGGTTTTCAACACAGCACCAGACACACTTTGTATTTTGATGAATTATTGTCATAATCATTATCACCACGTTCATGTTGGGGACAGGTCTGATTTTCTGTTCCCCCTATGTCACAGGGCACTCAGCTTTCAAGTGGTTCTGAACAAGGTGTGCCAAGTTTGGCCTGTGTCACAGGGTACTCAGCTCTCAGTGGTTCTGAATAAGCTGTGGATCATTTCTGACACTGAACACTGAGTACTGGATTCTCAAATAATCCACCACGTCCCTCAGTAATCTCTCCTCTTTCATAAGCTCCTATACAGTCAATCAACAAATATCGATCAGGCACTTACTGAATGCCAGGCATCGTGCTAGATGCTGAGAATTCCTAGGGAAGTAGGACAAAAATGGTTCTTGCCCTAAAAAAGATTATAATACACTAAGCCACAGAACTGTGGCAGTGACAATAGTAAATCTTTACAGAGCACTTACTATGGCCAGATATTGTTCTCAGCTCCATTAACCCAGTTAATCTTCCCAACTGGTCTATGAGGGAGGGAATTCTGTAACTCTCATTTGTCTATTTTACATATGCATAGATTGAGGCCCAGAGAGGTAGGTTAATCTGCCCAAGGCCACACAGCAGAGCCAGGATTTAAACAAAGGCAATTTGATTCAATGTCCCTACAATTAACCACCAAGCTATGCTGTTGATTTAGTACACACTGCCTTTAATTGTCAACACACTTTTGTTTGTTTCTGCAAGTACAGTTAAATTTCTAAAATTTCACAGATATAGATAACAGATTAGTGGATGCCAGGGGCTAAGAATAGGGAGAGCTGGGAATGATTGCTAATGAGTATGGAGTTTCTGTTTGAGATGATGCCAAAGTTCTACAACTAGATAGTGATGATGGCTGCAAAATATTGTGTATGTTTTAAAATATATATTGTGAATGTTTTGAATGCCATTGAGTTGTATGTTTTAAAATTGTTAAAGTGGCAAATTTTATATTTTGGGAATTTTACACACACCCCCCATTTTTAATCCTTTAATCCAGGCCTGCTTTACAACTTTTATATCCCCACAATGCCTGGAATTCAAAAGTTCCCAGCTAACATGTCTTGATCGGTTGACTGACTGCCTGTGGTTTTTGAAATGGAGGTTGCTTTATTTTATCATCATCACTTTTGTGATCAGGAAAACCACAGCCCTTTGGGAAACACAGAAGATCCTAGTCCATATAAAAGCAACTGGAGCCGTAGGCAGTACTGACGCTGAGGGTGAGAGGACAGGTGTTTGGTATCAGGGACTGGGGTAGAGCAGAGAAGGTGATCCTCAAGAAGCAGGTACAAAAGGGCACGTTTACATCAGGGTGGAGGTGAGAAGGCAAAGTTCAGAGCCAGAGGAACAGCTCAAGGGGTCTGAAGGGCAAATCAAGGCTGAAAACAGAAAACAACTTCAGTCCAAGGAATTGAAAGAATTTCAAGCCGTCTGAGAAAAATATTAATACTGTTAAAAAAAAAAAGTAACAGTAATATTAAGTCAAACTGTTAATGCTTTCCACATGCCAGAGGATGTTTCAGGGACATATACATATAACTCACATATTTTTATTATTATCTCTATTTCATAGATTAAAAAAAAACCTAAGACATAAGGAAGTTAAGTGACTTGCCCAAGGTCACAAAATTAGCAAGTGAAGGAACCTGGATTCCAAAGATAGACCTCTTCATCGTATGAAGTATGGAGTTAATCTGGAGTTAAGCCTCTGGCTCTGGGATTGACGCCTGTGGCTCAAGTGGCTAAGGCGCCAGCCACATACACCTAAGGTGGCAGGTTCAAATCCAGCCCAGGCCTGCCAAACAACAATGATGGCTGCAACCAAAAAATAGCTAGACGTTGAGGCGGGCGCCTGTGGTCCCAGCCACTTGGGAGGCAGAGGCAAGAGACTCACTTAAGCCCAGGAGTTGGAGGTTGCTGTGAGCTGTGATGCCATGGCACTCTACCCAGGGGGACAGCTTGAGGCTCTGTCTCAAAAAAAAAAAAAAGACTCTGCCTCTGCTGAGAGCCAGCTGCTGGCCTGATGAAATGAGGGGCCCATAGGAGGTTGAGGCTAAAGATACAGATGAAGCTGACATCTTAGCACCCTGGACTCGCAAACAAGAGAGTCCGTTATTAATACCAACCGGTAGAGAAAGGCGGAGATTAGTAGTTATATGTATGGAACTGGAAGCCCAGGCTTAGGTTTCAACTCTGCCACTTGGCACCCATGAAACCCTGGACAAATAAATGACTCCATCTCTCCCTGCCTCAGTTTCCTCCTCTACAAAGTGGGGATATAATGATACCTATCTCATAGAGTTGCTATGACAATTAAATGAGTTGACCTTTGAAAGAACTGAGTACCATACCTGGCACACAGTGAACACTAAACAAAATGAACTCATTAGAGAAAAACAGCTGAGACGTTATGTATCCAGAGGGAGAAGGTGAGGAAGCAATGACCAAATTGGGGATTTTCCTATCCGCTATCCATTTTTTTTTTTTTTTTTTTTGAGACAGAGTCTCACACTGTCTGTACAAAGGAAACCAAATTCTTGTCTAAAAGTAAAATTGGTGGCTGGTGCCACGCTGAAACTTACATGTATGGCTGAAGCCACCCACCTGTGGCCTGTGGGAGATTATCAGTTCCTCCTCATCCACGCATGGGGAGGAAGGGGTTGCAGGTCCGCCAGCCTTCAGCTGCCTATGTGGCAATATTTAATTAATCTACTCATTTGATCCTTAGGTTTTCTCACTGGCCCTCTTTCCCTGGTGCTCCCTGGAGTTTGAATACAGTAAAATTCAGCCCTAATTAAAACTGTTGAAACACCAGCAGTCTCCATTAATAAAACATCACAATGAGACTGGATTTCTTTTTTAACAGTCTTTCCTTTAAAACTCAAAGAGGGTGGGCAGAGGGAGCCCAAGCAGACAAAAAGAAAGATAACAAACTCTTCTTTAGCTGAAGACTTTGAGGATGGCACTTCTAATTCACTCTTCTGATCTGGCGCTGGGAAGTCAATCTTATATAGGGGAAAGTGCGCCAGAGTCTGTGTACAAAGATTTCCTGTCACAAACTTTCAGTGAGACTTTAGCTGGCTAGATCTCCTCTCTGGCTCTTAGTTTTCACATCTGCGAAATGGGGGCACCAGATCAGCTTTAATATCCTTTAATATCTAAAAACATCAAGTTGTCAAGTCCTTGGATTTGGTCGAGTTGAGGAATTCCTGAAGCTGTGTTACCACCCTAAGAGGTTTAGTCATAGTCACAAGGGCTTTGGGCCAGGGAAGCTTCCATCTGGCCACAAGGCACCAGACGAGAGACCACAGTCCTAGTCCCAGGCAGGCCTGCAAGTCCAACTAAGAGGGCCTGTGAGGAGTCCTGGTTCAGGAATTGTCCGTATTGGTTGGATGGAATCAGCCAACCCATGTACCATCTGCATGACTTTGGACATACTGTGTGTCCTCTGAGTTCCTTCTTCCCAGGGTGGTCATAAGAATATAATTTATGTCAATTACACAGCACAGCATCTGACACGTATTAGCCCCTCTGCCTTCTATATCTGGGTAGCTGTGGTTACTGTTAAAGGTAGTATATGAAGAAATGGGAGAGAGAAAATACAAGGCAAAAACAGAAGAGACACAGAGATAACAACACACAGGACCAGTCTTCTCTGGGTGAAGCTCCTCCTTCCCAGCTGTAAGCCCTAGAATGGGGCTCCACTCGCTTCACCAGCCAGAGCCATGTGACACAGCCGCAAGCCAATCAGAGGCCATTCTCTCAGCCATTGTGATTGGTCCAGAGCTGGGCACATGACCAAAGTCTGCCTGCCCATGTTGCCGGGGTTGTACCCTGTAGACGCCAAGATTGCCCCTTTCCCGGGATCTGTGAAAAATCAAGTCACACCAGCCATTCTGTGTTTTTGTGAGGTCTTTTGCAAATGTGCTACAAGGTCACAGGAAAAGGTGGCACTGCAAAGCAAATGGCTTTTGAGCAGTGCCTGTGGCTCATAGGAGTAGGGTACCGGCCCCATATACTGGAGGTGGTGGGTTCAAACCCGGCCCCAGCCAAAAACTGCAAAAAAACAAAATAAAACAAAACAAAACAAGTGGCTTTCCACCATATTGCTGTCACCAGCCAGCCCATAACTGCCTCCTTTTCCCTCTTGTCATTCCCCTCCTTCCCAGAATGACCCTGGAAATCCACCCAGGTGCTTCCAAGAATAACCCTCAGCCCCAACATCGACCACAGTGTTTTCCCAACAAAAACAGCTTTCTTTCTGGAAGAACAGCCCTAATTGAACCAGATGCGCTCTGTCTCACTTCCTAAGTTAAGTGCAAGGCAAGCCCTCCATCAACTGAGATCATTATCATCACTGGCGTTCCTGGGCAGGAGGGTTCTAAGATCAATATATCTATTGCCAGCCCCCACCATTTTGCTGAGGCTTTGGTCCCACCTCTGCAATCAACATCCCAGGCAGAGGGAAGAAAAGCTTTTCCACGCTGACCCCTGCAGCCAGAGAGATTGTGGTGCCCAGCCATCTGATTGGACTTAGGGGATGCAGGTCTTTGCTGCTACCAAAGGTTAAACACTCTGGGTGAGAACTAGAATTAATGACATAGCAATGTCCTACACCCACCATGGTTTCCTCCTGCTACTTAATAGAGTGGCTCATTTGAACTGTTTACCCCTTCATTGATGGCGATGGGCCTGCCTCTCCCCCCTACTGGCCCTTCCCTTTCTAGGAAAAGACAAGTTCGGCTTATTGAATTCTAATACATCATCCTGGCAGCAGGCATCAATAGAAAGAGACAGATGTGAGAACAGAGCAGGAAGTCCCAAACCCCCCACCCCTTCCTCCTCTTCTCAGCAAATCTACTCAGCCCCCCACCCTTACCCAGGGAAGCTGAGAGTTCATTATGAACCGCAGCCAAGAATCAATAAATACATGGCTGAGATTTCAGTCACCTACTGTGGCTGTCCTCGCCACCAACAAAGTAATTGCACGGCCCCAGATTGGGCAGCGGAGGCTTGAGGGTCAGAGACGAGTGGCAGGGAGCTCAAAGGAGCTCTTCAGCCAGAATGATCTTTTTATAAAGCAAATTCAATCATGTCAAACATCTCCACCTCACTTAAAACTCTTCGGTGGCTCCCCGCTGTTTCTAGAACGAAGGCCAAAACATTTAACGTGGCTTGCAAGATTCTGTGGGGTCTGGCCCCTGCTGACCTCTCTGATTTTGTATCCAAACATGCCCCCTTCATTCTTAACTCCTCTGGCCACACTCATCATCTTTCTTTCAGTTGCTTAATGGGCCTCCAGAGCTCAGATTTAGCTTTAGCTGCAATATCACCTCTTCAGTCTGCAACAAATCCTGCTATAATCTAATTTTACAGCCTCTCATAATTGTCCTTCATCACGTTTTTCCTAGCTTGCAGGTTTATATTTGTATACACATGTATGTGTGTAAAGTGATTAGAATGGTGCTCTCTCTGCCCACTGTTATGCCACTGTGTGTTTTGATCTCCAAGTATCTTCAGTTTCTAGCACAACACCTGACATAGAACAGAAAACCAGTAGATGTTGGCGGAATGAACGTGTGAATGAACAAGTTATCAAGTAGGACATATTCCAAGAACTAGAAACTGTTCAGGGGGGTTAAAGCAGGGAACATGTGGAGCAGGATTGGAGAAGAGACAAGAAAGTTATATGAAATAGATCCCAGGAAAACCATTATTCAGCACCTTCTGTATGCCAGGAACTGTTCTAGGTAGTGGGGATACAGCAACAAATGAAAGACAACATGCTTTGCTTTTATAGACCTTCCATTGAGGCCATTCCTCTCTGGCATGGCAGGACACCCACAGAGCAATCTCCATTTGCAGTGTTATTCTAAGCTGTGGCAAAAATAACCAGGTGTAAGGCGGCCACCCATGGGCAACATCCAAGCTGGGCCTTCACCTATGAGGAAGCCAAAGTAAACACTTCAACACTCCCCGAAAATAAATCCACTCCACATCTTATTGGTAAGAACTGGATGGTTTCCTCCAGACTGAGAAGAAAAAAAGGGAAGATGGATTAAATTCCATACCATATAATTTGAAACACCATTGATTTTCTCCATTAAACACCTCTACTCTTTTCATCAAGTTCTTCACCCCTACCAGCCACTTCATCCCGCTTCTCCCCTCCTCTATTGCCTCTAAAATTTCTCTCTCCTAAACAACAGCATTTATCTTTCACATGAAAATGTGCCTGTCAGTGACTGTCTACCACAGTGGTTCTCAACCTTCCTAATGCTGCAACTCTTTAGTACAGTTCCTCACGTTGTGCTGACCCCCAACCATAAAATTATTTTCATGGCTACTTCATAACTGTAATTTTGCTACTGTTATGAATCGTAATGTAAATATCTGATATGCAGGATGTATTTTCATTGTTACAAAGGGGTCGCGACCCACAGGTTGAAAACTGCTGATCTACCAAGTCTCAAACATGCCCCTTGAGGGCCTTGGTTTATGCTGTCACATCAACACAGATCTGATTCAGGGGACCCTCTTATGAAGGGTTTGAATTTACCAGTGGACCGGCGCTCTGGGTGGGAGTTGCTGTTATGTGGGAACTTATTCCTCATGTAAGGATTTGAGCTTTGGTCCAAAAAGTCGTGCAAAATATACAATGTGCTCAGCAGATTCTGCCTCACTGTACCTGAGATTTTACCTCAGCTGCCAGGAAGAATCCAAATGCAGCTGGAAGTGTCCTTCTCTGGCCCAGCTGCACAGAAGATCGTGGGAGTTGCATGGAAAGGGAACAGCTGTAGCTTCAAAGAACCTGCAGGCAGCTTTAAGCATGTTAGACACACAGCCCTACAGGTGTCTTCCTGCAAGACATAGAACTGAGGTCACTTAGGGATGAACGCATCTCTAAGCTAAAAACAAATGTCTGCTTCCCACAGGAGGAGGATACAGTTGTGTCCTTGAGAAAAGTCTACAAAGTACAATTGCCCTTAAGATACTTTCTCTCTGATCTCCTCTCACAACTGATACCTGCAGCCAGGGTTCAGCTTGCCGGTGACACGCTTCACATTGGAGTGTGGAGTTGTGCAGTGCAATAATCCTGCCTCTCGTATCTTGGATCCAACCTCCTATGGCAAGAACTAAGGGGGCAAGGGGGCCCAATGAGTTAATTGTTAATAATCATAGTGCAAAAAATAATAATCACCATTTATTGAGAATTTACCAAGGCAATCACTTCACATACACTATCTCAGTTAAGCCCCCACAATAATCAGATGGGATGGAGAATAGTATCATCATTTGACAGGTGAGAAAACCATGGCTTAGATCTGCTTTCAAGTTCTAGATTCCCATTTAAAAGCTATGTGATGTTGAGCAATTACTTACTGAACCTTCCTGCTAAAGTAGCTTTTATTGAATTGAGAGGCTTGCAAAGTCTTCCTTGGAAATACATCTTCCATCCTTATTCCCATGCCTCCTAACCAACCTCAAGGCGACTCTTAGACCATTCTCTGGGAAGGAGTGGCAGCTGTGTCATCCACTATGGAAATTATGAAGTTGGGCAACTATGCAGTGTCCTGCAGAAACCTCTCTGCTCCTGGCTGGCCACAGGGAATTTACCTCTGCATTAGTTAAAAACTTCCATGGTTCCCCAAGTGAATATCTTAAAAGGCCAATCTGACTCCATCTCTTGTCCAATTCAAAACCACCATTGGCTTTCTTTCAACTCTAGAACTCACTGGTAGCCAGCAATAAAAATGAAATACAGCAAACATTTGCAGAGGGAAAAGATAAGGGCAGAGAGAATTTATGTTAGCTTATGGGAGTTAGTAAGAACTCTTGGTTGCAAGGGGTGAAAAAGAAATTGAATTCAGTGAGCATCATCCCAAAAGAACAATTTAGTGGGTCACTTAAGGAGACTGCAGAGAGCATGGGGTAGATTGGCTTCAGGTGCTACTAGAACCAGGAGCTCAAATGCTGCCAGGCCTCTCTAGCTCTCATTTCTGTTTCACACTGAAGGCTGCTGTTATCTTTCCCTTTCTTGTGGGCCCTCACCCAGTGGAAGCATGGCTATGGCAGCTCTGTCTGTATCACTTTCACTGGAGCAGGTGACCAAGAGAGGAAAGTGAGTTCTATTACTTTAGACTGAGTTGAAGAACTTGCAGAAAAGAATTTGGCTGGACTGTCCCCCCCTCCCCGAAACACACACACACAAAAGCAACCTATAGTAATCAGGAATAATTTAGGCCCCACAGATAAAACACAATCCCATTGTAACGGTGGCTTAAAACTAGTAAACTATTTTTCTCCCACTTAATAGTTCAGAGGCAAGCAGGCCAAGTTTGGTGAGGTGACTCTATTTTGTCCTAGACCCAGGCTCCTTCCATCTTTTTGCTCTGCCGTGCCTGCATATTGGTCTCACTTGCTTGGCCTAAGAATACTCACTAACACATCTGCCATCCAGTCAACAGGAAGAGGAAAGGTGAGTGAACAAAGCAATACTTGTCTATAAGGGCACAAATGAAAAGTCCTATACAGTATATCAATTCAATTCTACTCACATCCCCTTGGCCAGCCTGTAGTCCCATGGCCATGCATAGTTTCAGGGGAAGCTGGGCAATGTAGTCTTTAATATATCTGTGCCATTCAGTGACACAATAAGACTAGGGCCTTTACTTACACAGTAGAGATGGGGGAGTTTGTACATCTGGAATTAATGGTATCTCTGCCACCACAGCCACCCAAGAATGAGAAGGCTCTGGAAACAAAACATAGAATACTGCCTAGAACACAGAACATGGAACATGTTCCATCTCTCCATCACTCTTCTCTGCCTTTGCTGGGTGTCTGCTTCATTATTCTTTTTCTTTTCAGCTTTCTGTGCCCCTTCATGACTGGGGCAGGTAGACTATGACCACCTCATCATTTCTAGGATTATAAGATACAGGGAAGTAAAACAAGACCAAATAGCCCTTCGACACAAAGGAAACTTGGAAAGAGCATTCTCTGCTAAGTTGAGTTATGATTTAACCCTGATCAAGAAAGGAGCAAATAAGAATGTAATAAGGTCAAGGTATTAGCTTGCACGAAATAAGTGTAGAGTTATCTTAATAAGAAGAATATTAAATTCTCATGCATTTGAGAAGGATATGTATGTGGCAGAGGTATGTTTGGGAAGTAAATTAATTCTTAGGGTGATGTGATGACATCAGTTTCATTTTAAATACTCTGGAGAACAACCAGCCGCAGATACACATAGCAGAAGGAGATGCCCCAATCTATCCACAGGATAAAAGAGGTCCCCACAGCCCAGCCAGCTGGCCCCAAGCTGGAGCTGCTCTCAACAGGCATCAGTAACTAAGGGGCAAGAGAGGAGCTCCTGACTGTCTGTACCCTGAGACTGCTAAATCTGCCAGATCCCAGAAACTACTGGTATGTATAGAGACCTCATTATTCCAGGGGAGTGGGAGGTGGATTTGAAAGCAGATGGGAAAAAAAGAGGGTGAGCATTCTCTTGGGATGGGGGGGTAAATGGAGAGGATGTGGGAAGGGTGAGGGAGAAAAAAGAGCATTAGCCAGGGAGGAAACACCCACACGAGACCTACTGTAATATCCAGGCCACACACACTCTGAATGCTGCCAATGGTCAAGGTGATCAGACTAAGGCCCAGCTGTCCCCAGTACTATATAGATTGGCACGCAAGACCTAAACTCTATAGACAGAGTTGCCATTTAAACTGAATCTTTGAGTGAAAAACTGCTCAGACAGAGGCCAATATATGTGTATTTGGGAAGAGCAGGCAAGTTGTTTCCAGAATAGGGAGGGAAATACCTCACCACCACCACCACCAGGCATCTGAACATCTCCATCATGAACTGGGAGATGGCAGGAGGGGCCAACTTGGGGGCCTGTTGAGAAGGTAAAGTAGCATCTGCAGACCAAGCCAGATGCCTGCATGCTTTGGACATTAGCCGGAGACCCACTGTATTTCTTTGCTGGTTGCCACAACAGAGCAAACTAGGTGGCTTAAACAACAATAATTTATTTTCTCACAATTCTGGAAGCCAGAAGTCCAAGATGAGGGCATCAGCAGGGTTGGTTTCTCCTGAAGCCCCTCTCCTTGCCTTGCTGGTGACCACCTTCTCTCCGTCTTCACGTGATATTCTCTGTGTGTGTGTCTGTGTCCTCATGTCCTCTTCTTATAAGGACACTGGGCTGACTGGATGAGGGCCCAGGTGGCCTCTTCTTAATTACTGCTTTAAAGACCCCATTTCTCAAGACATGATGAGGTTAAGACTAAGGGTAAACTCAACATGTGAGGTTTAGAAACACACAATTCAGCCTGTAACAGTCAGAATAAGAAGCCAAAAAGGGAGCTAAACAAGTGATTTCAAATGTCAAATGTGAGGCACAAGAAGAAATTTAACTCTACTCTTTCTCAGCTTCAAGGATAGATCCTAGGGGGAAAGACTTGGGGTCAGTCCAGTTGGGGGTAGATGTCCATTCCTGGCCTGTGCCCAAGAATGTGGGCTTAATCACACAAACACAAATGCCAAGACTCTGCCAGGAATGGTGGCAGCAGCCCCCTGACTGAGGGCTGAGTGAACGCTTCATCTCACCTATAAGAATAAACCACACTCCTCAGTAGGACATGAGGAATCCTTCGCAACCTCCCCTCTCCATCCCCACCTCCCCGCTCCTACCTCCCTTGACACCTCTGCACAAACTCTACCCTTCATCCAAGCCAACCTCACCTCACCACACTATTTCAGGCCTCCAGGGCTCCGTGCAGGACTTTCCCTCAGCCTAAAAAGGCTTCCCTCTCCACCCACTCTGTCTGCCTGAAAAGTCCCCACTTCAATTTACATTTCAAAACCCGACTGGAGAATTTCCTTAGGAAAACTTTTCCTGAGCTCACAGAGAGTCTGTCTTCCTCCTTTGTTACTCTCTTGCCTTGTTATATACCCCTAAGAACACTCTGTCATAATATTTCTTAGATTGTCTTTCTCTTGAAGTCCACTGCATGTTCCAGGAGAGCAGAGCAAACTTAACCCTACCTGCTCCAAAGTCTAGCACAGCGCTTGTATGGTCTGCAATAATTTTGTGACTCTCAGGAATGGATAAGTGAATATTATTATCAACTGGGTACAATGGGTTATATAGTTTATGTATAAAACACAATTCCCGCCCTTTAGGAAAATTTGAGTGACTGAGGAAGCCATAAACGTGACTAATGATCATGGGAATAAAGATATAAACCAAGGGCTAAGGAAGTGCAGACAGTTGCCATTTAAACTGGGAGAATTGCAGAAGACTGCTGGGTAGAGGTGACTTTGAGTGTGGTTACAAAGGCTGAGTAGGAGTTTGCCAGGGGATGGTAACATGGAGTGGGAGTTGGAAGGAGAAGATCAAATTGAAGAAAGAGCATGAATAAGACACAGAGAAGGATGGCCAGGCATGGTGGCTTGTGTCTGTAATCCTGGCACTCTGGGAGGCTGAAGCAGGAGGATCGCTTGAGCTCAGGAGTTCAAGACTAGCCTAAGGAAGATCGAGACCCCATCTCTACTAAAAAAAAAAAAAAAAAAAGCCATGCATTATGGTGGGCACCTGTAGCCCCAACTACTCAAGAAGCTAAGATAAGAGAATTGCCTGAGCCCAAGAATTTGAGGTTTCTGTGAGCTTTGACACTACAGCACTCTACCCAGAATGACAGAGTGAGACTGTGTCCCAAAAAAAAAGAAGACGTGGAGAAGGGTCGATGCCAGGCTTGCAGATGCAACATGGAGTGGTTATAGGGACACCCGGTCTGAAGATACCAGATGGGGCAGCATCATTCAGTGTTCTGAGAAAAGTAGTTACCCACCATGCCTGGAACAAGAGAGAACAATTCTTGGGGTCCTGACCAGTCTTGGAGCCAAAGAAGGCAAGCCCTCAGAGTCTGCTTCACGCTCTCCACTGAATGAGAGAGAGGGAGAGTGGCCCATCTGAGCCTGGAATAAGACACTCGCCTCCCACCTCATGCTTTTTATTACCCTCTGTGATTTCAAGTGGCAAGTCAGTCACCTCTCTGAACTCCAATTGCTTAACTGAGAAAAGGTGACGATGCCTCTAGAGGATTAAAGCTAACTCAGGTCAAATGTCTAACACATGACTGATGTCTAACACAGTCAACAGTGGCCATTACAATTTGTTTGGTTTTTTTAATAAAAACATGCTTGTCTTACCTCCTCTGTCTTGGAACTATAAGTTCCTGGAGAAGACTCGTGGCCCATACTGTCTAGCATATAGCTATGCTTAATAAACATGCATTTCATTAATGATTGTCTAGAATCCTAGAATTTTCAGACCAGGAGATATTTTAAAAATCAACTAGTCCAAGCCCCCAACACACACAGAGGAAACAGGCTCAGAGGAGATAAAACCAGTAGTTCAGAGCCTGCATGTTCATTTTGACTCCACCATGTGTAATTGTATCTGTTGGTTAGCCTTGCTTACCCAGTGTCCTTACTGATAAAATGTGGGCAGGCTTACTAGCTATTTTGTTGGATGGTCAGAAGGATAAGATGAGTAAATACACAGGAAGCATTAAAACCAGTATCTGGTTCATAATAACCATCAATAAATGTTAGCGATTCTATTACTATGGTGGCGATGGGCCCAAGGCCACATAACCAGTTAGAAGTTGGCACACCACTGCCTCTGATGGGATTAGCAGTTCCTTATCTTAGTTTCTAGGGTGCAGAATTCACATAGAGCACCCATGTCCTGACAAGGCCCAGGCTGACCACAATCCCTGGAGAGAACTTCCCAGCCAATCTGATCATCTGCCACACGAAGGTCTTGGCCAGCTAGGAGTCTCACCCCCTCTTAGCACCTTCTCCTCTTACAACATTCTAAACTGGCTGAACTACTTCCTCTTCTATTATTTAGATCAGTAACTCTCACCCAGGGTAAGTTGGCCTCCAGGAGACTGGAGATTTGCCAATATCTGGAGACATGTTCAGTTGTCTAAATTGAGGTGGAGGAGAATGCTATAGACAGCTAGTAGGTAGAGAACACAGATGTTGCTAAACACCCTGCAAGGCACAAGACATCTGCCACGACAAAGACTTATTCAGTCCAGGCTGTCACCATGCTGGAAGACCCCAATATAGATGTATATGGATTTAGGTACAAGTGTGTATCTGTTTTACATCTGTCTATAGATGCATGATTAGCAGGCTGTAGAGAAAAAGTAGCTCTGGCACTAGAGAGACCAAGGTTCAAATTCCAGTACTGACACTTACCAGCTGTGTGTCCTTGGACATGATACTTAACTTCTCTGAGCCTCAGTTTCCTTGTCTGTCATCTAGAGATAACTATGCTGTAGTGAACCTTTGTTGATGATACCCAGAGAGCAACTGGTAGGTACTAAAGACATAAGGGGCAGATAGTAGATGGTAATCACTATTATTCACCCCCTCCTTTTTATAAGATATGTAAAATGTGGATACTTGACATTGGTGGTGGGGATTGAGCCAGAAGGTGGCTGACAGGAGACAGTTAATGGATGTTGATGGATTGGATAGAGCCAAAGAAGGAACCAAGGCAAGAGATGGAATCTGGCCAACATGAGTAGGAAGCAATGGAGGCAGAGATGGGAGAGAAGAATCCATATAGGTTTAGGAAATATCATTCACTTATTGTAAAATGTTATAGGCCAGGCTTGATGGTAGGCATCATTCATTAATTCATTCAGTAAAAATGTAATGAGTGCCTACTATGAACTAAGCACTGGACAGACACCACCCCCATGTTAGTCATTTGTTCATATCTTTACTTAATCTGCAGTTATTCAACGTGCACCTGCTCTGAGCCAGGCTGTTGCCATTTAACACGCATCACTCCCTCCCCTCCTTGTTCGTTCACTCACTTATTAATTCATTATTTAATTCATTCATTCAGCAGTTGTTTGTAAGAACCAACGGCATAGCAGAAATTAGGTTACCTTTTGATAAAAGATTAAAATCTCTAGAAAGGGAAGCAGAGGTGGGTCATGTACAGATCTTCATCTAGGATGGGGACCTTAAAGGGAAGCAATTATTTTGGATCTTATGGGATTATAGTATTTAATGATCAAGGCTTTGTGGAGAGAAGCTGTAAATTGAATGACGGGTTTGAACTAGAATAGACAGGTGTTTGTCCGGGATTTGGTTGCAGAGAACATAAGCCACTACAAGATCTCTGTGTGTTATGTATTTCTTCGTGCATTGAGAAAGTTTAAAATCATTGAGAAGACTGAAGAAAGAGCTTTGAGACTGAGCTTCTAGGAGTAACTCCCAAAGTAGCACAGTAGAACTGAGCCCCCAAAGCAACTCTGCTCCCACTATCACAAGGAAGCTGCCTGCCAAATTAGGAATCTGCAGACTATGAGGCCAAGTCACCAGGCTACAGGTTACACCAGCAAAAAGGGTACCTCCCTTCTTACTTAACTCAGTGTTGAATTTCAATTTCACATGCTTCTGTTAGTTTGAAACTCTCTCTGGGAGATGCAGTTTATATAGTTCCATTTTGAAAGGGAGCAGGAATGAAAGTGGACTGAGCCAATCTATAGCTTTCCTTGGGAGAGGTTAAGTTGTATATGTGTGACAAACTGGATTCTGTAACTAAATCTAATTCTATAAATTGCCATCACAATTCACGGTGCTACAGGTGGTGTACTTTCCCTTTAGAAGTTTGGCTGAGTATGCTAATGACTCATTTATCCAGAAGCCTAACTAAATCATACTTCCCATGGCTAAGGACCAGGAACTTATTGTTTTGGGTTTTTTTTTTTTTTACTTCTCTGGCAATCCCTCTAGTCAACCTAGTTTGGGATATCTAAGAAAAACTAACTCATACCAAATGACTTGGTTAACCCTCCCAGGAATATATGTAATTTTGAAAGAAGACAAATTTCCTATAACCAAGAAAAGTGGAAGATCTAACATCAGAAGCACACTGTTCTTTAAAAGAGGAGGGTTTTCTAGTTTCTTTGAACTACACCAGGTGGGCACCATTCATTTCACTTAAGTGTAGTCAGATCTTCCCATAAGAGGTTTTAGGAACTCTCCCCTATATTTAAGTAAGGAATATCAATACTGTCAGTGACTAACTGGCTATCTGCAGGGTTGGAAATGAGACCCACCTCAGATTAAAAAAAAAATAAGAATTCCTGGAATCTATTAATGTTAACCACTAACAAAGTCAACTCACGGGGACCAAACACCCACAATTACCATTTCACGATGATGCGGGCCAGGATAAAAGTTGGCTACAAAATGACACAAGAGCATCAATATGGATCCCTACTCAGTCTGTGTCAGAAAGTCTTCTTGAGAAAAGTGGTGCCTTGGTCAGGATCTGAAGGATAAGTCAGCCCCCACAGAGGCTGTGGAGAAGGAGGCCGAGAGAACCTGGCACATCTAGAGAACTGAAACATGGTCAGTGTGGCTGGAGTACAGGAAACAGGGTTACTGGCTCAAAAGTGGGAGTTCCCTGCACAGGGGAGACTATTCCTTTCAAGAAGGTAACATCAGCAGATACCTTGGAAGGGCAGAGAGACCTGACATAAGCTGTCCCAGGGACAAAGCTGCAACTACACAGTGTCCTGCTAACTGGCTGTATTCAAGCTGAACAAATGGGAGGAAATGGCTAATCTGATAGGGCTGGGATGAAATGGCTCTCTCAGGTTCATTCTAGAGAAGAATCCGAGAAGCACAAGCTTTCAATGTGCCTGTGAAAAGAGCCCACACAGAATTCCGATTACTGCAGAATTCTCCATCAGAGGCACACAGAACACGGGGAACACAGTCAATCGTCCATCAACACTGCATGGTTCTTTTTAATCTCCATCTTCATTCCCGCATCCAGTCCAGGCAAAACAGGGACATAGGAAAGGTGGAGACCGGGATGCTTGTGCATATGCGTTCACAGAAACACACACAAGAACACACACACACACAGGCTCAGCATGAACACCTCCTTATGACCCACTCCCAAGCTCCATCCTGAGCTCAGCCCTCCTGGTTTCTGACCTCCAGGCAGGCTCTCCCATTTCCATCCGACCTGACCTTCCAGGCTCATCTGCATCTCCTCAGCAACACCTTCACTGCCCCTCAGTCATGACTTGAATTTTCCTTCCAACGAGGCCGCCTTGAAAGCTGCTTTAATCCACACCCTCCTCAGTTTGACCTGCAGAGAGCTTTGTGATGAAAAATTGTACATCTCAGAACCTTACTTTGGCCTATACTCTTTCCTAGTGTTGTGACCTTAGGCAAGTGGAAACTTCCTTGAGCCTCAGTTTCTTCATCTGTGAAATGAAAACACCAATCTCAGCACTGCAAGGAAGATGAAATGGGAGAAGCATGTAGTGGATTCCTTATAGTACTCAGCATACAGAAAATGCTACGTAAGTAAAACTTCCTTCCCTTTTCTCCTCACCAAAAGTAGTAGTTTTCTCATGATCACTTGTCTGAAATTAAATCATTATTATGATGATTATGGTTTTCTTTAGTTCTTCTGATTATGTTGAGCAGAAACTAGATAAGTAGCACTTGTTTAGAATTTCTTGCATTTTTAGTAATTCTAAGAATAGCCATTGCAACACTAATAATAACACATATCTGATTTCTCCCATGATTACTCTCAGAGAGTATGATGTTTTTATGTAGCTGGTTGTTTAGGGGATTGTTTCTTCGTTTTATACTCTTTCTTGCTGCTTCTATTAAGAATTTATCTTTAAACTAACACAATGACAATGTTGAATGAAATGTAAGAGCATTTAAGTGAGTTGCTCACGTCACTCAGCAAAGCCACCAGCTATAAAGGTTCTCCCTCAGCGGTGGCACCCCCATAATAGGGACCATTTGGAAATGTGGGGAGAATTTGGGGCTGTCCTAGTGACCGAGGGGACACTACTGACAGGGAGTGGGTCAAACAATTTGCGAAACAATCTGTAGCATGCAAGATGTATCTAGCCCCAATTCCTATAGTGTCACATTACCAAACGCTGGATAAAGCCCAGTGAAGTCACACAGAAAAGTTCTGGGGAAATGAGCTAGAATCAAGTATTTATTTCTACTCAGAGCAGTTTTATAAAGTTTTTAAATATGCACAAAAGACATGTAACAGGTATGAATTTAACTGTTAGTCTATAAACTAAGTGAACAAAACCACCATAGTACTTCATTTTCTCTAGATCCAATTTTAATCCCAGCCTCATTCCATTGGTCAGGCAGGAAATTAAATCCTAGTCATTATCAGAGCTTCACTGACTCCCAAGGATTAGAAAGGAACACCAATGTTCTTAGAAAGCACAGAATATTCTGGATGGTCTCAAGCCACTTAGCCTTCTGGAGTCAGGCAGCTCTGCTACCAAAAGGTCTTGCTTGGCCATGTGAGTCCCAGAGGGGGCTGGAAGTCCAGTGCCTAAGTGTACCTCACCAATACACCTGACCAACCCTGAGCTCTCAACTCCCAAGGCCTTCTGAGGGAGCCAGCCACAGATTCCAACCTCTCCCAGAACCTGCCCACTTCCTGGACTTGAGATTCACTCTTCTATTCTCTCTGCCCTTCTCGTTTCTATTCCACCCCCCAAAAAAGAATTTGTCTCCCTCATTCTCACTTTTTGAAGGCCCACCTAGCAAGTTTCCTCAATAAACTTGGGGTTTCAGGAGTAAAAGTCAGGAGAACAGTTTATCTTCCAGACAAAGACACAAAAAGGACTGGCTACCTTCTTGGAAACTATCTTCTTTGATCCATCCTAAGAAGTATATTTTTGATGTTATGAGGCATCTCAATATTGATGGCATCTTACAATAGCTGTTGATCATTATTTCCTGTGCATGTTCAAATTTGGTTGTCACTCCTGAAGGCATGGCGGGACACCTGAGACTCCGAGACTCCTTGACTGTTCAGTGGAGGGACCATCTAAGAAAGGGAGATGAGTCTTAGTTGTTATCTGAAAACCTTTCATTGTCACATGCTGGCACGACTGAAAACTATGACAACATCAAAATGTGTACAATGGGTGTATGAGGACTGAAAGAAAATCCCAGAGACAACCATGAAGGATCCTTCTGAGAAAAGCCACATCACCAACACTCCACAGAGCACAAAAGCTGATACCGTGTCATGTACACAGACACCAGTGACCACAGATGACTCTGAGTTCAAAAGCGATCCGCGCAAGTCATTGAACGTGAAGAGATTTCAAGACTACTCTAAAGAATTATTTGCTTAAATTTTCATTTTTATGTATCCACACGAGTGATACGTGTTCAAATCTAGGTCTAAAAGCTAACAGGTTCTTTTCATGAACATAAAATTAAAATTCTAGATGACAAGAAGCACTGTGTCTCAGGTTACTGGGTAGTATATTTTGTTTTTTCTTAGTGAAACATGAAATAGTGGTACACCTGACAATCGGTAGAATTCAGTGAGATAAGGGACTAGGAATGCAAAGCACAAATGAAGACTTCAATAGATGATCCAAATCCCACCACACCCTGCCCAGACAGGACCCTGGCTCAGCTGGGAAGGAGCAGCTCAAACAGTGTCATTCAACCTTTTCTATCTCACACTTGAACCCATAGTTAAATGTCCACAACACACTTAAATTATGTTGATAAAAAAAAAAGAAAGAAAAGTTAAAAAAAAAGAAGGTACTTACTATGCTTTGAACTTCTTTTGAAAATAATTTAATTAATGATCTTTTAAAAAAAAATTGTAGCACACCTAAGATCCTCTCTTGGCACAGTGGTTGAAAATCACTGAGCTACAGAGTGGACAATTGAGATGTCCCTGAGAAAACACAATGGTGTCATCAGCGAAGTCCAAACTTCGCCTGTGGTCAACACTTTCTAAATTCAGGCCTTGAGTACCTGAAACCCTGCCTGAGCCCTCTTAGGATGGCTGGACAAAGAGAGGAAAGACTGAACTTCGAGCTCCCACACAGCCAGTCCTTGGCTAGAACACAGCAGAGGAAGGATCTATCCACCAAGCGGCCTCAGAGACCCCGGCTGGATGTGAAGTGCTCAAGTTGATGATTGTATTTGCTGAACACCACTTATGGTTCATGCCTTCCCTGACCATCCATTTGGAACAAGATGCTGCCTTTGGAAACCTGGGTGACTGGCTCCACATGACCTCCTAAAACATATCTCCTGTCCCTGTCTTTCCTAAACCATGTTCAGCAGAAAGAGCACAGGCTTCAGAGAGAACCAGGACACACCTGCTTTTTCATCCCAACTTCTACAGGTATTAGTCATGAAGTGTAAACAAGCTACTCAATCTCCTTTGGAGCTAGGTTCCATTCTTTCCCTTTCTTCTTTCTTCCCTTCCTTTCTTTCTCCCTCCTTTCCTTTCCTGTCCTTTCTTTTCTTTCCCTTCCCTTCCCTTCCCTTCCCTTCCCTTCCCTTCCCTTCCCTTCCCTTCCCTTCCCTTTCCTTTCTTTTCTTTCCCTTCCCTTCTTTCTCTCTCTCTCTCTTTCTCATCACACTGTGTGTCACACATTATCCTAAGTGCTTCACAAAATTAATTCATTTAATCCTCAGAACAACTTATGATGATACTGTTTTCAACACCTTCATTTATAGACTGAGAAACTGAGGTGTGAAGAGTTTGGGTAACTCACCTGTATTCACATAGCTGGTAAGTGAACAAGTTAGGATTCAGATGCACACAACCTGGCCCCAGAATCTGTGAACCTCTCAACTAGGGTCTACTGTGCTTCCTTTCTTGTCAGCAAAAAATAGCAGCATCTTCTCAGTTACTGTGATACTTCAATGATATAACTAAAATCCCTGCTACAAAGTAGAACATTAGGAAATGAAAAATCATCAGCTTCATTCTCTGGGCTACCAGTCTTAACTCACTTAGAGAATAACAATAAATTCTACTTATATTATTTTATAAGTTTAGAAAATGCTTTTACTTAAATAAGATGATTGATCCTTATAACCTTCTTTTTGTCTTTTTCTTACAGCAACATTAACATATAGTGCTTTTCGTATGTCCCAGGAGCTATTATTTATATATATTTAGTCCTAAACTCAGTCTTATAACTGTGAGATAAATACTATTATTATCTCCGTATTACTGACCTGGAGAGGGTAGATATTATGTCCAAGGTCACACAACTAATAAGTAGTGGTGCTGGCACAGAACCCAGAGAGTCTGGTTTCAGCCTCTGAGCTCTGAATCTCCGTGGGGTCCACATATGAGGCAATGAAGGCTCACAAACACTGTGCCAGGTAAGACACTGAGACAACACACAGTTTGTAAGTGGCAGAGCCAGAACTCCAACCCAGGTCTCTCTGTATCCAGTGTCCCCAGCAGGTGATTTTTTTTTTTTGATCATGCTTTCCTGCACATCCAAGTGGTCTAATAGGACTACCCTTGAGTTAATAACCAGGAGATGCAGGTTCTAGTCCAGATAATAAAATAAACAGTCAACACCTGGGTGACCTTGGGAAAACCACTTCACCTTCATGCTTCTTCTAAAAAATCAGGAGGTCAGACTCATTTGATCTTTAATATCCTGTCATTCTTAAGCAACTATTTTCTAATACTGAATTGTCTGCAACAATGTTGTTTGAAGAAAAGAGATTCACTGTGTTTCTCATGGTTCAATGTCAAGTCCACACACAACTCCCCCCAAGGAAAACTCTGGAAAATGAAAAAAGTCTGATGAAATTGTGTATGTTCGATGAGGTACAACTCAAGGGCACAGCAGCCAGGAGCAGAGCCACTTCGTCAGAGGCCTCTCGAGTGTCCAGCCCCTCTTTTTCATCCTTACTGGTGAGACTTGCTCACACTACTCCGTGTTCCTACAGTACCGGGTTCCTGCCTCTGTGACAGCAAGCGTCGCATTCATTGGCCTTAAGTGGGTATATGAGTGTGTGTGAGTGTCTGACATGCCTACTGACCCAGAAGTTCCATGAGGGCACAACCTCTATTTTATTCATCCTCAGATGCTTGGTAAATTATATTAGTTTGGCTATGTGTCAATATTTGACCTTTTTTGCCCTGTACTAATGGCAACTTCACATTGCTGAATCTATAAGATGCTCGTTAAATATAAGCATATTTGTGGTTGTACAATGCATGAAATCCTAGTAAAGCTCATGCACTATAAGAGGGGTCAGCCAGATTTTTGTTAAGGGCCACATAGAAAATATTTCAGACTTTATATTCCATCAAGTCTTTGACCCAGCTGTCCAACTTTGCAGCCACAAATAATCTGTAAATGAATGAGTATGGCTGTGTTCCAATAAAACTGCATTTATAAGCACAGGCTGGACTCAAGGAAAAAGAAAATCTGCATAGACCTATAACAAGCAAAGAGAATGAATTAACCACAAAACTTCCCGCAAAGAAAAGCTCCAGGTCAGATGCCTACACTGATGAATTCTACCAAACATTTTTAAAAGGATGCCATTTGTTTACAAACACTTCCAGAAAATAAAAGAGGAAGGAATAGTTCCCAACTCATTTTATGAAGTCCATGTTATATATCCTGATACCAAACCAAAGATATCATGAGACAAAAACTTATAAGACTAATGTCTCTTTAAGAAAATAGATGCAAAAATCTTAAAAAAAAAAAAAAAAAAAGACTAGCAGATTGAATCCAGCAATATTAAAGAAAAGTATTGTAAGCCAATCCTTTAACCAGAAATGCAAGGTTGCTTTAGCATTTGAAACTCAATTAATGTAATAATACACCACATTAGCAGAACAAAGGACAAAACTACATGACTAGCTGAATAGACATAGAAAAACCATTTGACAAAACAATACCCCTTTATGATAAAAACATTCAAAAAAGTAGGAAGAGAACTTCCTCACACTGAAAAGGATATCTACCAAAAAAAATGACAACCAACTTCACACTTAACTGGGGCAAGACTGAATGTCTTTCTCCTAAGATCTTAATGAAGACGAGATGTCCATTCTCACCTTTTCTATTCAGGAGGTTCTAGACAGGAAAATTAGTTAAGAAATATGAAATAAAGGGCATCCATGTTGGAAGGGAAGAACTAAAACTATCACTATTTGCAGATGAAACAATCTTATCTATAAGAAATCTTAAGAAATCCACCAGAAAATTACTAGAACTAATAAACAAGTTTGGCAAGGTTGCAAGATATAAGATCAATATACAAAAATCTATTGTATTTGGATATGCCAGCAACAATATGAAAATTAAATTAAGAAAACAATTCCATTTACAACAGCATCTATAAAGTACTTAGGAACAAATTTATGAAAAGAAGTATAAAACAATAAGACGTTGTTGAAAGAAATTTTAAAAGACCAAAATAAGTGAAAAAGCACTCCATGTTGTTAAGATGGCAACATACCCCAAATTGATCTCCACAGGCAATGCAACCTGTATCGGATGGCATGAGATGCCAAGAAGCAGATTAGTAGAAGAAGAAACTTAAGAGAAGTCTTCAATGGATTGGGAAGGAAACTACTCTCTTGGTCACACATAGCAAAAGCTAATGAAGAATTGGGGAATTATAAATTATTATTTATAATCATATATATATATAATTATATATAATAATCTTGTGCTACCTGAACAATAACCTATGCACAAGTCTCATCCCAAAATTTGGACCCAATCTTCTCAACTGGCCTTTTTTTACCATCTTCATAAAATGCAGAGTTAACTGTTTTCGGGTGTGATCTGAGATAGCCATCATAATCAAGTGCAACCTCCCTGACAATTATAGTCACTATTTTGTTGCCAAAGTGGGCAGATAGAGCCATTTTTAATTAGCGCTTTAGCTCATTTCTATCAGGAAATGATAAACGCTACCCAAGGAGGAATGGTCACATGGGTGATGAATGTCATTGCTATCAGTGTGATTATCTTGGTAACAAAGCAGATGTCTGCCTGTAACTGTATTCTCATTCATTCAACATAGATTGAATGAATCCTGTAATGCCACACACTGCACTAGGTGCTGAAGATATGGCAGAGGACAAGCCCCAAGTCTTGCTTGAACCCTAAAATTTCTAATCTAACTTAGATATTATCTAATTTAATGGTTCTCAATCAGAGGTTATGTTATGCCACCAGGGACATTTGGCAATATCTGGGAATATTATTGGTCACAATTAGGGGATTACTACTGGCATCTATGGAGTAGAAGTCAGAGATATTTTCAAATATTCTGCAATGCACAGGGCAGCCCCCAACAACATAGAATTATCCAACCCATAATGTCAACAGTGCGCTTATTGAGAAACTTGATCTATCTCAATCTCAGTCTCCCCATTTTACAGAAGAAACTAAGGCCCATGGGATGATGCACTCAAGATTATTAAGTGCCTACATGTCTTGGTTTCCTGCAATTAATGGATTTTCAGTCTCACTTCATGGAGCTGAGACTGAGGACTAATTGTTTTACCCCTTCTAAAAGTAATAAGTTCTGTTGTAGAACCCCGATGGGACCTTGCTCTCACCAGCAGTGAAAAGCACTCATATTCACAGGCTTGCCACAGGAGATAGACCCCAGACCTGAGTGTCAGTGCCAATTTGGCATGGTTGGATATGGTTGGATATGGTTGGACATGGCCTCTAGACTGTGTTTGAAAGCAAGGATGCTGTGAGGAAAAGTGTGAACTCAGAAGTTCTAGTTATTCATTCTTTCCCTTTTTTGTTCATTCATAAATTCAACAGAAGCACACTGAACCCCGAGTGTGTGCTGAGCACCGGGCTAGCACTCAATTGCCACACATTGAGACAAAAGCACTAATAAAAGCAAGCGCAGGATGGAATGGGGATGTGTCAATCAGGGTTATTTGTAGCCAGCAACAGAAACCAATTTTGGTTTATTTGAACAGAAAAGGAATTTATCAGAAAGATATCAGGGAACTCACAGAAGCACCAGAGAGCCTGCAGGTCAAGGCTTATAAAACAGGCAGAAAAAGGGAGGATTGGCAGCAGCTGGTACCTCAATCATGACTCTACATGCTGAGAACCCTGCAGCCACAGTCGGGAAACACTGGTCCTTTTAATCTAACAATACTACTCCTTACTGGATTGAAGTAAATGGCACTGGGCTCTTGACCCCCTGCCCTGGAACCTGCACACTGCTGCCACAGCTGTGCCAGAATGGTTTCTCCACCCTCTCAGCTTCTTTAGATTTCCATGTCTTTGGGTTCAGTCACCCTAGGTCACCCATCCTTACTCTAGCTTCAAGTTATGCTGGGAAAGTGAGCATCTGATTTGTTGAGTTTCTGCAGGTAGAGGCAGACTCTACCACCCACCATTCGAGCTCTTAGGGAAGGAGGAAGCCTTCCTTCCAGGCTTTGCTTAAATGTCACCTTCTCAGCAGGACTAGTCTATTTAAAACTCTGAAACCTTCCCCCCACCTCCCCACGGTCCTTTTGACCCTTCCATCCTATGTTTATCCCCATGACTCTTATCTCCCTATAATATACAATATTTTTATTTGTCTAAATGGTTGTCTATCTCTCCCTTCTCAAAGGTAAGCTCCAGAGGGAAGGAATTTGTGTCTGGTTTCCCCACTACTGGGTCCCCAGGGCCTAGAACGGAGCTGGCCCTCAATAAACACTGTTGAACAAATAAGTGAATGGAGAAATTCTCCAAAGATGGGGAGATTAAAGATCCTGAGAGTCAAAAATTTCCATAAATGCTTACCACGAATAGCCTGTGGGAAAGACACATAAGATAACCTGTCCTGGGGCAAATCCTAGACATCTCCCTGGAGAAAGTGATACCTGAGCTGAATTTTCAGAAGAAGCTATGCAGGCAAGTTAAGATCAGGAAAGCGAGATTTAAGCAACTATGGGGGATTTCAAGAATGTGGTTTTTCTTCACATACGTTCTTCCTGAGAGTCATCAGTAAAGAAGAACAAGGGAATGAGGCATTCAGAAGATGGTGCTAACTTCTCAGTGGGAAGGAACTGGGATGAGATCAGGGAGGAACAAGAGGTGACCCTCCACAAAAGGAGGGGGACATCTTTTTACTTAAAGTGGGCAGTGGGTGCACAAGAATTTTCTTCATAATCTATGTGCATTTTCTAAATATTCTTTGATATCTAGTCAATGTTTAATAAAAATAATAAAAAACAAATTAAAACTAAAAAAAAAAAAAAGAATGTGTCATTATTTTGTGGTTTGGCATGGTCCTGGAAGGCTCCTCAACCAAGATCCCCGCATCTTTTCTGTATAAAGGAGGCATAGGTTTGGACCAGTGCAGTGTTAACACTTAATCATAACAATCTAGGATTCACAGTTTGGAGATAGGCAGAATCTGACCCACATCATCCAGGAATTGCACAGATAGCCTGGGGTAGTCCCTTGTTGACTAGAATGGTAGCTCTAGGGAACAGCTGGGGCCTTAGACAAAAAAAGGGTTACTGTGAATTTTATTTTGGAGAAATACAATCAGAGCAGTGAAAGAATAAATAGTGGTCAGACATATAAGGCAAATGAATTTTTCTCCGGTTTAAAGGTGCTTGTGTTATTACCCGGATGGCTTTTTGTTTAAGTGATTATGTTGCCATAGAACTTTTTGTAATTCATCAAAATTCATAGAATGTGGAAGGCTAGAAAAAAAAGACTAGGTGGCAGGGTTATTACTTGAAGTTCAGTTCAATAAATATAATTTATTTTTCTGTGGAGTCCTTTCTACCAAATATTGCCAGTGGCTTTACGGTCCAACAAGACCGAGTTTGAATGACTTAAATTATTTGCTTGCAGACCAAATGGACTTTTATGAACATTTTGACTTCCTCCTGTACTAAATGAAGTGATATACAGCTATTCACGACATAATTTCTGTCATCACCATTATCTTTTCTCGCTTCGGCTCTTTCGCAGAGCTCCAGAATGATATAAAGTGATAATTGCTGCAGTATTTCCCTCACAGAGGGGACTGCTTTTGCTTCCTTGAGTTGATCGTTTCAGACAGGAGCCTTTTATGAGTGTTGGATGGTGCATTAGGAAAGAAAAGAGTTATGAGAACAAGACCCTAAGGATGGTGCCGAGGATTCACTCCTATGTCAAATGTAACCAATTCAGCCACTACTGTAAGGCAGAAGGTATCCCAGATCCCAGGTATTGCAGATGTGAGCCTTACACAGCCTTGTCACCTTGTGCCTTATCTCATCTCTTTAGGACATGCAATCAAACAGTAATGGGCAGGAAGACAGTTTACATCTTTGCTGCAACAAATAACAAAGAGAAAAAGACCTTCATAATACAAAACAAGACTCTAAAAGCCTGTCTCTCTTTTCTCATTCTACACTCCCTAAAAACTCCCTCATAAATCAAGCCTCACCAGTCTTTGGGTTCTCCCTCCTCTTCCTCAGGCTCAGCTCTCAGGCTTCTTCCAGTTTTTCTTCTCTGCCATCCCCTAAATACGGGGCCAGAAAAGAGAGTGAGCAAAATGGGCCTATGGCAAGAAAAGACTGCAAGGATTTATCACTTAATATATTTTCTTTCTTCCAGGAATGCCCATTCTGAGCACAGTTGTGTTTTGATTAAACCCCAAACGTAAAATATTGTGTTGTCATCGGGACTTCTTGTCTGTTTATATATAAGCCTTAGAATTGGACCCAAAAAAGAGAGAGAGAAAGGAAAAGAAAATGCCTATGTATAATTTACCATGAGCAAATATTTAATTACCTGAAATATGATCCAAGAACACCTCCTTCTCTGAGAGTAGAAAAAGTCTCAAAATAAGTGAACCTGCTTTTTACTAATTCTTTTTTTTTCTGTTAAATGATAGCTGTGTACATTAATGCAATCATGGGGTACAGTGTGGTGTTTTCATATACAATCTGAAATATTTTCATCAAACTGGTTAACATAGCCTTTACGTCATTCTCTTAGTTGTTGTGTTAAGACGTTTATATTCTACTCTTAGCAAGATTCACTTGTACCCTTGTAAGATAAACTTTTTCCTAATTCTCTTAGCCAATGACCAGATTTTTAAAGTAAAACTAGTAGTCAAGCACATTTTTTTAATTGTGGTAGAATACATATAACAGAAAAGTTACCAGCTTAACCATTTGCACAATTCAGTGGTATTAATAGCATTCATCTTGTTGCACAACCATCATCATCACCATCCATTTTTTCTTCATCTCAGGCTGAAACCCTATGCCCATTAAACAACTCCCTGTTTTTTCCTCCCTGCAACTGCTGGAGACCACAATTCTACCTTCTGTCTCTACGAGTTTGACTACTCTAAACACCGTCAACAAGCAGAATCATACAGTATTTGTTCTTTTGTTGTTGACTTATTTCTCTTAGGGTACTGTCTTCAAGATGCATCCATGTTATAGCATATATCAGAACTTCCTTCCATTTCAAGGACGAATGTACATATTCCATTGTATGTATATGTCACATTTTGTTTAGCTGTTTATCAGTTGATTCTTGGATTGTTTCCATTTTTGGCTACTGAAAATAATGGAGCTAGAAACATAGATGTATGCAAGTCCCATTGTTTGCTCAACATAAAAGTCTGGAGTCAATTTTATGCCTGCTAAATTTTTCTTGGGTACAAAAACAGCAGCCATAAAACGTTTTGGGTACCAACTCCTTGCTCATCTTGGAAGTCGATGCTTTGTGGGCACTCATTAACCCATGTCTCTGTTCTCCTTTTCTTTCTTTTTCTTTTTTTGATGTATTTTAACATTGTTATTTTCTTTTCTCTTAACAGTTTTATATTAAATCGTAACTGTGTACATTGATGCATTTATAGGGTACAATGCACTGATTTTATATACAATTTGGAACGCTTACATCAAACAGGTTAGCAGAGCCTTCACTCACTTACTTAATTGTTGTGTTAAGACACTTATACTTTACTCTTAATAGATTGACATGTACCCTTGCAATATGCACCATAGGCGAGGTCCCACCAATTACCCTCCTTCCACCCAGCCTTCCCCCTCCCCTCCCCTCACCCTCCTCTTCCTTCCTTCATCCTGGGCTATAGTTGTGTTTTATCTTTCATAAGATTATATATTGGTTTCATAATAGTACTGAGTACGTTGGATAAGTTTTCTTCCATTCTTGAAATACTTTACTATGAAGAGTGCATTCTAGCTCCATCCATGTAAACATAAAAGAGGTAAAGTCTCCTTTTTAAGGCCGTATAATATTTCATGGTGTGTGTACATATACCACAATTTATTAATCCATTCATGAGTCGATAGGCACCTAGGCTTCTTCCTTAACTTGGCAATTACGAACTGGGCTGCAATAAACATTCTGGTGCAAATATCTTTGTTGTAAAATGATTTTGGTCTTCTGGATATATACCTAGTAGAGGAATTGCAGGATTGAATAGCAGGTCTACTTTTAGTTCCTAAGTGTTCTCCAAACTTCTTTCCAAAAGGAACATATTAGCTTGCATTCCCATCAGCAGTACAGAAGTGCTCCCTTTTCTCCACGCCAACATCTGTGGTTTTTGGATTTTGTGATGTGGTCTACTCATACTGGAGTTAGATGATATCTCAAAATGGTTTTGATTTGCATGTCTCTGATGATTAAAGATGATGAGCATTGTTTCATGTGTCTGTAGACCATGCACCTGTCTTCTTCAGAGAAGCTTCTGTTCAAGTCTCTTGCCCATAATGAAATGGGATTATTTGTTTTTTTCTGATTAATTAGTTTGAGTTCTCTGTGGATTCTAGTAATCAAACCTTTGTCAGAAACATATCAAATGCAAATATCTTCTCCCATTCTCAGGGCTGTGTGCTTGCTTTACTTACTGCTTTCTTAGCTATGCAGAAGCTTTTTAGTTTGATCAGATCCCGGTAATATATTTTTAGAGTTGCTTCAATTGCCCAGGGGGTCCTCCTCATAAAATATTCCCCCAGGTCAATTTCTTCAAGTGTTTCCTCTGCACAGTCTCCAAGTATCTTTATAGTTTCATGTCTTTTATTTATTTATTTTTTAGAGCCAGAGTCTCACTTTACCACCCTCAGTAGAGTGCCATCGCATCACAGCTCACAGCAACCTCCCACTCTTGGGCTTAGGTGATTCTCCTGCCTCAGCCTACAGGTACCCACCACAACACCCAACTATTTTTTTGTTGTTGTTGCAGTCTGACTGGGGCCAGGTTTGAACCTACCACTCTCAGTATATGGGGTTGGTGCCACTGAGCCACAGGCACCTCCCTATAGTATCACGTCTTAAGTTTAAATCTTTTATCCAGTGAGAATCAATTTTTGTTAATGATGAAAGGTGTGGTTCCAGTTTCAGTCTTCTACAAGTTGCCAGTCAATTTACCCAGCACCATTTATTAAATAGGGAACTTTTCTGTTGTAAGAGACTCTATCTTCTCACCCCTAAACACAGCCTATTAAATGAGAAAAAAGAAAAAAAAAACCCTAACCAGGGGAAAACAAGTCATTGGCTGAGATGATCCAATCAAACTCTTTCCCTCACAAATCTGAAATGGGCACTCATTAAGAGCCTGGGTTCTTTAGCTTTGAGTACATGAGGGATGTCTACAATATGTAAATAAAGGACCAAGAGGCCATGCTGGGCTAGTCCCACTGCTCTTCAAGATGGAAAATGGAGAAAGCCAATCTCTGAGAGAGAAGGGTAAAGCCCAAGCATAGAGAGAAATACAGGAAACGTTCTCTGGCCTGAGCAAAGCAGAGAAAAAGGTAGAGAGGCTGAGACAGAAAGAATTTGTCTTTGATGCCACTAAATCCTCTGTCCCTGAAAAGCTGCATCTCCCACTCCCAGGTTCCATGAGATGCCTGTGTATCCTCCTGAAACCGTTCCTGAGTTGCCTAAGCTATTTGAAGTGACTTCTGTTCTCTATAACCCAATGTGTCAAGATAATCTATGGATGCATTAATTTCTGTCTTATTTCTTGGCTAAAGGAGAGAAAGACAAAAAGATAATTTTTTATTTTACTCATCTTCTGGAGGAACAGCCACAATTCTGTTTTTGTTTTATTGTTCTAGCCACTAGGCACATATGACTGTTGAGTGCTGAATATGAGGCTTATCCAAATTGAAATGTGATCTGTGTGGAAAATACACACTGGACTTCAATGACTTAGCACCAAAAATGAATATAAAATATTCTAATAATAATATTATATTGTTTCATGTTAAAGTGGCAATGTTTTAAATATATTGGGTTGAATAAAATTGATTACTAACATAAATCTTATCCACTCTGTTTTACTCTTCTTAACATGGCTACTAGTATGTGGCTCAAGTTATGTACCTCTGAGAAGGTCTAGGCTAGTTTCGAGAGGGAGAGGAAGTAGCCAGAGTATCTTTGAATTGCAGGAGTACCTTGGATCAAAGCCCCCACCCAGTTCTGTAATTGGCAGGTCAGACTGACCTTGGAATGAAGCTGGAGTTCCTACAGAGAAAAGGAGAAAAGAGCTGATGGTAGGAGCAGAGAAGGAATGGTGGGATACCCTGTGGGAAAACTGGAGTCCTTAAGACTGAGAGTGAAGTGGAGCAGATTCTACAAGTGCTGAAGGTGTGTCATTCCTTGCAGTGCTCCAAAGGAAGCAAATCTCTCATGGGCAATCCCTGGATCCTAGGGATGATCACCAGGAACAATGACCTTCAAGGCTATATATAGATCCTTGTATCTAAGCCATAGCTCAACTTAGCCACTGTGGGGATCATCTCCTAAAATTCACAGCTGAATACCATACCCCTCCTAGCACCAGAATAATCCCCAAGATTTGATACAATCCAACGGAGTGCAGAAGGCAGCCCAGAGATGGCAAATACTGTACCGTTCATCAGTTACGTGGGTGGGGGCTCAGTGCCAGATTTAATTTGATTTAGAAAAATGAAGAAATGTAAAGCTTTCTGCATCCTGGCACTGTGAAGCAAATTCAAGCCTGTTTCACAAATAATCTTTGGCTAAGGCAGCTATGCACCTGCAAGTCTTCAAAAATTTATTCAGGGCATCTGAGGCCAGAGGCCCCTGAGCCTCTATGTATCTAGACAGCTGCAGGATTTCTCTGTAGTCTTCAACTTGAAGCATCATGATCCATAGGCTTTCCAGCTTGATGTATCTTCTTAGGAATATACTCTGAACTTCCAGGGGCTAGAAGCCAAGAGAATTCCTACTAATGCTGAAGCACCCTTCATGAAACCTGTAAGCTAAGATCTGTAGGGATAATATAGTCCGACTCCTCATTCTTCTGGGAAGAAACCAAAGCCTGTATGAGAGGTTCTCAAGGTCACAGAGGGCTCTAACTAGAATACCTCTGACTAGAAAACATCCCTTTTTAACTACCCTGAGCATATCAAATGGTCGTACAGTTGGGTCCTCCACACTGCAACCTCAATTTTTTTCTTTTCCAAAGAAGTTGCAGTTAGTAGAATTCCAGGCAGAGCCTTTCCAGCCAGATAACATGCAGATATCTAATTTGAGATGTTGAACTCTACAGAAAATTAACTTCATCAGAACTATGCATATATATACACACACATTGTATTAAGTTAAAATATAGCTTAGTAGAGCTACTATAGCTGCTATCACTGAGACCCAAAAGAAGGTGACTTAAATAAGATGTTTATTATTATTTGGTGAAACAATCTATAATAAGAAATTCTGGGCTCATAAGAATCTTTAAGAGTGCTTGTGGCCCAGGATCCTTCCCTCTTTTGACTCTTCCAATGTGTAAGCTCTTGCCCTCAACTGTATGGTCCAAGATAGTTCATCTCCAAGCCTGCATTCCAGCCAGCACGCATGTAGAAAATGGAAGAATGCAGACAGCACATCCTTGCTCTTTAAAGGCACAACTCAGAAGTTGCTCACATTGCATCTGCTCACACCTATTGATCAGAACTTAGCCATATGGTCATACCTTACTGTAAAGGAGACTAGAATCTTTATTCCAAGAAGCCATGTGTTTGGCAAAAAAGTCTATTACCATAGAAGAATTGAATAACGGATGTGGGAAACAACTAGAAGTCTCCTTTTCATACTCATGGACACAGCTGCTCATAAATATATAAGCTCAAGTGGAAATACACACTTAGATAGCAATACAAGCACATGAGACCCACAATAATGTATATCCACTGACACACACTCAAATACACATGCACTACACTCCCTTCACACTTGCATCTCCATTCATTTGTTGGTTCATACCAATGTGGTTGTCTCACTAACATATATATACACATGAAAAAAGAGATAGACGGATTCTGAAAAATTTGCCATTCTATCACTCTACTATAATGTAGTGAAGATCACATTCCAGTCCTTATAGGTCCCCGCTCATTAGGGATATCCCTGTACCAGGGATATCCTGGTACATTTTTTTTTTCTATATTCAGAAGGAATTTAGAACAAGATCAGAGCACTACAACAAAATGTAAAAGAACATGATAGAACATGGAAATATCTGTGAGGTCCACATCCATAACCATGAGGGTAGCTGACATCTTATCCTCTCTATTGGCAATCTACCCACTGAATGTTTGAGGCTGCCCTGCTCTCCAGAACATGTAAGGTGTAGCGCCACTGTTAAGAAGACCTTAAGACCAACTGCTATGGGAAGGGAGGCAGAATTTGAATTAGAAGCAAAGCAAGCCCAGGATTTTGGGAAATACCCAAGCAGGTCCCTACACATTACCTAACACATAGTAAGTACTCAGTTAATGCCCATTGGGTGAATAAGTGGATAGATGAATAGATAAATGGATAGATGTATAATCAGATAGCATAGACTATTTTGTACCCCACCCCCACTTCACTCCTATAACTCAATCCCCAGAACTAGGCACATAGTAGGCACTCAAACAATGGTTTTACTAGGGGTCCTCAAACTTTTTAAACAGGGGGCCAGTTCACTGTCCCTCAGACCATTGGAGGGCCAGACTGCAGGCCCCGGGACGAGTCAGCTGCTAAGCAGGAAAGGCAGCAGTATCAAAAACACCTGGTGGGCTGGATAAATGTCTTAGGCGGGCTGCATGTGGCCCGTGGGCCATAGTTTGAGGATGCTTGAGTTATACCAACTAGCCATGTTGATGGGATAAATGAAAAATGATTCAGACTCTCGTCCTTCTTGGAAAATTAGTGATTGCCCTAGGCAATGTTTTGGAAAGGAAAGCACGATGGTGGAGAGAAAATAGCCTTTATTGGCATTTACTATGTTTTAGGCTAAACAGTTATACGGCACTCATGTTTAATTCTCAAAGAAAACCCACAGGTAGGTTTTATTATTATATTCTGCATTTTACCATTTGTGATGATTAATTTCACGTGACAACTTGACTGGGCTAAGAGATACTCAGACAGCCGGTAAGACGTTATTTGGGGGTATGTTTGTGAGGGTGTTTCCCGAAGATGTTGGTGTTCAGATGTCCAGACTAGGTGAAGCAAATGGCCCTCCCCAATGTGGGTGTGCACTCTCCAATCTGTTTGGAGTCTAATTAGAACAAAAAGGAGGAAGAAGGGTGAGTTTTCTGTCTTCTTTAGCTGGCACATCCATCTCCTTCTGCCCTCAAACCCATTCCTGGGTCTTCAGGTTCAGATTAAGACTTACACCAATAGCGCCTCTGTTCTCCTGCCTTTGAGCTGGAACTGGAACGACATCACCAGCTTTTCTGGGCCTCCGGCCTGCAGATCGCAAATGGCAAAATTTCTCAGGCTCCATAATCACATGAGCCAATCTCTCGCAATGAATCTCTTTCTGCAAATCTACATACAGTAGAACCTCTGTAAGCTGACACCCAAGGGACTGTTAACAAACTGGTCAACGTAGGGAGGTGGTCAACATAAGGAACTCGGCTTACTCTACCAATATATACATGCGGTACATGTACAGTCCATGAAAATTGAGTCAACTTAAGGAGGTGGTCAGGGTAGGGAGGTAGTCAACTATGGAGGTTCTACTGTATATCCCATTGGTTCTGTTTCTATGGAGAATCCTGATTAATACTCAGAATATTGGTTCTGTTTCTATGGAGAATCCTGATAAAACTAAGGCACAAAAAGATTGTCTTGCCCAAGGGGCAATTGCTCAAGCTAGTAAATAGAGAGCAGGGGTTTGAAGCAGGGCTGCCAAGTGCGTGCAACCATGCGATGCTGTATGATGCTTTCCCCAACTGCAGTGGGATGTGGGGCTCAGGTTATGTAACAAATGAGAGTGAAGCAGCTCTCACTTGACTGTTTTGACTCAAAATTCCAGAATTCTACCCACCCCAGCACCCTCTACTGGTCTCCAAAGATACCTCTGTGGACCCCTGGAGTTCCACAAAGCATGATATGGAATAGTGTGAAAACCACTGCTCTCTGGGACCCTCCAGGGCTCTTCCTGGGGTCTGCTAAGCAGCCTTCCAGCCTATCACAGCAAAAGATGAAATCACATCCCCCAGAAACTTCCAACGGACAGGAAAAAGAGGAGTGTGCATGACACAGTAAAAAGAACCCAGACGGACCTAGTCTTTTTTGCCTTGCCATTTTGGACTTCAGATTCCACTGATGTAAAGCATTAGTGATGCAAACTTCCTAGGAGCCATGTTAGGGTGAGATGAAATGAGGTATGTGACGTGCGGAACTGTGCATGGTGCATTTACCAAGAGCTCAGTGAAAGTCAACTGGTGGTAGCAGTAGCAGAGGAAGCCTCAAAACATCTTAGTTTTGGGATTCACACATGGCAATTCCTTCTTTTCTTTTTCTCTTTGAGTCACACAAAATGGTTTAAACATTATATTAATAATTAGATAGATTTCAACTGGAATGCCAACTTGCCTATTTATTGCTGTGTGACCCTAGGCAAGTCACATACCCCCTACGAGCTTCCATTCCTGCTTACTTAAATGTGGAGGATATTTCCTAACTTATGTTGTGAGGACCAAAAGAGATGAAGGATGAAAGGTACTAGCCAGGAAACAGTACATAAGAATTATCCTCCCTCCCTATTGCCCAGGCTTAGGGACACATGTGAGTACTGACAGCCTCAAGTTACATGAAATCCACAGGTATTCTTCTTGAGATACAAGTTTCCAGGCACTTCTCACTCCTGGATTTACCAGTCTCTCCTTCCTACTGGGCTTGAGGGTGCTGGCTTCAGTCAGTCTGCTGTGTGAGAATTCCTTTCTTATTATTTATTTATCTCCAAACAAAAAGGCAGAGAGAGTAGGCTGGCTCCTGCCCAGGGCAGACTATCCTCAGAGATGTAAATTGCTTCTCTAGGCAGCCCAGACAAAGAAAGATTTGGAGCCTTGGATGAATGGACTGAAAACCCCTGCCCCACACCCTTGTTCTGGGGGAAGTAAGGGGTCACCCACAGCTCTGTCATCCAACTGGTATCATAGAGAAATAGGAATCACTGGAATTCTTAGAAAAAATGACATCGGAGAGTCCAGACAATTTACTGGTCCACTGTATCATCTGAATAGCAATGCCCAGATGTCCTCATGACACCTCCATCATCTTGTGCAAAGGATCTCTGAGCAAGGCAGCTGGGACAGAATCCATAATGGCAAGAGGTAATTAGCTGTCATGTCTGCCTTTGCCAATGCCGAAAAGGTTTGAGTCTCTCTCTCTCCTCGGGTTTCTCACTTTGGAGTGTATGTATGTGTCAGGGCTGGGGGGATGGTGCAGGTGTGAAGCTCTAATCTGGACATTTATATCTTATGCACACAAGAGAAAACAATAATTGTGGGTAATATTTTCTGACTACTCACTACATTGCCAAGCATTCTTCCAAAGGTCTTTGTTGACAACAACCCAATAAAATAGGTACTTGTATTACACCCATTTTCAGGTATGGAGACTGAGGCACAGGAAGCTCCTGCACCTGGGGTACATAGCTGGGAAATGGCAGAATCCAGGATGCCTGGTTTAGAGCTCCTGACACGTTATCATGACATAATAGTCATTGTGCGGGAACTTGCTTCATTGGTGCTGCCATTACCCTTCACCCCTCCACAAATGAAAAAAATGAGATACAAAAGTCAGTGAATGACAGAGGTGAAAATGGAAATGGAACAGTGTAGTCTTGGAGCCCACCCCAGACCCTCCCCACCACAACACACTGGGCAGAATGTGGGGAGGCCACATGGGCGTCTAGCTTTAAGTGTTCACAGCTGTCTCCAAAGAGGTCCAGGAAAGGGATCATTGACGAAAGGAGAGGATTTGGACAGAGGAGGAAAAAGGGATGGACAGTCAGGCATATGAAATGATGTGAGTAAAACAATGGAAGGGAGGGTCCTATGTGGGCTGGGAAAGTGGACAGGGTGAGGCCAGTTTCACTGACCAGCAGGGAAAGTCCTGGAAGAGAAAGCTGGTGAGAGAGGGCTAAAGCTCCAGGCAAAGACCATTAAACTGAGATACCAGCAGGTCTGGAGTCCCCGGGGTTTCAGAGTAGGAGAGAGACTGACACAGCTTGATGCTTTGAGGGTGGGGAAGCAAGTGGCCAGAGCAGGCTGAGACACCAGGAGAGGGATGGGGAGGATGGTGCAGGCCTCATAGAGATTCTATGAAACTTGAAGAAGACAAGGAAGGAGGGAGGAGAAAGGTGAGGGGGAGGAATGAAACACAAGAAGAAGAAGAGGAAAGTCAAGAAAGGGAAAGAGAGAAAGGACATAGGAAAAAGAAGCTAACAACTCTTGCCAAGGACCCACGGACCCAGGGACCCAGACATGGTCCTTCTCTCAGGTCCTCCCTAAGTATGTAGCTCACGTGTCTGGGGACAGGTGCATAGCAGGGATGACGTGAGGGTCACCTGACCATGGGATCAGCCAACACAGAATTACATCCTAGGAAGGATGGTCTCCTTTCAATGCTCCTCACTCCTGATTGAGGGCTGCAGGAGGGGGCCCAGATGTCCCTAACACACCTCTGTGCTCCCTCATCCTCCTTGTTGACAGGGGAGGCTCACAGCCATGGAAGTGCAATGGTCAAGCAGCTAGCGTTTGAAAAGGTTATCTCGTTTTCATTTCTATCATGAGGACCAGAGATGGTAAAATCCACAAAGGTGGTGCCTAGATGACCAAAGTGCTGCTTTGCCACCCACCCCAGCTGTCATCTGAGAGTTTTAAAAACACGGATTTCCAGCATGCACTGTGAAATGTTCTAGTTCAATGTGCCCAAGATGCGACCGACGTATCAGTAGTTTTTAAAGCTCCCCAGGTGACTCTAAAGAGCAACCACAGCTGAGAACCACTGGTTAAAAATCTTACAAATATCCCATTTGCTTGTTCAAACCATCACCCGCATGTCATGACTCTGGGGTGGAGGCAAACTACCTTCCTCGTGCCATTTCTGAGGACTCGGGCAGCAGACCTGACCTTTATGTGTAGTTCACGTTCATCCCTTCTCCTATTACCATGTCCCACACTCATCCTTGTTCCAACACGCAGGAGGCCAGGCTCAGGCCCAGGATCATAGCAGAGTCATTCTGCCTTGACAGAGACAATAACAAAGCTACTGTAGGTGAAGACACATCGGTTTTGAAGACCTTTTTCCTCCTAAGCCACTTTGTTTTCTAGGTGCCTCTAGCCCCAGCTCTGGCAACATTATAATTCAACAAACAGCCTTGCTAAGGAGCCTAGGGAATCCCGTGTCCTCTCCCCAATGCAGCTGAGCCTAGCCCAGCCCAGCCCATCCATCCCCAGCGGAGGAAGTCGGCATGTGATATTCTTTTAATTAAGCCCCACATCAATGCCAAGCCCTGCCAGAGACGGAGTGTAGGAGGAGTCTCTGAAGTATGAGGCAGGTTGACAAGGTGGGGGTCGTGATGGATTTTTCCATAGCAGACCCAATTTGCTACTAACGACTTGGGATCCAGCCAGCATCAATCCAGGCTAGGAGGGCCCCTGTGATGCATTTGTTTTCCCTGTAAAACAGAACCAAGTTTTCACTCGAGAGAAGTTAATTTCTAAGGATGCCATTGCCTGAGACGCATTAATCGGCAAAACAAGAATTGCAACCTTAAATGCTTACAGAGGCCAGAGAAGAAACGTACTAGTAGGCGGGTAGAGCACTCCAGGATCGGGGTAGTAGGGAACAGAGGAGATCGTGGCAAAATGGAAAGCAAATGCCTAAGGGGACATCTGATACTGAGGTCAAGCTGCGTGTTGCTCTGGGAAAGTTAAGGTTCAGTATAACCCAGTCTTCTGTTTTTGTGGTTTTTGTTTTTTGTTTTAGAAAAGCAGGCTTTCCATTTCACTTAGAGTAAAATCCAAAGTGCTAACAGCATCTTACAAGTGCCTGTATGACCTCTCCACCTTCCCCCACTCCCATCAGCTCTGTGGCCTCCTTCCCTGCCTCTCCCTGCCCCACGGGCTGTGCCCCTGCCATCCTGGCGTTGTTGCTGCAGGATCATCCACAGAAAGGCCACAGTCCCACCGCAGGGCCTTTGCATGTGCTGTTCCTTCTGGCTGGCGAGCTCTCACCCTAGAGCTTCCCATGCTTCATTCGCCAATCACCTTCACATTCATGTTCTAATCTCCATCCTTTCAAAGAAACTCAATGTAGCAACCCTGTTGAATACTGCCATCTGCCCTCCCCACACCCCCGTGCTCCAGAAGCCACCTCCCTGCTCTAATTTTTATTTTCTCCTAAAGCATTTATCATCGATCTTGGAATAAGAAGCACACAAGGGGTAGGGTGGGGGTGTTATAACCTAACCTGTCTTTTCTCATTATTACAGCATTGTAATATAGCACTATCATTGAAAAATGTCAATCATAGCAGCCTGCCCTTCCCACTTGACCCAAAGCAGGACAACTGGACTCTCAGGATCTGGAGAAATATTATATAAAACTGTTGCTTTTCATTGATCCAGCGGAAAGGTTCTCTGAAGAGACTTACCCTTAGTTCTTGTTCCTTGGAGTCTCTAAAGGTCTCTGAATTCTATTCTTTGAAAGCCTGGAACAAAACAGCTCTGAATGCTTAACTCCACTGTCCCAACTTTGACCTTACCCTACTCCATGAGACTTACTCCCTAAACCAGACATGCTAACCATTTATCTGACTGCTGGCCCTAGTAGACTCTCTGCATCCTGGACAACCTTAGGTAGAAAGTGCCTCTTCCCTGTGCTGACCACTCAGAGTCCTGTCAATAATGCTGGCCCTTGAAAGTTGTCCTGACCACACTACGAGGACCATCCCCGCATGTAGTCCATGGTACTATTATTCAACAATAGCAGGGAATTTCTTTTTGTTAATTCCCTTTCAATCCCCTTTATGAGTCTTTAAAGGTTTCAGGATAGAAATGAACTCGTAGAACCCAATGGTTAAGATGTTGGAGCCATACTTATTTCCATCTATCCCTGTTACTCACTACAAATAACCTTGGGCATAACTCTCAGAGCCCAAAATTCTTTGTTGGTAAAATGGACGTAATAAGAGTTTCTATTCACAAAGTTTTTGTGAGGATTTAGTGAATTAATATGCACAAACTACTTAGGACAGTGTCTGGTACCTAGTAAGCACTCAACAAACAGGTGCTATCATTGCTATGTGCCACATACTAGCCATATTTCCCCCTTTTAACTGTATCAAAAATAATATTGTACCATCCCCTCCACAGAGAAGGACACTGGGGTTCATAGAAGTTAAGTAACTGGCTCTGGGTCAAACAGCTCATCAGGGTGTCAGATTCAAAGCCATGTCTCTCTGCCCGAGTCTACTACTCAGCTTCCCCCACATCAGTATACTAGGGAAGCCAGGGTTTATTAAGCACCCAGCGATGCTTTTGAATATACGGTTTCAATTATTTTCCCAACAGCACCATGAAGTATGGAGCAGCAGCCTCAGCTAACACACAAAGAAACTGACTCTCTGTAAAGTTAAATAAATTGCTGAAGGTCGCCCTCCTGATACAAGCAAGCAGGCTTTGAAATCAGATCAATTTGACTCCAAAAACATACTCCACAGTATCTGGCTTCCTCTCATAATAATTAAAGCTATTTATGGACCCATCTTTTGTGTCCCAGGCAAAGTACAACTCTCACTGCTCCCTTTGAGCCAGGGCATGTCATCCTTATTTTACAGACAAAGAAACTGAGGCTCAGGGAGATAAATTCATTGGCCAAGTGCACATGGCTCATGAGCAGCAGAAGGGAGTCTCCACGGCCTTTGTCCTTGCTTGACATTAAGCTGCAGAATGTAAAAGCCTCCCATTATGATGACATTTCTCCCATCACCTCGCTGGTCATATTGTGCCTGTGCCATAGCAGCTGGATGCTTTCACTGTAATTCAGAATTCATGATACTTTGCCTGAAATTGAAGTTTCTCTTCATGCCATAAAGCCAGGATCGGCCTAGCAAATGAGGGGTGAAAATAAGATTATAGGTTCTTCTTGACAAATGCAAGGCATATGCTCTCTCAAAAGTTCATACATCTGAAAATTGCATCCTTTTGAAGAAACGGTCCCCTGAAACAATTGAGATAGGACTTGAGGGTAGCCACTTCAGCAGCTGATTAATTGCTAATTGGTCAACAGCTAGTGACATCAGGTGTTAGTGAGACTGGGCCAGCTCAGCCCCACAAATGAGAGGTACCACCAACATCAAGTCTTTGGTCTGTCTTGGAAGCATGGGAAAGCTCTCAACAAGCCTCCACCTTTGCTGCCCTGGGGGAAGCCGTTTCGTCCAAGCAATCCATGTAAGAGCCTAAAGGATTGGGGGGAATAAGAGCTTTTCCATGTACAAGGGCTGACCAATTAAGTTTGTGAACTCATCCTAGAAAAAGTGCTACATACCTCATTGCTGAATATCACTGCAGTTACCTTTAAAGTTCTCCCCTTCAAAAGCTATATAAGGCCAGTGCCCAACACTTACAAGGCAATTTTGGAACTCTTTTTCTGGAATGGCCATCAAAGCCCGTCATCGCATTACCCTCCATGTCCTGAATGTCATCAAAATGCCTTCCTTTATCTTCCAGTAAAGAAAAAGTCACTGGGGCCAGATCAGGTGAGTAGGGAGGGTATTCCAATATAATTATTTGTTTACTGGCTAAAAACTCACAGACAGTGCCATGTGAGTGGTGCATTGTCGTGATGCGAGAGCTATGAGTTGTTGGCCAAGATTATTGCTTAAGATTTTCCTGTTTCTCTACCAATGTTTACTTGGTTTGCAATGCTTCTCACAGTTAGCTGATTTTGATGCACAATTTGATAAGTATTTGCAATGTTTTCATCAGCTTTGCCTGTTACTAGATGCCCTGACCTCTCTTCATAAGTGATACTTTCTCTCCCTTCAGAAAAACATTTTATTAATCCATTTGTACACTGCCATTTTCCTCACAGCATTTTCCCCATAAACTTGGACTAATGTGTTCCTGATTTCACTTCCACTCTTGCCAAGTTTAAAAAGAACTTCACAAATGTTTGTTCATTGCTCTAATTCAAGCTCCAATATTTTGGGTATGGCACACAAAAACACAATAACAAACACCACTGAGCAAGACAGCAACACAATTGTCAGATCTCATAATATACTAGTAGAGCCCTTTCTGCAAAGAGAGCGTGGACAAATCACAAATGGTTAATGAAACAAAAGCAAAATTTGCAATGAGTTAAATCTTCTGGACTTTCCAATTACATGAGCCAGTAACACCTCTGGATAGAGAAAGAAAACCCAAACCTGAGTGCAGAAAGGAAGGGCTTCCTGTGGCATTACACTCCCTGACAATGCTCCTGTATCATGGAAACTTTGCTATTCCTGCATGTTGACTAAAATAACAAAAGGGCAAGGGAGAAAGCTTCTGCTATTTCAGAATCACATAAGCAAATATGAGTAAACTAAGAAAGCCTTGATGTTTTGCTTTCCTAAGAGCACCTACGGTTTTAGTTCGTGTTAGCATATTAATTGCTCTTATGCAGCTGGGTGCTGCTAATTACAAATGAATGGTATTTATTCATTATAGAAGACCCAGCCCTGGAAGTCTCTTTACTTAGCAACACTATGTTAATTTGAGTTTGGCTTTCGAAGGTCATAAAACTTTGAATTAGAAGAATTTCTAAGAGAAACTTGTTTCTCCTTCTCCCCTTCTTCACCTTTTGCAAGGAAAATCTCCATAGAAAGCTTTTGATACTTTCTTCCTTAGTTCCCTTTTTGACTCCCTCTCTGGTCTGAGAGAGCCTGTTTCACTGGGTTAACAGATACCCACGTTAGTAGCTACTGTTCATGCGTGGTGCATCCTCTATTCCTCTTTCCCTGTTATTTGCTTTTTCAGTATCTGCATTCCAGCACTGCAGAGCCATTTCTTTTCCATCTGCTTGTAGGAAGCACTGCTCCCTACCAGTCAGAATTGCTGTTTGTCCTCCTTTGCAGGCACCTGCCTGGTAGGTCTGGCCAACCTTTCACCGATACACTAGCTGCCTTCAAGTTAGGGACTTAGGGAGTAAGAGGCTCCAACTGGGGCTTGGATCTAAGCCACATTCTCATTCCAGTTTTTACCTGAAAGCCTTGGATTTGGGATGCAGCAGGCTTCTTTCTTATGTCATTAAAGTATTCTCATTTGTTTAGTGATGGTTGTGTAGACTGTCCCTTGGACAGAGCTTACTTAGAAGAAATAGTGGGAGAGTGGCACCTCACACTTCTCTTGCAGTCTATAATTTAGACATTTCAAAAGAACCTTTATTGTGATCAGTCTGAAGTATCAAAGCACTAGCCTGTATGTTTATCTGCCCCATGAAGTGATTTGAATTCATTATTGTCTAACTCTCTAATAATAATAGTTGATATTTATTTCGGCATCAACCTACATTCTAATTTTTTTGCATAATTTCATTTTCCTCTCACAACAATCCTAAGAGGAATATTATTTTTATCTTTCTTTTCTACGTAAGAAGACTAAGTCTCAGAGAAGTCAATCAGCTTGCCCAACATCACCTGGCTAGTAAAACGTGAAATTACAAACCAGTTATATCTGACTCCAGAGATCTGAATCATCACTCTATAGTGGCCTATCACTAGCTCAGGGCTTTAAATGGAGAAAAGGAGGCTGGGCTGGGCAAATAGAGAAAACTCAAAGCTGAAACTGGATAACCCAGTGGCAGAGGTTCCTCCATGACTTTGGGGGCATTTGTGGCAAACTGAAAGCAACATCCTATCACTGTGTATTTTAGATGCCCAGCCTTTAGAAATCATTAAAATTTAGTCCATCAAACTGTTGAGGAATTTGAGTGAACTAGGGATCTGGTTGCTGAGAGAATGAGAAGCAAGCCTAGAATTACTGATAACCATCTCATCATGATGAGGAGAGAGAGCGTTAGAAAATGGAGATTCCGAGATTCTGGGAAGATGGCCAACTGGTAGCAACCCTGGTCAGAGGCTCCTGAACAAAGGAAGAAAAACTGGTTGGAATCAGAATCTATGAAGTCAAAGACGGGGAGCTGAGCCCAGAAAGAAGTTCGGC
>NW_003852439.1:1851536-1871560 GCF_000181295.1 Otolemur garnettii
GGAGATTCCATTGATGAAAAAATATCTGAGATGAGGAGAGAGAAACCACATGTTGAGCACATCATTTGAACCCTTGGATCTAGCCATACCGGCCCATTTCTTTCTTTTCTAAAATTACTTGTATTTTAGAATTCTTCCATGTCCTAGTACATATAATTAAAAATTGCTTACAAATTGTTAAATCTTCTCCTGAACTTTTTCAATTACATGAGCCAATGTATCTTCCTTTCCTTATTAAATTATGAGTTGGATTTTCTCTCATGTGTACCTATAAGTGTCCTGAGTATATCCACATGTTAGGTTTATATATGTTGTCTATGTTGCTTTCTCTTATTGTGACTAGTATTTATATGGCACATGGATAGATCGTTTAACCATGGACTAACAGGTCCCTAGTTCATTCAAACTTCATTTCTCACCAAACACAAAAATTAATTCCAGACAGATCAAAGATATAAATATCAAGCTAAAAATGTAAAACGTCTAGAATAAAACATAGGATAGTATTTTGAAACCTTTTAAAACAAAACATAGGATAATATTTTTGAAATATTTCTCAGGTAGGACAGAACAAAACATTAACCACAAAGCCAAAAATAAAAATAAATTAAATTTTATTGAAAGTAAAAGCTTCTGGTCTTCAAAATATTTCATTAAGAAAATAAAAAGACAAGTGACAGATTGGGAGAAAAAAATTATAATACATATAGCTGACAAATGACTTGTATCTGGAATACAAAAACAAGTAATACAATCTAAAATAAAAAAATTTTAATGGGACAATGATTTAGACATTTCACAAAGAAGATTCTCAAATGCCCAACAAGCATCATGAAAAGATGCCAGCATTGATCTTCTGGGAAATGTAGATTAAACCTACAATGAGATACTCCTCTATATATAACAAAAAGGCAAAAATTAAAGACTGATAACACCAAATATTGGTGAAGACATAGAGTAACCAGAACTCTGATGCACAACCAGTAAAAGTTTAAAATGGTACAACTACCCTAGAAAATCATTTGGCATTTAGTTACATATGACCCAACAATTTTAATCCTAAGTATTTACCCAAAAGAAATGAAAACACGTATTCACATAAAGACTTTTGCAAGAATGTTCATAACACATCTAGTTTAATAAACAGAACCTAGAAATGATCCAAATATTCATCATAAATTGTGATATATTCATACAATGGAGTTATAGTCATCAATTAAAATGAATAACTAACACATATAACAGAGATTCTCAAAAACATTACATTGAGTGAAAGAAGCCCAGGCAGAAAAGCCTACATATTATCTGATACCATTTACATGCATATGAGTTCCAGTAGAGACAAAACTAAGCTTGGATGATGGAAATCAGATGAGTGGTGTCTTAGACAGGTGTGGACAGTGACCCTAGATCAGTTTGGATTTCTTTCTTTAAGAACCCACACAACAGGCTTGGCTCCTGTGGCTCAAGTGGCTAAGGCACCAGCCACATACACCTAAGGTGGTGGGTTCGAATCCAGCCCGGGCCCACCAAACAACAATGATGGCTGCAACTAAAAAATAGCCAGGCATTGTGGCGGGCGCCTGTGGTCCCACCTACTTGGGAAGCTGAGGCAGGAGACTCACTTAAGCCCAAGAGTTAGAGGTTGGTGTGAGCTGTGATGCCACGGCACTCTACCCAGGGGGAAAGCTTGAGGCTCTGTCTCAAAAAAAAAAAGAACCCACACAACAGATTGGTGATTCTGGAACTAGAAAATTAATTCAAATCCTGGCTTGATAGCTTAGGAGATGTGTGATCTTGGACAAGTTACTTAGCCTCTGAACCTCACCTTTTTTTCACCTGTATTAATTCAACTTACAGTATGGAATTGATGGAGACTTAAATAAAATATTACATGGTGTTGGGTTGAATCGTGTCCTCCCAAAAATTCGTGTCCCCCCAGAACCTCAGAATGTGACCTTATTTAGAAATAAGATATTTGCAGATATAATTAAACAAGGATTGAGATAAGATCATACTGGATCAGGATGGGCCCTCAATCCAATGAGAGATGAGAGTGTCCTTATAAGAGATAGAAACAGACACCCAGAGACTGGGAGAAGAAGTGATGTAGCAACTGAGGCAGATATTGGAGTGTTGTGTTTATAAGCCAAGGAACACCAAGGATTGCTGGGAACTACCACAAGTTTGGAGAGATCTAGGAGGGTGTTTCCTTCAGAACCTCCAGAAGTAACCAACCCTACCAAAATCTTAACTTTAGAGGATAATTTTGAGAAGATAATATCCTTGTGAGAGGATAATTTTCTCTTCTTAATTTATTTTTATGTTGTTTTGAGCCACCCAGTTTCTGGTAACTTATTAGAGAAGTCGTAGGAAACTAAGACACATGGTAAGGGCCTGTGCTTAATAAGTGGATTTTTTATGAGTAATGATTTTTCCTGTTATTAAAGAGCACCATCCTGGCCCTGTATCCCTGTGGGAACCATAAAGTATCTAACACAATGCTTACATTAGTCTACTCAGGACATCATAACAAAGTACCATGGACTAGCTGGCTTCAACAATGGAAACTTACTTTCTCGCAGTTTTGGAGGCTGGAAGTCCAAGATCAAGGGTACAGCAGGGTCTTTTCTTCTGAGACGTCTTTCTTTAACTTGGAAAACCATCATCTCCCTATATCTTCATATCATCTTCCCTCTGTATATATCTGCCCATGTTTCTTCTTCATATAAGGACAACCATCATACTGGGCTAGGATCCACCCTCATGGCCTCATTTTAATTTCATTTCCTCTTTAAAGACTCCATCTATAAATACAGCCACACTCTAAGGTGCTGGAGTGAGGTTTTCACCTATGAATTTGGGGGAGACACAACTCAGCCCATAATAATGTTGATAAACACTTACCGTGCTGAAGTATCAGCACATTGAGTCAACAACTTACAAAAGACAATTCAATTATATTGAACAGGGATTTACTGAGGCTTTCTGCAACAACCACTCAGGTGCCCTGTCAGATCTGCCTAGGAGATAACCTGCTGCAGAGAGCAGGGCTGACTGACAGCCTCCAGCCACCAACCCGTTGTACCTATGGCAGCATTTACACCAGGCCATGCTTCTGCTGGGCCAGCTGCTCCCAGCTCCTAGCTGAGCATTGGAGGAGGAGGAGGGTCAGAAGGGGATCCTAGACCTGAGTCATTCCTGCCATCACAGGATTCCCCTAGTGGGCAGCTTCTACTCTGGTGATTCCCATCACCCTGGTGGAGACTTTCCAGAGCTGCACTATGCTCTGAGACTCTTCCTACTCAATCTATCCTTCCCTCTCTCCTTTCACAAATATCATTCCTACACCACCATTGAAGTCTCCCCTGTGGACTCTTTCTCTCTCCTTTTTATCCTTCATGAGAATTCTCTCCACATGAATCTTTTGTACCTTGTCTCAGTCAGTTTGGGCCACTGTAATAAAGTACCACAGACTAGATGGCCTAAATAACACACATTTATTTCTCACAGTGCTGGTGGCTGGAAGTCTGAGAAGAGGGTGTCAGCATAGCCGGGCTCTGGGAAAAGCTCTCTTCATTGGTGCAGAAAGCCAGCTTCTCATCGTATGATAGAAAGAAAGTGAGAGCATCCTCTGGGATCCCTTCTACAAGGGCACTAATCCCATTCATGAGGGCTCCATCCTCAGTCACTTCCCAAAGGCCCCACTTCCTAACACCATCAGCTTGAGAGTGGATTTCAAGATGAATTTAAGGAGGACACAAACATTCAGTCCATAACACAACTCTTTTCTCACATTGGCATCTACCTCTCATAAGACCTGACCTAGCAAACATGCTATATATTGAAAATTTGGGAGTGACATGTGAAATTGGCCTACATAGTTGGAATGTAGAGTGACCGAAAAGCACAAAACCATTTGGTGCAAAACTTTTACAACCAGGTGCTCTTATTTCTATCTTACCACAACACAAATTGAATAATTACAGACACTACCACCATGTTGTCAATCTTACATGAATACATGAAATTGGAACTCAAAATTCATCTCTTTTGTCCCAAAGTCAATGCTCTTTGCCGCTATGTTCTTAGAGGTTTCAAATTCAAATGCCTCAGACATTGGGAAGATAACAGAAAAGTGTGAACCAGGCCGGTAGGAAGTCCGTGGAGTGATAGGGCTTGTAAGGAACTGGTAAGAACATGTGTTCAAATTCAGACTTTTAAAGCAGCCAAAGAAAACACATCTGTGGATAGGACTCAACCTGCCGAGCTACCTGATAAAGAGTTTGCAACTCTCACTTTTCTTTATTATTATCATTGTTGTCATCATTGTTATCCTGCCTCCTCTACTTGGAAACCTTTTCTCTGATACCTACATAATAAACTCCTACCCAGCCTTCAAAGCCCTAAGTAAACGTTACCTTTTAGAGCTTTCCCTTACTTCCCAAGCAGAGTCAGACCCTCTCCCCTCTCTGTAAATTCCTCTATTCCAGCAACGAATCCATCTGTTTGCAGGTCTGTCTCCCTGCCAGATGACAAGCTCTCCAAGGTCAGGGAGCTCTGCTCCTTATTCTCTACTTGCACTGAGGATTGGAAACTACTATTCAGTGAGTGCCTACAGGACACCAGGCGTTGTGATAAGCACTTAATCTTCACAACTCTCCCTGGAAAGGCAATTCTCATGCCCCATATTACTAATGGGGATTCTGAATTCTAGGAAGGTAGTCACTTACCCAAGGCCCCACAACTATCAAAACACTGGCAGAGCTAGAATTCAAATTCAGGTCCCCCTGTTACCAGCCTATCCTCTCATGCCACACTGCTCCCCAGTCAGAGGGGCGACCTGCTGACAGATGGCATGGGGCACTGAGGAAAAGCCACTGGGACAATCCCTGTCCTTTCTGTTTATTGAGGGGGTTGGGCTAACTGATACTTAGCTCCTTTCCTGCACTGACATTTTATTCTAGGAGGTTTGTTATCTCTCCTTTTGACACCGCCTGAACTATTCGAGACAAGTCCCTGCTTTAAAAATAATGATAAAACTGCCTGTCAGTGGAAATAAGCCTCACACACTATCTCACTAATAGAAGCAGGGGAATTTCTGAGATACCTCTGCGACTTCGTTAGGCATGCAAGATTAAACTCGAATTCATCTCAGCTCAGTCATACGCGCTCTGAAACCGAATTGCCAAGGATGGAATTTTCAGCTGCTTAGCTGGTTCACGATGAAGGTGAGCGAGACCTGGAAAAGCATGCAGCAAGCTGTCCATGGGAAAAGAGGGGCTTCTAATTGCCAGTATCCTGGTGGACGCTGATCAGTTTAGTCACATCACATAAAGAAAGGGTAAATTTGCAGACCCTGTATTCAGAACATCAGGTTCAAACCCAGCTTTACCACTTACCAGATGAGTGGCCTTGAGCAAATTTCTTAATCTCTCAGCTCCTCAGTTTACTCATCTGTAAAATGGAGTGAATAATAGAGCCCATACCACTAGTTATTGTGGGGAATAAATGAATTATCACTTGTAGTTAATGCAGTCCCTGGTATATAGGGAATAAATGCTTAATAATCAAAATCATAATTATTACATACAATCTTTCCAAAGGTGTTCAGAACGCTCTGTTACTCCCAGATCAGAGGTCAAAGTCAGGATTGTGCTTTAAAGGCTCCCCTGCACACCGTGGCCTCTGACTGTCTCTCAATACCATCTCCTACCACTGGCTCCATCCCACCCCATCCCTATTGACTGCTGCAGCAGCCTGGGCGGCCCCTGCTCTGTTTTTCCTCCTCAACCACCACTGTCACATACATGTATAAATTCCTACCTGCTCTTCAGAGCCCACTTCTTCTGGAAACCTCCCATTTCCCCATCTGGCAGGAAGATGGGATTAGGGGGTGCAGGAAGACACTTTAATACAGCATGAGGCTTGGTCCTATGGGGGCAGAAGAGGGTGTCACTCCAGGGAAACTGCCCTACTATAGACACACAGGAATGTGTTAGGTGTCACGCAGGACTCGCCCTTGGTGGGCAAAGGGTCGGCATCCCCCAAACTATCCAGAGGGCCAAGACGCCCAGGTAGTAATCAAGGGAAGCCTCTCTGAGGATTAGATAGAGTCCTCTCTCCTCTTATCTGTAGCTGGTTGCCATCATAAGGACTTGGAGGACCCTGTTTTGTGAGGTTTTCCTGTTGTTCAATAAATTGTTGTGGTTTTGGGGGGGTGGTTTGGTTTTTGGGGATTTTTTTTGCCTGTGGCTTCTGGTACTCTCTCTTCCAATCATGTCTTCATCGCCCTAATACACCAGAGGATATCTCACTTCTAAGGTCCCATGGCACCCTGCACTTCTCCCTTTACAGTCCTTCTAAATGTGTATGTAGTTCGTGTTTAAAAATGTAGACTCAAGAAGCAGACTGCTGGAATTTCCATCCAGGATTGTCCATTTCCTAGCTGTGTGACCTTAGGCAAGTTACTTGACCTCTCTGGGATTCAGTTTTCTGATTTGATAATGGATAATACTGATACCTTTCTCACAGTGTTGTTGTGAGGTCTCTACGAATCAGTACAACTTGTTCAATAAACATTAGCAATGACTAATCTTTTTTTCTTTCTTTGTTTTCTGACTAAGTGGCAATTTCAGAATCATGTATTACTACTAATCTGCATCTTCTTCCTCATTCCTTACTCAGTTGTAAGGTCTAAGAGACTGGTGGTTATTTACATTGTCTAAGAGACTGGTGGTTATTTACATTGTCTATCCCTTTCTCCCCACACAGGAGTTAACACAAAGTAAGTGCTCATTTGTGGACAGAAAGAAAAGAGAGGAGAGGATGAAAGAGAAAGGGAGAAAGAGAAGGAAAGGAAGGCGAAAGGAAGAAAAAGGGGGCAGAGAAGGCAAGGGAAGGAAAAAAAAATTCTAGACCTAGAAATTGGTCTAGAGTTGAAAGAAGCCACATAAATAAATTTCCACCATGGTAGAATTGGTTGCCCTGTCTTAGTTTGCCAAAATCACGTAACTATCCTCAACCCTTAAATATGTCATTACTCCTTATATTGCATTCCTTATTTGTTATTTGGTGTTGGGAGGATTAGGGTACATTAGCAGTAACTCGAAAGATACAGTGAACAGCACCAAATGGCCAGCTCTGCAGGAGCCAGTCCAGGAGCCAGGTGGTCCCTCAGAGATCTACACTCAGGTACATCTCCATCCCAGCCAGTTCCCACAGAGAGCCAGGAAAAGCCAGTCATTACCTGAGCACATATCCCCCAATCCCACATGCAAACCTCAGCTTTGCAGATTGAATCTCTGATTTTGCTGGCATGCCAACGATGTATCCGTTTTCAGTTGCAGATTCACATTACCCAAGTTCTCAAGATTAATGTTTAAAACCCCAAAAATAATTGAATAGTTTCAATGCAAAATCCTTATCATACAGATTGGATTTCTCTACCCCCATGTGATCAGCATTTTCTCTCCCTGTCAACAGGAAAGTAATATTCAAAGGTCATCTGATGATTAGATGCTAGGAGCTAGAAGACCTAGATGAATCCAATGTTCAGCAGCATCAAGATAAGATGGGCTGATGCATTCTTCTAACAGTGACAGATGGTCTTGCCTCATATTTCCCAAACTTCAGTCACTCGGTGCTGCCTACATGACTTTTTGCTATATCCACTTGTACTATTATTTAATATTGTGCAAAGGGGCTAATAGACAATCCCTTTATGGAGAGAGGCTTAGAGCCCCCAAACAAATAGCCTCTTTAGAGCAAGAGGTTTTTTTCCCTTTGTCGCCACATAGTTCCTGATATAGTCAAAGCTTATGTGTCTTCCTTAAATGTAACTGTCTTTGCAACTTTAAAAAACAACTCACATGGCAGTTGAAAGTAGATACCAATTGTATATTGAAACACAATATGTGTTTGCCTTTCAGAGCTGTGGAATTATAAGTGTTGATGTTTTTATGTGCCTGGACAGCCCCACTCTGGAAACCTGGGCCAACACTAACAAGGTTGGGTTATGCTCAAATGGCAAACACAGAAACAATGGATGACCACCCAACCATTCCACTATTATTGCTGTGCTGAGATCCACTGATGGACATGCTAATCCTCACCAACTAGACACACCTAAGACAAGTTTCCTTTGGGATTCTCAGCTTGTTATATTAATGGTCAGTCTGAAGATTTAAAAAGTGTAGCTCTTTATACCTCTCTCTGGCTAAGGACCCTACTCTTTCTTTCTTACTGGGTTTAGGGAAGATGGGACATCATCCAAATTCACATCTATTTAATTTATGCCCTGCACATCTAGATTCCACGTATAAAACCCCATTCATTTGATGGGGAAATAATTTACTTCTAACTCGTCCCTGGTACTAGAAAGCCTTTAAACAACTAATACATTTACATAATTTTTTTAAAGTCAACTCTCATCTTTCATATGAAAGTGTGAGTGATTATAAATTGGTTTTATAGTAGTACTGAGTACATGAAATATTGTTTTTCTATTCCTGAGATACTTTACTAAGAAGCTCCATCCATATAAACATAAAGGAGATAAAGTCTCCATCTTTTTTAATGCTGCATAGTATTCCATAGTATACATATACCATAATTTATTAATCCATTCATGGGTCGATAGCACTCGGGCTTCTTCCATGAAACTATAGCCCAGGATAAAGGAGGGAAGGGGGGTATAGGAAGGGAGGCGGTTCGAGCATATTGCAAGGGTACAAGTCAAATCTATCAAGTATAGAATGTCAAATATAATGTCTTAAAACTGTAATTAAGTAAATGAGGAGAAAGCTATGTTAATTAGTAGGATGTAAGCACTCTAATTTGTACAAATAATCAACAATTGAATCCCACAAAGGCATAAATGATCTATGTATATAGACTTAATAAAAAAAAAGTGAACTCTCTTATGTATTAATTAATTCACATTTTTAAATAAAACTTTATATCTTCATAATTATTTTGCTGATACATAAAAGTAGAAAATCTGTATCGTTTGAAGATACAAATAAGTCAAGGCCAAATAAATGCAAATAAAATAAGATGATGCCATTAAAATCTAATTTGATACCAAGGTTTGCTAAAGGTACCAAATGAGAAGCCTACTCTTCACCAAATAAATAAATAAATAAATAATTTGGAGAAGTGTTAAATGTGTAGTAGCATCAGACTTTCTCATCGATGTAATTAGAGAGACTTGTTGAAAAAAGAATTATGTGTGAGAAATAAAATCCTGTTGGCGGGAGAGTAGAACCCAATACTGTTTGATGTTGTTCCATTGTGCATCAAAGAGTCATCTTGCAAATCATCAATGGATATGTCTCAACCTTTAGGAACAAATACTGTGCCAATGGTGACAAAATATTCAAATAGCATTGGCTGTAACCTTCTGAATCCAACTCCACATTAGAGATGATCTTGCCAATAAAGAATCCATTGGTCACCTCAACATGGTAAAGGGAATGTATGAAAAATAAATGCCTAACATCACCCTCAGTGGTGACAGATAGATCCGGGATGATACCACTTCTATTCAATATAGTTCTAGCCAGAGCTTAGGGGGAAAAAAAACAAAAAGCAATTAGGAAAAGAATGAAGTAAAATTACTTCTGTTCATACATAACATGATATTATAAGTAGAAAACACAGAAGATTTCACCCAAAGAAAGTTTTTAAGCTAATAAACAAATTCAACAAAGCTGCAGGGCATAAAATCAACATTAAAAAAAATCAACATTCATCTCTATACACTAACAATGAACAATCCTAAAAGGAAATTAAGAAGATAATTCCATTTACAAAAGCATTAAAAAAGAATAAAATACTTAGGAATAAATTTAAACAAGGATTAGAAAGAGCCTATGCTAAACATTACAAAACATTGCTGAAAGAAATTAAATAGACATAAACAAGTACAAAGACATCCCATGTTCATTGATTTGAAGATGACAGTTCTACCCAAAGGGATCTACAGATTCAATGCAGTCTCTGTAAAATCCCAATAGTGTGTGTTCTTCTTCTTTTTTTAAGAAATAGAAAAGTGTGTCCTAAAATTCTTATGGAGTCTCAAGGGATCCAGAATTACCAAAAGAGTTTTATCAAAAATAAAAATAAAGTACAAAATTTGGAGGATTCACACTTCCTGATTTCAAAACTTACTACAAATCTATAGCAATCAACACAGTTTGATACTGACATGTAGACCAACAGATGTAATAGAGTCCTGAAATAAATTCTCACACATATAGACAATTAATTTTCAAAAAGAGAATCAACATCACTCAAGGAGAAAGGATTTTCTTTTCAACAAATGGTGTTGGGAAAACCAGATCACTGCATGCAAAAAAATGAAGTTGATTCTTGTGTTATATCATATATCCCCCCCCCCAAAAAAAATCCTCAAAATGATTTATAACTATAAAATTCTTGGGAGAAAACATGGGGGAAAATCTTCATGACATTGGATTTGGGTTTCTTAAATATAACACCAACAGCACAGGCAAAAAAAGAAAAAATAAATACATTGGACTTAATTAAAATCAAAAATTTTTATTTTATTGGTATTATCAAGAGAATGAAACGAAGACCCCAGGTGTAGAAGATAGTATTAGTAAAACATATATTGGATAAGAGATTAATAGCCATAAGATATAAAGATCTCTTACAACTCAACAACAACAAAAGCAAACCAATTCAAAACAAGGCAAAAGACTTAAATAGATATTTTTGCAAAGATATAGAAAGGCCAAGTAAGCACATGAAAGGCCAAGTAAGCACAGTAGCAATTAGAGAAAATGCGAATCAAACCACACCAAGATGCCACTTCACACCCATTAGGATGGCTCTTATTTAAGAAAAGAAACAGCAAATAACAAGTATTGTCAAGGATAAAGAGAACTGTGCATTGTTAGTGGGTCTGTAAAATGGTGGAGCCACTATGGAAAACAGTATAACAGTTCCTCAAACAATTAAACAAAATTATCACATGATTCAACAATTCTATTTCTGGGTATAAGCCCAAAAGAATTGAAACCAAACTTTTGAAATTGAAATACAAACTTTTATTTGCATACCAATGTTCATAGCAGGAGTATACACAATAGCTAAAAGGTATAAACAGCCCAGGTGTTTATCATTGGATGAATGGCTAAGAAAAAGTGATGTATACATGCAATAGAATATTATTCAGCCCTAAACACAAATGGAATTCTGACACATGCCACAACATGAATGAACTTTGAAAACAGCATACTAAGTGAAGTAAACCAGTCACAAAAAGACCACAAATATAATATGATTTTATTTCTATGCGGTACCTAGAACAGTCAAATTCTTACAGACAGAAGGTAAAATAGACGTTACCAGGAGTTGAGTGGAGGCAAAAAGGAGGAGTTATTGTTTAATAGGTACAGAGTTTAGAATGATGAAAATTTCTGGAAATGGATAGTGGTGATGGCTGCACAAATTGTGAATTAATGCCACTGAATTGTACACACTTAAAAATGGTTAAAATGGTAAATTTTTTGTGTATGTATTTACCACGGTAAAAGCAATTCATTCATCAGTCATAAACAAGAGGACAGATACACAAATTATAGGGTATTCATATGATGAAATACCACTCAGCAATATAAAAGAAAAAAAATGATATACCCAACAACAAGAATAAATCTCTCAAACATGTTTAGTGAGAGAAGCCTTACACACAAAAACATATACTAGATGATCCCATGTACTACATAAATGGGGTTTTGAACAGGATAAATTATTCCAAAGTAAAAAATCAGAAGGAGGGGGGGAAATGGACATTGATTGGAAAGAGGATTGAGGGAATTTTCTGGGGTGAATAAAATGTACTATGTTTTGGTTTTGGTGGTTGTAGATAATAGTCAAAATTTATTTAATGGAACAATGAAGATTTTACCATATATAAATTATACTTCAAGTATAAAGAAATAGTCTGTTGGTCAAAATGCCTTTCTGGGTAGACAGTGCTGAGCTGAATATCCCAATAACTCTCTCTTCTCTCATCTCGCACTACATCCTGCTCATCTTTTTTTGATTGACATTTTTTTATTTGAATCTATTAATACTTTCAATCAGGTTATGTTAACATTTTACAGTTCTGATACCTAGTCAGTCTTCCTAAAGCGATTTTTTTTAATCACCTTTCTGACTCCTTACGAGACTACGTGACTTCTCCTCAGAGCCTCCCAATGACACATAACCTACTGCAATGACCAAGTTTTAAGAAGGTACTTCACTATAGCCCCAACCCTGGAATTGTTATGTTAATTCCTTTAGATGAGCCCCAAGATTAAACAAGATGGCCCAATATTTTCACTTAGAATCAGATGAGAAAATTGAACCACATGAAATTGTCAACATTTTACTTTATTTTTACCAAGAAAATGACAATTCCATGTGACCCAAACAGTATAATTTTAAAATCAGATAATTTCACATTTTACTCTACATTCTGAACAGTTAATTAAACAGTGCCAGGAGAAGATCTTAAGCATGCCACACCAAAAAAAATGATCTTTAAAGATCATTAATTATTATTTTTGAAAGAATTCAAAGCACAGTAAGTATGTTCTTTTTATTACTCCTTTTCTAATCAACATAATCTAAGTGTGCTGCAAAAGTTTAACTATAGGTTCAAGTGTGCCGTGAGACAAAAAAGATTGAAAAACACTGCTCTCAAGTAAAATGGCTATTTTTTGAATAATTAGAAAAAATTAAAATACAAGCACAAATGACTAAACAATATCATACATGCCTAAACAATTAAATTGATTAAGTGTAATTAAATAATAATAATTAGTCAAACAATTAGCTAAAATGAATAGTTGAGTATGCAAAAGACTTTAGCTAAACATAGTTCATACACACGCTTATGTTCACTCAATGTTTTGCTGAAGGTCGTCTTGCAACCACAGTGAGTAGCTTCTGTGTCTTGTTCATGATTACATTCCCAGTACCCAGTAGGAAGCCTAAAATATAGTAAGTGCTCAAGAAATATTTGCTAAATTGACGGGGCATGGGGGTGGCTTACACCTATAATCCAAACACTCTAGGAGGCTGAGGTGGGTGGATTGCCTGAGCTCAGGAGTTTGAGGCCAGCCTGAGCAAGACCTGGTTTCTACTAAAAAAAATTTTTTAAACTATCTGAGGTTGTGGCGGTCACCTGCAGTCTCAGCTAGTTGGGAGGCTGAGGCAAGAGGATCTCTTGAGCCCAAGAGTTTGAGGTTGCTGTGAGCTATGATTACGCCATGGTACCCAGTGAGACTCTGTCTAAAAAAGAGAGAGAAAAGAAATATTTGCTGAAGTAAACACATAAGAATGACTTTTTGGCAAAGGGCCATCACAGCTCCAAACATATCCCCAACGTCTTTGGCCATAAAAGAAGGCTCTAGATTATTTTCGTTACATTTTTTTCATATTCCCATTATACCTAAATCAACTTTCTGGCTTTCAACTAAGAAACACAAGTGCCCACATCAAAGGAGAAAAGGTGAGGAGATATCAGAAAACCAAATTTTTCCAAATCATGCCTTCTATTTTAGGATTGACAATAATGAGAACATCCTAAAGAGATAGTAGGATGCCGCAACCAGTGTGTAACTTTTCCCATGGAGTATCTAATTTGCTGGAGGCAATAGAGCACTTTGTTAGGGGCACGAGGCAATATGGCACTCTACTAGGGACATAAGGCTTATAAACTGGAGGGACCTGTGTTCTAAGCTCAGCTTTGCTGTTATCTAGACATGACCCTGGACAGGGCTATTAACCCCCCTGAGCTTCAGTTGTGCATTTGTAAAATGGGGATGATAATGAATATTTATTCATTTATGTATCAAATATGTATTGTACACCTGTCATATGCTAAGACTTGAACTTGGCTCTACGGATATAATAGTGAATAGAAAAACAAAATGCTTGTCTTTGTGCAGCTCACAATCCAGTAAATCAAGAGATTATAAAGTAAATTGTAGAGTGTGTCTAAAGATGAGATGAATTCTTGGGAGACTAAGATTCTTCATGAGTTGATAGGACAAAAATTCAGTGGGCTTTGAGTAATTATTGGTAATGGGATAAATTATATGTGCTAATGGGCAGCTTAGGGCAATCCTTTAGATCAGTGGTTCTCAACCTTCCTAATGCCGTGACCCTTTAATGCAGTTCTTCATGTTGCTACTAGCAATGATAATAATTTTATGGTTGGGGGGTCACCACAACATGAGGAACTGTATTAAAGGGTCACAGCATTTGGAAGGTTGAGAACCACTGCTTTAGATAGATTTAAGATCATGATTATGACTAGCTTGATGAATGGACGCTTGGATAGGTGAGTCTGACGGATAGACAGACAAAGTAAGGCAGACAGACAAACCTAAACAGATTGGCACAAATGGTATCTTGAAGTGCCATGACAACAGCATCCGCTGCTGAAAGGGTAGACTGTTGGCCTTGCTCTTCTGGCTTCGTGAGGCAAGCGTGCGCATCACCCTCCCTCACTGGGTGACAGGCATCTTACAATATCTTCTCCATCCTTAAGGACTAGTTGGAAAAGCTGGTCCCTCAGAAGAGGACCTACCTATAGAAACCCCTGCCAAGTCCCTTCTCCAAACCCTCCAAAGAAAATGAGGGGAGAGGTGCCAGGGGGAAAGTCTTTGCAATGGGAGAAATGAATAGCCTCAAGAGAGCTGAAAAGAGGATGTGCTCAACAGGAGAAGGAGGTCGGAGGATGTCAGATGTCATTTCAGCAGGACCAGTAGCCCATGCTTCCCAACTTCCCATTTCAGAGGAGTGAGTACAGACTGAGTATTGAAAACTATAGGAGAATTATTATTGGTCTTCTGAGTGTGACAATGGCAACATAGTACTATAAAGAAAGATCTTTTTCCTTTATGTTTATAGTAGAATAGTAGGATATCTAGGATTTACTGTAGCAAACTCCAGGCAGGGGGAAAAAAAAAAAAGAGGAATTTGAGAGCTGTAGCTGAGCATTGGGTGCACGGGAATTCATTAGCTGCTTCTCTCTACTCCTGAGCGTGCTGGAAAGTTTTCATAGTAAAAAGTTAAAATAAATCTTTGCATTTATTTTCAGAAGGGAAAAAAATACACATATATGCATTTGGAGCATTTTTTTCCTCGTGTTGGGGATTAATTCCATTTGGCAGACCAAAGCTATTCCATTAAATGGTCTATGGTATTTAAAGAGCAATTTGGCTCCGTTTAATTGCTACCTTAAATTAACTGCTGCCTGAGTCTAGAGAAGTGACTATTAAGGCTAGAGTGGAGGAACAGGTGAACGTGAACGCCAAGGGGTATTGAGTGGTTTCAAGCGTGTCTAGCAACTTAGGGGGAATCACCCAGCCCCCAGGAAGGATGCAGAATTCCCAGGGGGAAGGCTGCACTCTCTAACAGCCACCGCTCTTAGCAATCCGTCACCATCTAATGGAGGTTATTTGAATTCCTTCCCAACTGTTCCCAAATGGAGCATCTTGCAATGCAGAGGAGTTTTTAAATAACCAAGCCCAGCCTGACATCCCTTCAGCCCTCATTCACTCCATATTTACTCAGGGGCTACTCGACAGCAAACATAAGGAATATACGAGGCTTGAAACACCTTCCTGGTGAGAGTTCGGCTCTAGCTGGGAGAAGAGACTTCCTCAACATCTAAGCACATAGTAAAGTAATGAGTTACCATGTGATAAGTGCAAGCCTTTACAGAGCACAGGAAAGACGTGCTGGACACCGGTTGTGATAGTATGAGTTTTTCTATTTTATATACTTATTCATCCATGGTTCTTGGCTCATGACTCCCATGACATTCATCACAGTCTTTTGTTGTAATATTGGAGTGCCTTATAAGCTGGCCTCAGGAAATAGAATCTCAGTAAACTAATCTGATTGTAGATCATAAGCCCCTCATTCCAGAGAGAGTCCTGCCCCATACCCTGGAGCCTTGTTTCCCAAACTTTTTGTCACCCGGGATCAGTTTCATGGAAGACAGTTTTTCCACTGATCAGGGGTTGGGGGAATTGTTTGGGGTGACTCAAGCACATTACATTAATTGTGTGCTTCTATTATTATTACACTGTAATATATAATGAAATAATCATCCAACTCACCACAGTTCAGAATCACTGGGAGCCCTGAGTTTGTTTTCCCACAATTCCACAGTCCCAGAACTAACATCATGGGCTCAGCTATACCTCAGATCATCAGGCATTAAATTCTCATAAGGAGCACATGACCTAGATCCCTCGCACACACAGTTCACTCATGCTCCCAAGACTCTAATGATGCCCCTGAACTGACAGAAGGTGGAGCTCAGGTGGTGATGTCAGTGATGGGGAGTAGCCGTAAATGAAGATGAAGTTTTACACTACACACCTCCTTCTGGGCAGTCTAGCTCCTGACAGGCCATGGACCAGTACCAGTCTGCAGCCCAAGAGTTGGGGACTGCAGCCCTGGAGGAAAGAATGCTGCACACAGAAGAAGCTGAACAGATGGACCTTGCTGGGTTTAGATCATACCCTTTTTGTCCAATCACGTTTCTACATGGGTTATCAATCACGCCTATACAATGAAGTCTCCATAAAAGGCCCAATAGAAGAGGGTTCAGGGAGCTTTCAGAGAAGGGACTACCGAGGATTGATTCCTGGAGGAACCAGGGAGGATATGGAAGCCCTGCACACCTTCCCCCACACCTCACCCTACACCCTTCTTCATCTGTACGCTTTGTAACATTCTTTATAATAAAACTGTAAACATGCCCACCAACCCAGGAATGGATTAACAAGCTGTGGTATGTGTATACCATGGAATACTATTCAGCCACTAAAAAAGGTGGAGACTTTACATCTTTGGTATTAACCTGGATGGAGGTGGAACACATTCTTCTTAGTAAAGTATCACAAGAACAGAGAAGCAAGAATCCAATGTACTCTATTCTAATATGAAGGCAGTAGACGAGTTAATACAAGGGGGGAAGTAGGGGAATGAGGGAGCTGGGAGAAGAGCAGGGGATGGGGGGTACTGTGCATGGCGCACCTCTTGGGGGCAGGACACAATTGTAAAAGGGACTTTATCTAACAAATGCAATCAGTGTAACCTAATTCTTTGTACCCTCAATGAATACCATACAATAAAAATAATAACAATAAACTATAAACAGCTCTATGAGCCACTCTAGCAAATTAATCGAATGCAAAGAAGGAGTTGTAGGAACCCCAACTAGAAGCCCATTGGTCAGAAGTTCTGGAGGCCTGGACTTGTAACGGGTATCTAAAGTGGTGGAGGACGGTCTTGTAAATTAAGTCCTCAATCTGTGGGATCTGACACTATTTCCAGGTAGATCATGTCAGAATTGAACTGAATTGAATTGCTGTCTGCTGCTTGTGGGTGGGGAACCCACACACACATTGATCACAGAAGAATTCTGTGTTGAATGTTGTGTTGGATGAGAGCAAGGAACAAAAATGGTTGGAGATGTTTTGTGATTTTTTTTTTCTTAAACATTGGTCTAAATGTTTCACAAGTAGTCACTCATTTAATCATACCAACAACTCATATTCCTTCTACAGACAAGGAAACCAAGGCACAGAGAAGTTAGATAGCTTGTTCTTGATAACCAGATACTAACTAACAAGTGGAGCAGGGACTAGAACCCAGAAGATCTGCCACACAGCCACGCAGACGAGGGCACTTACTACATCTTTACCAAGAATGCACCACGTGCCAGGCTCTATTCTTGGCCCTGGGATAGAGCAGAGAATGAAACAAAGTCCCCGCTTTCATGGAGCTTTTGGGGGAGAGAGAAAGATAATAGCTGAAGGTTATAAGTATTAGGTAGGGCAATAAATAATGAAGAGTATATAAAATGACAGGAGACTCTTAGAGAAGGTGACATTTGATCAGAGACCTACAGGAACCCTTGAGGGGATGTGGGAGAAGAATATCCCTCAAGGAGGCAACAGCATAGAGGTCTTGACGTGAGAACATTCTTGTAAGTCCAGGGACCCTCCAAGAGGCCCTGAGACAGGAAGAGTGAGGGTTTGTGTTGGAAGCTGAGGCCAGAAGTAGCAGGTGTCTGATGTGTAAAGCCTTGCACCATCCTGGACTCTACTTCAAGTAGATGTGAGAAGAGGAGAAATAGGATACACTATTATTTTAAAGGCTCATTCTGCCTTTAAGGAGTGAGGGTGGATACCGGGAGACCATTTAGAACACTGTCATAATAACCTAGGGATTCACACTGGTGGCTTGGACCAGGAAATAACCATGAGGTTAGGGGGGTGATGAGAAGTGGTCAGATTGTGGCTGTATAAAGGTGAAGCCAATAGGATTTTCTGGCAGATTAGATGCGAGGGTGAGAGAAAGTGAGCCCCAAGGTGTTTAGCCTGACACAGAGAAGGCAGCAGGAGAGCAGAGTCACCCCTGCTGACACCTGGGGACAGGACTGGCAAGGTAGAGGAAGGAGAGAACCGGTCTCCTCACTCATTGGAGGCACATAACCTGAGTAGAGGCCTAAGTCAAGGCTGGAAATCAGGCTAGATGAACAAAAAGGGATTAGGACTGATCAGAGAAGGTGTGCAGGGATGGTCTGCAGGAATCTTAGACTCAAAATGCCCGTGCCTGAGGGGGACTTCACAGAGGATCATCATAAGAGTTGGGAGTACTGGTGAGCTCCGAACTCAGCACAGCGGGTGAGGAAGGCGTGAATATGCAGCAGAGATAATGCTCCACAAACGTGCGAGCAAAGGTGGGGAAGGAAGCATGACCTTGACACGTGGCTGGGACTGCCAATGTCCCGCACGCCCACTGCATGAGGGTTCCAGGGCTCTGTTGTCAGCGCTGCCTGGACAGTGGGCGTGGGGATGGGCAGAGTGGAGTGCTCCTGCGTGAGTTTCCCAGAAAGACACATTAAGCAGAAAAACAGATGGTGCAGCAACAACAACAAGCCGCCCCCTTCGTGGCTCGGCTGTTTGGGTTATGAAATTATGGATAGAGGCTGAGCAAGTAGAGTCTGGGGAGAAACAAATCAGTTTAGTGATGTCTCAAGAGCTTGTCTGCACATGGCAATTCTGAGAAGAGGCTTTAGGTGGTCCCCGTCCCCAGGGCCTTCTTCATCCCTCACTACTCAGCCCCGACACCCAAACTGCTGGCCCAGCCTGGATCCCAGGCTCTGGAGGGGCTGGGAAGGGTAGTGGAGACCAACAGTTCAGCAAACTATTCTGGAGGCTGACTCCAGAGCTCCTCAGGGGGTGATTGGGGAATCAAGAGAGTTAATGCACAGAAGGCATGGAGGAAAGTGCTTGGTATGCACTGAGTACTCAATAAAAATTAACTTTAATTATTATTGTTCAACTCTGCATCTACAGAGCTTAGTATACAGCTCAGCATGTACTGGGAGTTCAATAAATAGTTGCCTAAAATAATTGGATGTCAGGCTTATCATCATAGCTATTAAGCTCTTACAGTGTCCAGTCCTTTGTGGAGCAGTTTACAGAGGCTTGAGTTTCTTGGATTGTGGTGGAGGAAAAACTTGAAAATCTAAGGACCTATGGCAGGCACTAACTTTGTGCAAAAGCTCAGGGACCACCTTTAGAAGCAGATTTTGATCTTGTCATACGTGGATAATGGCAAAGCTAAGGAGAAAAAAAGAATGAACTAGGAAAAAGTTTTTCCTGGGGACAAGAGCTAAAATTTTATATGTTTCAGGGACTTAGATGTGCCCATACTGTGTCCTTTTCTTTTAAAATTGGAACTAGGCATTGTCAGTTTTCCAGTCAATGAGTTAGTTACTTTTACTTCAGGACTGATGGTCCTTTCTCCATCCCTCCTTCCCTTCCTTCTTTTCTCCCTTCTTTCCCTTCCCTTCTCTCCTTCCTTCCCTCCATCCTTCCTTCCTTCCTTCTTTTCTCCCTTCCCTTCTCTCCTTCCTTCCCTTCTCTCCTTCCTTCCCTCCATACTTCCTTCCTTCCTTCTTTTCTCCC
>NW_003852439.1:1871784-1875786 GCF_000181295.1 Otolemur garnettii
TACTTCCTTCCTTCCTTCCTTCTTTTCTCCCTTCCCTTCTCTCCTTCCTTCCCTCCATACTTACTTCCTTCCTTCCCACCTTCTTTTCTCCCTTCCATGGAGAAAAAAACTACAAGTTATGAGCTATGAGATGTGGAATCAAGCAAACCAGTACAATAAAAGCCAATTCCCTAAAAGCCAGTTTGCTAAAAATTGCTATTCAGCAATTGACTTTCCTTGAATTGACCTAAATCTCTTAGTTATAGCTGAAGAAGGAAAAATAGAGACAAGAGCAGGAAATGGAAGCCTGAGACAGCACAAGACACTTGTCATAAGCATCACTTAGAGAGTTGTCCATCATAAGGTACCTGTGGCAAGATCTGTCCTCAACAAAATCCATACTCAGTTCAGCTCTGATAGACCAGAAACACTTGTTGCAAAGGGGAAATGGACATGTGAGGCTATAAAAATTGGGGCAGGAGTCTCAAGAAAAGAAGTCTTCAAGCAAGACTTGGGGTGAGATGCCACCTCTGAAAACATCCAAATGCATCAGGAAGCCCAGTGCAAATACAATAGAACAGACCCACTTTGTGAGAAGGGAGGCAGCTGGCCACACAGGGGAAGGTCCTTGTCCAGGGTGGGGGAAGCAGGAACATCCTCTGCACAGCAGGTTCTTCCCACCCGAGTTTAAGTTCATGGTTCTTAAATTCCACACAACTGGAATAAAGTGACCAGCATCTGAGGCATAAACTATGGAGATTGTTTTCTTTTTCTCTCCTGTTTTCTGTGTTTCCACCTCCCCAGATAACACCAACACAGGCACAGGTAGTCCAGTGATTAATGGTGTGGACTCAGGGGACAGACTGCTATGGAACCTCAGGTGAATCACTTCCGCTCCTCAGTGCCTCAATTTCCTCATCTAGAAAATAGAGATGAAAATAATAAAGTGGGCACTGGTCTCATAAGAAGATTGTGAGGATTAAATAAATTAATACTGTGACATTCTTAGAATAGTCCTTGGCTTGTAGTCTTAGTAAGTGATCGAATAGAACAGGTATTATTACTACTAATTCTGAATTATTATTATTATTCATGCAGTTGAATGAAACGACTCAGGCTAGCACAAAGCAGAGTACAAAATTGGGAAGAGGAGAATTTCAAACTTTGTCTTCTTTGACCTCTAATTTATTAGAAGGGGAGCCAACTGGAGAAGGGTTATATGGTCTCCACTCAGGACAGGATGTAACGGCTGGGAAGCCACATTGCACAACATCACAAGTACTGTGTGAGGTGGAGATTGGAACGGAGATGAGTTTTCAGCCCATGTAGTGCAGAGAGCCTCCACTTAATCAACGAGCTATCATAATCTATTTCAGAGAATCTGGTGGGCAAGAGCTGAGCCATCCATCTTACTGGTTCCAGGAAAACACCCAAGGATGTGTTAGGAGGAAATTCTCCTGAAAACAGAAGCAGAATCGTCTAGCTGTGCTCCTTCTCCTTTCCCCCAGGAGGAAAGTCACACTCAGCTGACCCGTGGCTTAGACATTTAACCCAGTGATAAACTAGGAGGACCAAACCTAGAGGATGTTTTGAAGGCAGAGGTGTTTCTTCCTCACTGCACACATTTCTGACCTCTTCCTCAGAGAAGGAGAGAATTTCCACCCTCTGTATCCTCAACATCCCTGTCTCACCTAAACCCAGAGGCAGAGAAATTGTTCATCTAACAGTCATCAGGCCAGGCTTTGCTGGAGGTCACTACATCGAAAGGCAAACTTGCTTTCTTCTGCTTTGGGTGGTTGACCCAGCAAGATGGGCCCTAGAAGTGCCTTCTTTCCACATTCTCCAGCCCCCTCTGGAAGATGAGGAAAGGGTCTTCATTCTCAGCATAGGCTGGGTTATTCTCTTTCCTCATGGAGTGAAGCACAGAAATTCCCTATTCCTTTTTCATTTCCTTTTGTCCCTGTGCCTCCATGTGGTCAGCCACCAAAGTCAAAGCCAACCTCCAACCCTGTCTCAGTTCTGCCTGCACCCCAGGCCAGCCCACCATCCCCACTGAGGCAGGACCCTGTGACCCGTTCCCCTCCGTCTCCCTCCCTCACAGCTATCCTTGAGCTCTTGGTCATCATGTGTGTTAACCCTTGGTGAAGAACTGTATAGAAAAGTAGAAGTCGGAATGCAGATTCTCACAGCCCTTTGTATCTAATTACACATACCCACCCAAACAGCAGCAGGTCATAATTCCCACTTCACAAATGGGAAAACAGAGGCCCAAGGCCAGAGGACTTAAAGAGCTATACTATAGAGCTGTGGTCCCCAACCCTTAAGCCACTGACGGTATCAATCCAGTCTGGTCCACGGCCTGTTAGAAACTGGACTGCACAGCAGGAGGTGAGTGGTGGGTGAGAGACTTGAAGATTCATATGTATTTATAGCCACTCTCCATCGCTCACAGATCGCATCACCATCTAAACTCTGCTTCCTATTGGACCGACCCCTTGGCCCTCCTCCCAGTCTGTGGAAAATTGTCTTCCATAACACCAGTCACTGATGCCAAAAAGGTTGGGGACCACTGCCACAAAGAGTAGGTGGCAGAACCAGGATTCTGTGATTTTGATCATTCTAAATCAGGTGTCCTCAAACTACAGCCCACGGGCCACATGCGGCCCACCGAGGACATTTATCCGGCCGACCAGGTGTTTTTGCCACCGCTGCCTGTCCTGCTTAGCATCCGACTCGTCCCGGGGCCTGCAGTCCGGCCCTCCCATGGTCTGAGGGACAGTGAACTGGTCCCCTGTTTAAAAAGTTTAAGGACCCCTGTTCTAAATCCTCTTCCCAATTCACCTGCTCCCTCCTAGCCACAGTCATTACTCCTGATTTTAATAAAGTTATCGTCCCAGGAAAAACAATATGTATGTATGTATATGTGTGAATAACAAAGTAAGTTACATAAAGAAAATATAACACGTATGCACTATAATATAAAATCATAAAATTTCCTATCCAATGTCTAGGTGCTTAGAGGAATATGTAAAAATCAAACCCTGTTATTTAACACTAAGACTTACTGGGCTCAGAGTTGCTTCTCTCTTCCTAATTCATGGGAGACTCTCAAGAGTCTCCACTTCTCTCACTGCTCAGTCTGGCACTCAGGTCCTGAGCTATGTTCTCACTCATTAAATCAGAATTTGCCCCTCCATACAGCACAGCCTCTGGACAGAGAATCCATGGGGTTGAGGATAATAGACTTTGCTGGCAGTTCCAATCAGGTAGATGTGACAAAGATGCCCGAGATGCCCAGAGTGTGGCCAGAAGACAATAGAGCATTGCACATGGGCCCGACTAACACAGATCACAGCACGGGCCTGGCAGCAGGAGCTGGCTCCTCCTGCCTCACTCCCAGGCAGGGGTCTGGGAGGAAGCAGGCACTGAAAGGGGTATTGAATCGTGGGTGCAATAATGCCAACCGGACTGCCAGGTGCTGTGGGCTCAGAGTTTTCTCAATTAATAAATGAATGCTTGTAACACTGGGACAGCACATACCCTGAGGTGCCTGACAAGGTGCCTGATGAGAAGGCAGGGCGCCACTCCTTTCCCATTAATCCTGGAAAGGACTTTCTAATCTTCTTGACATGGTGGCAAGAGCTTGGGGTGGAGATGGGAGGTACAGATCTGGAGACAGCTCCCACAGAGGAAAAGGGGCTCCATCTGTAGATTCGGAAGCATGGACTCTGATCCCAACTTCATTTATGTACAAACTCCATTTTCCTGGGGCATAGGTCTCTCTTCCACACATGTATGTGACTTATGTATCTATAAATAATATAAATACATAAGCTATAAGTTTACATGTATATATGAAAGCCCAAACTCCTAACTTTGTGAAGGCTGCATGTTAGAGCTCCCGCCCATCCTAGACCCTCTGTTCCACCTTCCACTCTAGTCCTCTCACAATCTTCTTGCTTCTTCTCAAAGGACCAAGCTCATCCCCCACCTTCAATTTCTTTTTTTTTTTTTTTTTTTTTT
>NW_003852439.1:1875928-1912331 GCF_000181295.1 Otolemur garnettii
GGCTATTTTTTTGGTTGCAGCTGTCATTGTTGTTTGGCGGGCCCAGGCTGGATTTGAACCCACCACCTTAGGTGTATGTGGCTGGCTCCTTAGCCACTTGAGCCACAGGTGCTGAGCCCCATCTTCAATTTCTGTACATTCTTTTCTTTCTACCTGTAATAACTTCCCATCCTCTTCGTCAGCAGCTCCATGTATCAGCTTAAATAACACTTCTTCCAAGATCCTACCTGTTCTGCCCCCAGCTTCAGCTCTGGGAGACCACGGAAGCTGGTGGTTAGAACACGGGATCTGGAGCTGGCATACCTGGGTTCAAATTTGGCCTCAGCAGTAGCTTGTGTGACCTTGGGAAAAGTGTTGTCTGAGACACCGTCTGTAAAGCAAGATTCAAATTAGGGTTGCATCAGAAGACTGATGTGAGGAATAAACGAGATTAACTACGTAAGATGCAGAGATACTCTGCTCAATTTTGAGCTCAAAGACAGAAGGAACCATCTGTGTCCCCAAGTCCCCACCAGAGGAGGTGCTCAGTAATGTGTGTGGCTTGAGTGAATGACTCAAATGAAGACATTAGCAGCTATCTCCAGGAATTCTTGCAGAAGTCAAAGAGATGGTGTGCAGGCGAGTGCATTACAAACCATTAAATGCTGTGGAAACAGGAAAGGTGGTTATTGCCGTTGTCTGCAGGGTGCAGAGGAGCTCACACCCTGCAGAGTAAGACAGGAGGAGGGTATCCCCATGCAGGGAGCTGGAGGAGCCACTAGGAGGAGCCGTCAGAGGGGGGGTCTTGGGGGAACAGAAGGTTGGATGACAGACAGAATGACACCCCTCTGGGCATTTGTATGAAATACCCAGGCCCTAGCACAGGCTGCGCCCAGCCCTCCTGTGTCAAACATTAGTTTGGGGCATTTGTGCATCTGTTCCTCCTGAAGACTGACTTTCCCCAAAAGGTTTTAATTCATTCATTCATTCAAAGTTATTGACTTCCTCTGAAGTGCATTTTATTGAGAATTTACTGAACTCACTTCAAAGCACAAGGGACACAGCAAAGAATAAACCAGACCAAATTCCTGCTATCAATATTTGGTATCCCAAAATATTCTAGTGGGGATAGAGAAATTATAAGTAAATAAACCCCTACAGATACCATGTCTGTGATTAAGGAAAATAAATCTACAGAAGGGGATAGGGAGTGATGGGCCATTTTATGGAAGGGGCTTAGGGAAGGCTCTCTGAGAAGAGTCATTTCAGCAGAACCCTGAAGGACGTAGGTGCATGAGCTGTCAGGAAATCTAAGAGAACAGCATTCTGAGCAGAGGGAAGAGCAGGTGCAAAGCCCATCAGGCAGGAGTGTGCTTAGCAGATTCAAGAAACAGCAGAGCAGCCATTTGGGCTGGAGTGAAGTGACCAGGAGAAAGTGGAAGGAGACCAGAAAGTGGCAGGGCACTTGATCATGAGAGGCCTATTAGCTGTAGTGAGGGACAGACTGTAGAGGGCAAGGGTAGAGAGGGAGACTCTTGGGGGGAAGAGATTGCTGCTGTTTATGGGGGTAATGAAGGTACCCAGAACCAGGGAGGAGGTGGACAGAGGCTATTTTCTATCTATAAAACCATTAGATCTATATCAGAAATCATAGTTGGAAGTAAAGGGGACCTTGACCCTGAGCCGGTCCAATCACCCTCATTTGACCAATGAGATTTCTCCAAGGTCACATAGTCAGAAACCAGACAGAATTAGGGTGTGGACCCCCTTCTCAGGTCAATGCCCATCCACCACACACCATGGGGCTCCTCCTTGGTCATTGTTACTGACTTCTGTCTCTATGGCTTTGGAGAAACAAATACACAAAGAGCTCCTGCTCTTTAGAGGTTGAGGGTAAAATTAAGAACAACTTGCTTTTCATTTATAATTTATGCATTGTACACCACCTACTTCCCAAAAGGATTTGAGACAGCTTACAATAACAATCATCTTTAAACCATCTGCACAGCCGCTAAAAAAACATGTTTTCAGAGAATCCTTAATGGCACAAGGAAATGCTCAAAACGTAGCTTAAAATGAAAAAGACAGGATACGACACTTTATTTACTATAATGTTGTTACATAATATAGAGATGGGTAGGAAGAAGGAAGAGAGGAGAAACAGGGGAAGAGTGAGGGGGAGAAGAGGGGAGAAGGGGAGGAAAAGAAGGGGAGAGAGAGGAGGGGAGAGTGGAGGGGAAAATAAACAGGAAGGAAATGTCAACAGTGGCTGTTTTCTTTCTTAAAATTGTATGGTGAAACAGCATTCCAGGAGCACAGGGCCCCAACACGTTGTGAATAAGGAGGTTTTCACTTGTACTTTAACATCTTTTTAATGTTAATATTTATACATCTATATAGCAAATGCTGTTTTAAGAACATAACTAAGACATCAAAACCACATGTGCTGGTTGGATTTCACTTGTTCTTCCAGACACATCCTCCATCCTCTTCTTACCATGTACAGAGGAGACTTCCTGGTCCTCTGGCTTTTGATTAGTTTGGACCCATAGGGAGTCTAGTTTTTAAAAAATTAGAGGACAGAGGAAGGAGGGGATGAGGGTATTGGTTGCCCTTCCTGCCAACCCTTTCTTCTTTGCCCTGGGTCTGGAACGGCCATGCGTCTCGGCCACCTGAGAGCCACTGTTCCCGGGCTCCAGTTCTCTTCAGGGCTCAGCGATGGCTGTTCTCTTTCCCCTCTGCTGGTGACCTTTGCCTCAACTGTGAAACAGTCATTTTCCTTAACCCTTTTTAGTTTAGTACTTATTTCTTGAAATTCATGTACATAAGAATGACCTGGAAGGGAGGGCTTGGCAGGACATAGGTTCCTATTGCTACTCCCAGAAGTTTTGCTTTAGTAGGTCTGGACAGGGCCTGAGAAGTTTCATTTCTCCGGGAGCTCTCAGGTGATGTTTCTGTTGCTGGGCCAAAGACCGCACTTTGAGTACCAGTGCTTTAGCGTAATCCTCTGGACGTATCATCTACTTCCCCAAACTTTCCTGATTAATTCTGGATGGCAGAAGTTTCTGCGATGGTGACGATGCTTTATAAAATTCTGTTACTCTTAAATAGAAAAGCCATGGGTGTCCTGTGAGCACTTGAAATGAGGCTAGTGCAATTAAGGAACCGAATTGTTAACTTCATTGAATTTTAATTAATAAAAATATTACCTCTGAGCCGATAAAAGTCAGTTGGCTCTTTCAGCAGTCCACTTGGAAATCTCCCTAACCAAATGAGAGGTTCATTGGGCACCATTTCTATCTCCACACTCCTGCAGGGGACAGTTTAGCTAATTGTCCTGGCAGCTCATCACTCAAGTTTCATTTTCTCCTACCTCCAATAGCAATTTCCTCACTGACCTCCCAGCCTCCTTTACAACCTCCTTGAGCATTTCAGGTCTCTACCCCCTGCCTAGTTCCAAGACCCTTGCTTCATGTTTTAGGTTTATATTCTGGCAGCATTCTACTTCTAGCTACCAACTTCTTTTTAAATGATTTATTGCTACATAAACACTCACCCAAGATTTAGTGACTTAAAACAACCACCATTTTATTATTTCTCCTAATTCCTTGGGTTGACTGGGTTCAGCTGAGTGATTCTTCTTTTCTATGTGATGTTGGCTGGGGGTAAGGTCATCAGAGGTTTAACTGGGGTGGAACGTCCAAGATGGCTTACTCGCCTGGCTTGCAGCTCGGGTTGGCTGTATAATCAAAAGGGATGATCAACCACAGCGCCTAGATTCCCACTCATATGTCTTCAGGAGGTAGCTTGGGCTTCTCCCAGCATGACAACTAGGTTCTCAAAGGCGGGGAGTGCAAAGTGTTTGGAAATTCAAGAACATCACTTCTTGTGCATTCTGATAGTTAAAGCCAATCACAAGACCAGCCCAGATTCAAGGGTGAGTAAATGAATTCTGCCCCTTGCTGTGAGGAGTGGTGTGCACCTGGCAGAGGGAATGAATCCTTGGGTCCATCCCTGGAGACCTGCTGCTACAGTGTCTCTGTTCTCACTGAGCGTATTTCCACAGCCAAAGTGGACCATGTACATCATCACTTCTTAAACTTCAGGATACCTGCAATCTGCTGGGGACCATATTAAAATGCAGACTCCAATTCAGAGGACCTACATGGATCCAGAGAGGCCACATCTTTGACAAGTGTCAGGTAATGCTAAACCTGCTGGTTCACAGCCCATGCTTTGGGCAGAAAGGATGTAGACTGTAGTGTAAATAGCCTGGGGTTTAGCATTTTAAGACCTAAGTTCAAACCCTACTTCTGTCACTTTTGCACTGTGAGTTCTCAAGTACATTATCTATCCTCCGTGTCCCCGTCTATTAAAATGGAACAGTGGAACAACTGTGAGAATCGATAGGAAGAAGTACAATGAGGTACTGTCTGAGTCTCTTCCTAGCCATATGTCTCGGGGCACTTCACTCCCGCTGTCTGCACTTCATTTTAAAGTGGGAATGGGAATGAAAGTGCCTGCCTTGCTGGGTGATTGTGAACATTCAGTGAAACTTGGAATTAATGAATGGCGTGTGGGAGGATGAGGGGCATACACTGGTTTCCCTTTTCCTTTCACGCCCCTCAGCCCAATCAAATATTTCCTGGCAGGTCAGCATTTACAACCCTTCAGAGGAGGAACAGGGTGGCAGGAAGCAAGGACAAGCTTCTGAGTTAAGTGAGGTTCAAAGCTAAGCCATGATCTGCCTCTAACAGTGGCCCACTGTTAACGCAGGAAAGTAAGCGTTGACTTCTCCTTTCCCCCGAGTGGGTTGGAACCAAGGATAATAACCAAGAAACGTATCTGTCCAAAGGTCTGGCAAGTAGTTTCAGCCTCATTGTCTATGGAATCAGTGGCTGGTGTGACAAATGATCCCTACTGGGAAATTTCAGCTGTGGGCTTCAGATGATGAGAGACAGTCAGGAGGCACGGAGTCCCAAGGTGTTGCCGATCTAGGTCCACGTAGGCTGTGCCCTCATGGGGATGATCCTGGGGCCACACTTCAGACTCCGATGTTCTGGACCACTGAGCTCAGTCCAGGTTTGTTTAGTTATTTATTTGAGCTTTCTTATATTGTACACTGAGATCTGTGTCAAATCCAAAATGGCTCTCCAACTGTGAGATTGTGGCAGGCTGTGACCTGAAGCTGTCACACCAAGGAATACAGCAAGAAACGATGGTCATGTTCATTCTGCACTTCCCCCATACCAGGCTCTGAGTTTAATACATAAATAAGTGCCATCTCGTGCTCACGACGACCCTAGGAGGAGGAGGATGGCACAATCATCCCCATTTTTCGAGCGAGAAAACCAAGGCACACAGAGAGGAAATGACCCATTCAAAGTCACACCGTGGAGTGGCAGGGCTTGGACTTGAATTCAGGTCTGGCTACCATCAGACTGTGCCTTGACAGCTTTTGTGCGCTGGTGGAAATTGGCTGGGGTAGGAGGGGAGTAGCGTCTCACAATCAAAAACATTTCTTTCGTGATTTGGTGGCCAAGGTTGTGCTTCCCTGTGTATACACACATACACACCCACCTTAAGAGGAGGAGATCTGTAAGAATGAAGCAGGAGTTTAGCAAGTTCATTTGGTTCTCTCAACCCAAGCAGAACCAGCAGGAAGAATCTGTTGATAAGATCTGAATGCACCACTCCACTCACACAGGGCTCAGCACTGTGCCACCCAGGGCCACGTTATCTCCCTTCAGATACAAAAACTCTTCATCCCCACCGGGTTGTGTCTTCCTTGAGGACACAGATCTTTTTTTTTTTCTTTAAACAATAGTTTTAACTGTCAAATGAGCATTTCATAAACCAAAATATTATCTTCCTATCTTTGTTTTTCTTGCAAAAAAAAGTCAAGTAGGTCATCCAAGTAAAATAAGAATTTTAACAGAAATATTGAAAATTCAAAGGGTTTATGCCAAAAAGCAAACCAGTCCTCTGCAGCCTAACTCATTTGTTTTTGGGTTGTGAAGCCATGTAGAGGGTGATCAGGCCGTAGATGGTCCCTCCCACAGTCAGCCCCATGGTGGTCCTGTAAAGCATTTGGTCAGGCAGGTCTCATTTCAGGTGGACAGGCACACTGTCGGATTTCTGGAAAAACTTCTGCAGCTCTGGAACCTTGTTTTTCCCAGCATAATCATATGCAGTGGAATCGGAGGTCAGTTTGGTTGGTGCGGCAAATATGATAGGTGGTGCCTCTGTGGAAACCACAGGCTTTAATCCCTGCGGACAATAGGCGTCCGAAGCCCATGCTCCCATCAACTTCTGCATGAAGCCGCTAATTTGTAATACATGACGCCCGGAGTCCGGCTCCCTGCATCCACTACCTACGCGACCGCTCCAGAAAAGGACCGAGGACACAGATCTTATCATGCTCTGCTTCAAAACCCCTGCATTGACTGCCACAGTCTCTGAGACAAGATCCTCTTCTGTGGCCACCCTGTCTCCACTTGGGTCCTCCTCCAGATCATCCTCTGGAATGATCTCCTGCAGTGCAGATTATGTGATGCTATTCTCCAGCTTAAACATCCCTGGGGGCTCCCACTGCCTTTAGGGTTAGAGCTTCCAGAGCCTCCCTGTCACCTACACTTGGTCACAAGCTGATTCTTACCTCCCTGCTTTTTCTCCTGCTTTGTCCTATTCTCCTGGAATATCCTTTCCCCCACTTACTAGCCCAGCAATAAGGCCTTCAGCAGGTCACCTCACCCCTCTGTGATTCAATTATGCCTCCCTCCCATGTATTTGAGGGTTAAGGAAAACAAGATTCGAGAGACACCCAGAAGGGGGCCTGGCAGCCGTTAGTTATGCCACCTGGCGATGAGAGGAGGGAGGGTCTGTTCTTTGGCCCAGAATTCCCCTTGCCAATATCATCTTAGTCAACTTTACACTTTTCCAAGAAAGCTTCCCACACTATCCTGACCCCTATCTAAGGTTTATCTTTTCCCCCCAGAAGCCCCAACTCTGGATAATTACCAGGAAAAAAACAGAAAAAGAAAAGTGGTACTTTTCTTCCTCTTCTGTGGCCACAGGGGAAAAAAGAGAAGGATTGAAAAAAAAGATGGATTGTCTAAGAAAGAGACAGCTTTGGAATGGCCACTGGAGTTCTAAACACTCAGACTCAGGCTTGGGGACAGAGAAGTGGGGTGGGGGGGAAATTGATCATTCCCCTTTCTCTTACAGAGTGACTCGAGGCGGAAGAACAGTCTCATCAAGACCATATACAGCACTTTCTCGGCAAACTATTGCCATTTGTTGCCCTTTGGGAAAAGCATGAGCAGAAGGGAAAAAATATTAGAGAAGTATTTTACCCTAAAAGCCCCACAGTCCGTAGGATGAATTGCCTGCCATCTCTAGAGCCACAGGGAAGTTTCACACAGTTACTTGCCCAAGATCCTCATAAATTGTCAGTTTTGCCAGTCGGATGCTAAACTGAACTTGAGGAACAAGAGGAAGAAGCATAAACATTAAATACATAATCTTTCAAGTGTGTCCCTTCATTTCCTGACTGTTTTTTCTCCAAAGGGAATCATTTTCTCTTTTTCTTTCTCCTTTGACGCTGCACTGAGGACTCAGAAATCATCATCAGGCTTTTGTTTCTCTGCCTAGTCTTTTTAAAAATTTCTGATGAAGGTGAGCGTACATACAATTAGGGTACATGAATTGCTCGTGGAAGGTTAAAGTCAATGTTGTAGCTGTGTGTCCTTTACCCTCGGAGTACTATTCAGCTATAAACACACACACATGGATTTTATAAACTGTTAGAAAAACCCAGATGTATCTGGAGAATATTCTCCTAAACAAAGTATCATCATTGATTTCTGATTTACTACACAGACAATGGAGCTCTGCAGGGGTAGGGAGAGGATAGGTGTAGATTGCAGGGTTCTCAACCTGTGGGTCACGACCCCTTTGTAACAATGAAAATATGTCCTGCATATCAGATATTTACATTACAATTCATAACTGTAGCAAGATGACAATTATGAAGTAGCAACGAAAATAATTTTATGGTTGGGGGTCACCACAACATGAGGAACTGTATTAAAGGGTTGTGGCATTAGGAAGGTTGAGAACAACTGGTGTAGAGAAAAGCAGAGAGTAGGAGTCAGTCTTGGGTGCTCATCTCCTTGCCAATGATGAGCAAATCAAATCATCGTTTCTTCAGCGTATAATGGGGATCATCATGCCTACCTCCCGGACTTGTGAAATTTACATGGAAGTACACATATAAAAGGCAATAGGTAGTTGGCACTCAATAAATGGCTGCTGTTACTTATTACTCTTGTTATTAAACTTGAATAGGATACATAAGATACTTTGGTGGCCACTAATAACACTCCTAGAACCCCCATCCATGCCTTAGCAAACCTTATTTTCCTCTTCTATTTCATTTTTCTCCATAACCTTTAACCACCTCTGATATACTATATATTTGTAAGACAGCAAAACTCTTGAGAGCAAAACTCTTGGTTCTCTTTGATCCACTGCCAAAATTCCAGCACTCAGCAAATGTCTGGCATGTAGCAGATACTCCATAAATTTGTTGGATAGATGAATGAACGAATGGATGAATTAACCTACTGCTACACCCTGATTCTTAGTTCTCACTACAGCTGCTAGAAAAAGAAAGAACCCAGATTATCTTCTAGTGTATCCTCTGGAAGTTTGATGACTATCAAATGGACTCAACACAGATCCTTTTGCCAAATATCTCTGGCTGTATAATAAGCCACCTCACGCTTACATGGGATAAAACAACCACCATTTTATGTTATTCATGATTTTGTGGGCCACAAATTTGTGTTTCACATGGAGTTGCAGTCAGATGTTGGATGGGCTGCAATCACCTGAAGCCCCAACTGGCGCTGGGGGATCCAGATTCAACTTATGTCACCCAGATGGCTGGCAGGTGATGATGGCTGTCACCTGGGAGCCCAGCTAGGGCCATCCACAGGGGCACCTGTACATGGCCTCCCCAACATGGCAGTCTTGGGGTTGTTACATTTCTTCCATAGCAGCTGGCTTACCCTGGAGTTAGTGCCCCAAGACAGCAAGGCAGAAGCTTGGCCATTTGTTGACCTAGCCTCATAATTCACACAATGTCACTTCTTCCATACTCCTTTTGTCAAAGCAGTCACAAGCCCACCCAAGTGCAGTGGGAGAGGATATAGACCCTACCTCCAGATGAGAGGCATGTTAAAGAATTTTAACACTTCCACAGACATGATCTTACAGTCCTGTGGGACTAGCCAGGTATAAGAAGTAAGTGCAGAGAGTGAGACAATAGAGACTAGAGGGGACTGCAGAGAAATGGAGAATTTTGCTCTGTCTGGAGGGATCATTCATAGCTTAGCTCCAACCAATTTCTTCCCTGTGAAAAAAATTGACCTTTTGACTTTTCAACTGAAGTTGTGAAACTTTTAGTGGAATTTCCCCATTTTGAAATCACTGTAAGTCCAGCCTGGGCAACATAGCAAGACCCCATCTGTAAAAACAAATAATAAGAAAATTAAAAATTAAAGTGCTCTGTGAGCTGAAGGGATGAAGTCTGAAGATTCCCAGGTGTCCATTTTTGGGTTCCTGAGATAAATGATCTGAAGCTAATAGGGCTTTGTGGTAACAGAGCTGGAGTTCACCACTTGTACCTTTAGGCAGTATGATCTTCAAGGAATTTTTGAGCACTCTTTCCACAGAATTGGAAATAACATGAACCAGCCAAAAGACCACTTTGGTAGAACTGAGTCATTAGCAATCCTGAAAGTTAGAAAAATAAATGGAATGAAGTGAAACATCTTTTGACCCCCCCACCCCGCATCGTGTGGCAGGAGTCTTATATGTATCATTGCATCTAATTTTCGCCCACAGCTACATGGGCTAGCTGCAATTATCTTCCTATTGCAGTACCTCACTGCAATTAGACCTTGTGCTGGAGTTCATACAGGTAGAAGGTGGTAGAGCCCAGGATGGTCAGCAGAACACTGGAGCCCGCACACCCAAAAAGTCTCCCCTCCAGACCAGACCCTTGGGGTTATCAAAGCTGCATAATTAATGGGCTGGCCCTTACTGAATCAACCAAATGACATAATGGGAGCCAGGGGCCTTCAGTGGGTCTAAAGGTTGACTATCTTCTACTTTAAACATCTCCTGGTTGGTGGTCATTATACCAGAAGAACTGCCCTACAACAGCAATAACCAAAATGGTTAGAAATAATACCATCTAAAGAATGTTCCCTATGTGCCAGTGCTTGTATGTATGTGTGTATTTTTTTTTATTTAATCCTTAATATAGTCTGTTTTATGAATGAGAAAAAACTGAGGCACAGAGAGGTTGAATAACTTGCCTGAGAAAAGACACTAGCAAGTGGCAGAGTTAGGATCATAACTCAAGGCTGTTCAACTCCAACTTTGTTCTCATAAACCCTGTTACCCTGTTTAGAAAGTCTTCCTATGTGCCACACTAGTGAATGAAGTTTGAATGAGCCATGTCCATCCATAGAAGATTATCTCCAGCACAGGAGGGAAAGCTGCCTCTCACAGGGCCTTTCCTTGGTGGATTCCTTTGTGCCCAGTCTTACAAGGACTCAGAATCCCAGCATCCACTGTGTGTTCAGAGACTGACATATGCTGGCAAAACTCACAAGAGACTGACCTATATACCAGAATGGACCCATAGTGTTCGTTTGCAATGATGTTTATAAATACCAAGAGACTAGAATGCCTCTGCTGGTGTGAACACCACATTTGTTCTTTGTCTGAGCTCAAATTGTAATCATTTATTCATTAAACAAATATTTATGGGACATCTGCACTGGAGTGAGCAAAAGCAAACATAGCAGGAAGGTGGTTTGGTGAATGTGTAATCGGTGTAGACTTCTGAGTCTACACTGTGAATCTTTTTGGATTGCAAATAAAAGACCACTTGCATTTGCTTTAACAGAAAAGACAGTTTATTATAATTTTTTTAAAAACTAGGGGTATCTCCTGGAACACAAGGATGGGAATTAAAGTTTGGCTTCAAGAGGGGTAGGAATTCAGAATAAGAAATCAGAAACCATGAGATTCTCTCTCTCTTTCTCTCTCTCTCTCTCTCCCCCTGCCCCACTTCCATGGTCTTTCTCCCCTACGTCTGCTTCATTCTTTTCTTCCATCAGTCAGAAATCCAAATTCTTGGCTGCCCAGAAACTGACTTTAGCTGACTTTAACAGAAAAGGACTTTACTGAAAGGCTATCAGGAGACTTAGAATCTCCAGGAAGGCCAAGGAACAAAACAAAAAACAAGCAGGAACAGGGAGAGGCTAGACAGCCAGAACCACAGCCCCAGTCACACTACAGCCCAAACCTGGTGAGGACGCCACCCTTGCTGCCACTAAGACCAAGCATCTCAGCTTGCACCAGCTCCCCACCACTGCTACCAGGCCCCTCGGGCTGCTGTGGGCACTGCTGCCTGGAATACAATCCCCACTATGCCTGTATCGTGCTTATAAGTTTTTACTATAAAAATGTTCATACACATACACATGTAAATAGATTAGAACAGTGAACTCCCATCACCAATTTAAATAATTCTCAAACTCATGGCCAATCTTCTTTCATTTGTACCTCCACACACTTTGCCCCATCCCTACAACATTTTGAAGCAAATGCCATTTACCCTGTATTATTATCCATGACTATTTCAACATGTATCTCTAGAACAGGGTTTCCTAATCCTGGCACTATCGACCTCTTGGGCCAAAGAATTCTTCGCTGTAAGGCCATCCTGTGCTTTGCAGAATGTTTACAGAATCCCTGGTCTCTACTCACCAAATGCCAGGAGCACCTCCTCATCCCTCGTCGTAACAACCAAAAATACCTCTAGACACTGCCAGATGTCTCCTAGGGGACAAAATTTCCCCGATGGAGAAGGATATATGTATCACCATAAAAAAAAATAAATAGATAGATAGGTGTCCCTGTTGATAGAACCACAAAACTATCATCATACTTTAAAAATTTAAAATAATTCCTCAAAATTATTAAATGCCAAGTCAGTGTTCAAATCTGTGTAATCATCTCATGGTATTTTTGTTATATTTATTTGTTAAATTCTAGATTAAAATAAGCCCTATACCTTACCACTGGCTGCTGTCTATAAGTCTCTTCTAATAATAAGCTTGCTGGTTCTCTGGTCCTACTGTTCATCAGACAGCCACTTCTAGCTCAGTGCCAGCTGAATCCCTGAGGCACCATGGTGAAAGTGAAGGTTGGAATAAACGGCTGGGGTCATATTGGGCACCTGGTCACCAGGGCTGCTTTTAACTCTGGCAAAGTGGATATTGTCACCATCAATGATCCCTTCATTGACCTCAACTGTGTGGTCTGGTATGATTCCACCCATGGCAAATTCCATGGCACAGTCAAGGCTGAGAACGGGAAGCTTTTCATCAATGGAAATCCCATAACCATCTTCCAGGAGCAAGATCCCACCAAAATCAAATGGGGTGAGGCAGGCGCTGAGTATGTTGTGGGGTCCACTGGCGTCTTCACCACCATGGAGAAGGCTGGGGCTCACCTACAGGGGGGTGCCAAAAGGGTTATCATCTCTGCCCCTTCTGCTGATGCCCCCATGTTTGTGATGGGTGTGAACCACAAGAAGCACAAAAACAGCCTCAGCATTGTCAGCAATGCCTCCTGCACCACCAACTGCTTAGCCATGACAATTTTGGCATTATGGAGGGACTCATGACCACAGTCCATGCTATCACTGCCACCCAAAAGGCTGTGGATGGCCCCTCTGGGAAGTTGTAGCATGATGGTCATGGGTCTCTCCAGAACATCATCCCTGCCTCAACTGGTGCAGCCAAGGCTGTGTGCAAGGTCATCCCTGAGCTGAATGGGAAGTTCACTAGGGTGGCTTTCCATGTCCCCACTACCAGTGTGTCAGTCAAGGATCTCACCTGCTATCTGAAAAAGGCTGCCAAATACAATGATGTCAAGAAGGTGGTGAAGCAGGCATCAGAGGGCCCCCTCAAGGGCATCCTGGGTTACACCAAGCACCAGGTTGTCTCCTCTGACTTCAACAGTGACACTCATTCTTCCACCTTTGATGCTGGGGCTGGCATTGCCCTCAATGACCACTTAGTCAAACTCATTGCCTGGTATGATAACGAATATGGCTACAGCAACAGGATTATGGATCTCATGGCCCACATGGCCTCTAAGGAGTAAGAATCCCCAGACCACCAGCCCCAGTCAGAGCACGAGAGGAAGAGAAAGGCCCTTAGCTGCTGGGTGCCCTTGCCTACTCAGTCCCCCACCTCACTGAGAATCTTCCCTTGAGACAGTTTCCACACCAGACGCCCTAAAGAATGGGAGGGGCCTAGGGAGCCCCATCTTGCCATGTAACATCAATAAACTTCCCTGAATTCAGCCAATAATAATAATAATAGTAAGCTTGCTCACCCTCTTCTCTTTTTCCCCCTTGCAGTTTGTTTCTTTAAGGTTACCAGGGACCAGAGGGAGGAAGAAGAAATGGGAAGATGTAAGTCAAAGGATCCCAAGTATCAGACATATAGGATAAATGAGTCTGAAGATCTAACGGACAACATGAGGACTCTCCTTAATACACGTGTAACACTGCACTGTGCTCAGGACTTTTGCTGAAAAACTAGAAACTATGTGAGATGGCAAATATGTTAATTTCCTCAACTATAATATTCTTTTCAGTATATATATAACAAAACATATATACAAGAAATATATACAAGAAAATCATTTTTTAAGCAAGTTCCCCACAATCTGAATTACAGAATCTATCTCCACAGTTGAATTGAACACGTTCCTGTTTCTGCTGTGTTTCCTAGAAATCGGCAGTCAGATCTGGAGGCTTGATCTGATTCCAGTTCTATTGTTGACTGCTTCCTGATTATGGAGCACACGTCTATCAGAAGGCCAGGAGGCCCATTTGCCTTTTTTGTTAGATATCAGCAGTCATTGGCAATCACTTCCCAAATCCTTCATTTCATTAAGTATTAAATATGGTGCAATTCTACCGATCCTTCTTCACTTATGAGCTAGACTATTTATAAAGAGAAACATGCCCTTCCATTGTCTGGTTACTCTGACAAACAGTTTGCGTAGGGAAAGTAGGATAAATGCTTTACTGCCTCCCTTTCCTTGCCGGTTTTCAAACTAAAGCATTGGTAAATGAGTGTCTTCCAAGAGATCCTGTGGGTTTTGTTACTGTTGTTGGTTAGCATCATGGTGAACTCCTGAATTTCGATACATTAGAAGTGCTTACAGTCCACTGAAGTCATGGTCCTATTGGTGTTCAACTTGTTCTGTTTGGGGCCAGTGGAATCCCCTTAAAGATGGCTCTTGAGACCCCTTGATGGACCTCATCGGTCTTACCTAGCTTCTTAGCCGGCTGGTAGGACAAGACCTGCCAGGTTCACTGTGTACAATTCATGGCACCAATCACGTATTAGTTTTTTCTCTAAGGAGTCCTAGTTCTCCTAGTATGGTTCAATGTTTATGTAGCATTCACTCCAGATTCAAGCCTCAGGTAGCTAAACAGAGTTGGCCAAGCCTGTACCACTTCCCCCTGTACTTGTGGCTATCAGGCTGGAAAACAAAGATGTGGCCTTTTGGGCTCTTTTCACCAGAGGCAGCTTTGATTCCACCGAGACAGTGGAGAGTGAAATTCACTAAACATGAAAAGGAGGGTGGGACAATGAGTGACCCACCATCACCACCACCACATGGCAGATACTTCTGTTTCTCTCTCCTCCTAAAACAGACTTTCTCAGCACACATGGCCGAACGTGACTGTCCTGCAGCTCCCAAATTCACACATCTTTCCAGCTCAAGTACCAATAAAAACCAAGTCCCAATTCTAAACTCCCAGGAGATATGGTTCAGTTATTCCCATCTGGGTCAGATATCATCAGCTCTCACCTAAGGCCAGAAGCGTGCAACATAAACCTGCCACGGGGACTTCCCATCAAAATAGAAAACAACAAGTTCTCAAAGAAAGAGAGACCTGCCTGAGCCCACACCCCAAAAGACATCCTCTTCCCACAGCCAGAGTGGAAGATTGGAAATGATTAGAACTTTGGAGGCTCCAGGTTCTGGGAACTTCGCCCCCTTTCTATGGTTCCCAGTATATGAAAGTCCCAACATCACACCCTAAACCCTCCAGAGGTGCCTGGCTTCTTGTCCCAGTGACATCACTGAATGATCCCTCTTTCCCCAGCTAACAACCACACCTCACGTTTCCAGAGCCCTTCCTTGTGTGTGCCAGTCAGTCACCCTGTCACCCATAAAGTGTGGCTTGTTTCTCTCCATCTCTGAAACCTCTTTGTGGTCAGCACCATTGTTATCGTCTGTTTTTCTGATGGAGAAACTAAGGTTTGGAGACCTGAATTTGCCCAGATTTAATCACCCTACTAGCAAGAGATGAAGCCAGGATTGAAGCCAGGCAGTCTGATACAAGAGCCTGCGTTCTTTAACTTGACACCATCCTTTGAGGTCACCATCATTTAGAGGCATTCGAGTCCTCCCCTGCCCTGTAACCGTGGTGTCTCATGAAGGTAACTCTCCATTTTTCTAGGTTTATCTAAGTGTCTTCCTTCTGCAGTTATCTCTCGGGGAGCCACCTGATTTTAAAGTCAGTCATATGTACCAACCACATCATAGAATTCAGTAGCCAGACTTTCTATTATGGTCCTCATGCAAAGAAACCTACTTATCATAACAAAAAAGATGTTATTCTAAAACTTACAACCATTAGTGTAAAGAATATGGGTGTGTATGGACTCTCCAAAAAACACAAACTCATTCTACCACACAGAAATATTTGTTAAGCATTGTTTTAGTGAGGGGAGACAGAGTGAACAAACACACCTGCTCTTAGGAAGCTTTAAGTGCTGGGCCGGGAGAGGGCAGAGACATAAGCAATAAACAAGAAAAGTAAGGAATGTATGTGGTGTGTCAGATTAATGATAAGTGCTCTGGAGAAAACAATAAAAGAGGGAGGTGAACATGAAGTGTTGAAGGTGGGGAATTAAAATTTTAGACTAGGGGAGGATAAGTTCCACATTAGAAGGGCCATTTGAGTAAAATACAAAAAGAAGCCAAATAGTGAGTAGCTATCTGAGGACACAGTATTCTAAGAGAAGGAACAGCACGTGCAAAGGCCCTGAGGTAGGGCTGACTGCAGGTGTGTTCAAAAACAGAAAGAAGGCTGGTGTGGTGAGAGGGAAGTGAAGGTGAGGAGAAGTGAGCATGGAACCAGGTCCTATGGGGCATTGACAGTCCCAGTGAGGACCCGGGCTTGTACCCTGGGCGGGGAAAAACCAGCAAAAGAGCTGCATGATATGACTGGTGCCTTCACAGCATCAATCTGGCTGTGGTGCCACAAACAGACGCCCAGTGAGGAATCCAGGGAACTAGTTAGCAGGCTGTTGAAATGATCCAGGTAAGAATAGATGTGATACGAACCCGGGTACTGGCAGAGAAGGTGGACATGTTTATCTACCTTCCTCCCCAAGGTAGAGATTGACATGGAATATAAAAGAAAGAGGACTCCAGTGGGCTCCAGGGTTAGGGCTGAGCAAGTCCTCCTGGTGATTCAGAATATCACTCAAGTTTCCTCCAAGTTGGAGCAACCTGAACGTGCTTCTTTCTCTCCCATTATAAATTAAACCAGTTTGTTTATAACTTATAACTCCAAAGGATCTCTGTAGGTGAAAATATCACACTTCCTCTAAAAGATGCCCCACTGTATTTTCAGACCGTCGGCTACTAGATCTTCTCTCAGGACCCAGCTCTGCCCCAGACACACAAAGAAATCATTTTCCTAACAGCCAAGTTCAAGTAAAAATATGTTTTTCTGGCTTACCGTCCTAGGCAAAATTCCAACACACTGCTTAAATGCTACCAGCCAATTAGTCAAAGATTTATAAACTTATTCTGTTACTACAGTCCAGGAGTGTTAGAAAGAAAGTTTAATATAAACTATTTTCCAGAACATGCTGAAATTGGGAGAAAACTGTGGGGTCAGAAAGTAATGAAGATGAGAGAGGAAATTGCAGCTGGGCTGAGGGAGGTCAAACCTATAGATCCAGACTAACCAACAAACTGTTAGGTACCAAGAAAGATGAACTTCAAACAAAAGCATCTATCTCAAGGCTGCTAATGTATCATATATATTTATATATTTATATATTAAAAATCTCTATGGAAACATCTTGAACATTCCTTCATTAACCATCAAATTAGCACAGATTTCTCCTCCTGTCGATCTGCCATGCTCTTTTTCAGCATATTGAATTTATCTTTGAGACTAAATCACTTTGAGAGACACAGACATGTCCTATCACAGAAAGCGAAGCAATGGTTTCTAATCGCAGCTGACCAAGAGCTTGTAGCTTGATATGTAAGGCATCCTATGAAATGACATATTTCCTGACTAAGAGGATGTTTAATGGCAGGGTTAAAAGGTCTGAACAGAAGTGGGTTTGAATCCCAGCTCTACCCCTGTAAAAATCTTACACAAGTGACATAACTCACAAAGCCTCACTTTCCTCATCTGTAAAATGGGAACAACTCAACTCATCTCCTAGAGGAGCTAGGAAGATCAAATAATGGAAAATGTAAGGTTTCGTGTAGCACAGTGCCCAGTACAGAATCCCACTTCAAAAAGGCATTGGTCACTGCCATTTCACTATTAATAAAAAGACCTCAGGGTGTCTGATGGCTGGTTTTGCTTTGTGCCTCCTGGTTCATGAACCAAAATCCCCTCCTGGTCTGTTAAGACGCCCTGTCAGTGGGCTGGGAATATTTAACAGCACACACAAGCCTGTTTCAGCAGCATGTTTTCCTTTGTCGAGCTGCAATTTCTTAATTGCCCTAAAGCAGATGTACTTGGTTTTGCCAGCCAAATTGCAGGAGATAGGTTTCAGGGTTTGGGTTTCAAAACACAACATTGGCACTGGGTCATTTCATGTTTGCAAGATAGTCCCTGGAAGTGATATGAACAGGGCTGAGGCGGCATGGGTGCTAAGGGAGAACAGTGAGAGGAGGAGGGCAGGTATTTTCTGATTAAATCAGGACAGGCAAGAAATGGGACTTCTTGGAGTCTCATCCACCTGGTGCCCTCCTAAATACAGACAACTGCAGGATGTGGGGTGGTGGGATCTAGTGGCTAGAATGAGCTCCAAATAAAGTGAGGGCAGGAGGAGAAGTCTTTGGATGTCACCGAGGCCAACAATCATTAAACTGTGCTCTGCAGACCTCTGGAAAAGGGATCCTCCACCCTCTCTTTTAATAAAATTAATTATCATTATGGGAGCCAACATTTATTGAGGACTCATAACACGCTAGGCACAGTTCTAAGCACTTTGCATGAATCAACTCATTACATCCTTTCAACAGCCCTAGGGGTAAAGGTTTGGATAACATGTCCAAAGCTGCCCACCTTGTAAGTGGCGAGGCCAGGATTCTGACCCAGGCAATGTGGAGTCAGAGGTCAGGGTCTCAAATGCTTGGTTTTCATCATCTTTACCTGTGCAAGTTACTGTATAACAATCTATTTTGCTGTGCACACACATTTATCCAATCTACTTCAGACAATGTTCTCGGCGGCTTCTTCCTAGATATTCATTCATTCATTTGTTTATTCATTCATTCAACGATCCCTTGTGGAGTACTAATCAGGAGAGAGAGTGGAGCCCAGTGGGTTACAACATGGCCTTTAGAACCTGGGCTGTCAGGCAGTTTGTAGAGCACAGTAATGACGTGACAAATGGGGACGGAGGACTGTTGTGGGCCAGAAGAGACTCAGAACCATCATGCCACCACTGAATGCAACAGAGGCTTGTATGGATCTTGATTTTAAAAAAAAAATTGAAGATATGTTTAAGACAATCAAGGAAATGTGAATACAGATGGGCATTAGATGACATCAAGGATTACTGTTAATTTTGTAAGAGTGATAATGGCATAGAGGTTATGGAAAATGGCCTTGATGGCCTGGTTTCTCTTAATAAATAAACTTCAAAGTAAAAAAAAAAAGAGAGAGAGAGAGGGAGAGAGAAAGAGAGAGGGAGAATCCATAGATTAAAACAGACATTAGAGACATCTCAACTGATTGCAACATATGGTCCTTGTTTGTGTGCTGATTCAAACAGACTATAAAAGAAAAAATAAAAAGAGAGAGGGAGGCAGGGAGGGAGAAAGGAAGAGAGGGAGAGAGAAGAAAACAATAAAACAATATGAGACAATTGGGGAAATGTGAATGTCAACTGAATATTTAATGATGTAAAAGGAAATGACTGTAAAATGTTTAGGTGTGATAATGGCATTACGGCTGTATTGTTTCACAAGACTCCCTATCTTTTATAAGTACATGTTGAAATATTTACGGAGAAAATAACAAATTTGCTTCAAAATAATTGGCAGGGGAGAGGAAGGAGAATATAGATGAGAGCTTAACGCAACAAGACCACCCGTGAGCTGACAATTTTTTGAAGCTAAAAAGAGGTACAAAGGGAGTTTGTAGAGGTACAAAGGGAGCTAAAAAGAGGTACAAAGGGAGCTAAAAAGAGGTACAAAGAGGTACAAAGGGAGAGACATTATTGTCTCTACTTTGGGCTAGATTTGAAATTTCCACAGTAGTTTTTTTGACATTCACATCAGAGAGAGATACAAACTGACATATTTGTAAGTGAGATAACGTTACGTCTGGGGTTTGCATTTAAATATTCTAGCAAAATCGTTTAAAATGTAGAAATAGGATAGAACAATATTGGCCGTGAGTTCATCATTGCCAGAGCTGAGTGATGGATCAATGCGTGTGCATGATTCTATTCTCTCTACTTTTGCTTATGTTTGAAATTTTCCTTAACATAGAGGAGGCAAAAAGAGCCTCGGCTCTGGACCCACAGTACCTCAGTCATCCTGAGTCTCCGCCATGGATTCATCTGTTAGCTTTTTGACCTTCAGTAATTGATATACTCCCTGCCTCAGTTTCCTCCTCTGCGTAATGGGATAAACATAAAATCCATGTCCATCACAGCTTTCTTTATAATAGCCCTAAACTGGAAACATCTGAATGTCCATCAACAGGTAAATGAATAAACAAATTGTGGTACATCCACACAGTGGATGCCTCTCAGAAATAAAAAGGAATGAACACTGATACATACACTGAAATGGATGCATCTCAAAACAATTACACTGTGTGATATTAGCCAAAAAAATAGAGTACATACTGGATGATTCCTTTTATATAAAATTTTAGAAAATGCAAACCTATCTTTAGTGGTGGAAAGCGAGCGATAGCAAGCACACTGGTATGCCTGGGGCAGGGGCGGCAAGGAAGAAGGGGTAGGAGGATTACAAAAGCACGCAGGGGGGTGTTCTGGGTTGATGGTTATATTCGCTATCTTGATCGTGGTTTTGTTTTCACAGTGTACCCATGTTAAGATTTACCAAATTGTATACTTAAAATATATGTAGTTTACATGTCTATCTTATTAATGTTTTAATAAAGCTATTAAAAATAAAACAAAACTTATCTCAAAAAATTGAGAATTACATAGGTCAATGACTGTATAGAATCCTACCAGGCCTCTGGTGAGCTCTCAGGCAACCATCACAAGGTATAGATTCTGGGATAAGTCCTGGGGCTATAAGAATAGGCAGGCGTCCTCAAACTATGGCCTGCAGGCCACATTTATCCGGCCTGCCAGGTGTTTTTGCCACCGCTGCTTGTCCTGCTTAGCAGCCGACTCGTCCTGAGGCCCACAGTCTGGCCCTCCAATGGTCTGGGGGACAGCAAACTGGCCCCCTGTTTAAAAAAATTGAGGACCCCTGATCTAAGGTCTTGAGCCCTCCCATTCATGAAGCACTCAGGCATACTAGAAGAGAAAAACAAATTCCAAAACATTACAATAGGGAAGAATCACAGGGAACAAGAACATGAGTCAGCACAGGCTTCCTAGAAGAAGAAACATGTCAGCTGAGGCCTAGAAATTGAGCAGGAGTTGGCCAGGACAGAGTCTGAGAGAAGGATGTTCCAGTTAGAAGGAAAGCATGTGCAAAGGCCCTGAGGCATAGCCAGGAAGTACAAATAGTTCTAACGGGTGGGATGCAGAGGGTATGAGGGTCTGAAAGAGAAAGTGGCAGAGAAGAGGCTGAATTAAGGACTAATCGTGGGAACTAGCATTTATTGTTTTCTATGAACTAGGCCCTGTCCTAAGCGTTTTACATTCATGAACTCATTTATGCACCATAATAAACCCATGACATGGGTACTGCCATTACTTCCTTTTTACATATGAGGAAATTGATACGCAGAATGGTTAAAGCACTTTATCCAAGACCACACAGCTAATAAGGATGGCAAGCCGGATTCAAGTGCAAGCCTCCGTGATTCCAACTCTCACTGTACCCTAACACCTTGGCAGCCCCAAAAGTGTTGGAGAGTTTTTGTAAGCATTAAACAGACAGTACTGACAACCTAGTGTCACACAGAGCTTTGTTCCTTGAGTTAATGAGGAGGTTTAAAAGAGAAGTGAAAAGGGAATAGATTTCTCTGGAATATGTCTGTGTAGCATTGCAGTGGGAACCCTCTATTACCATCCCCCATTTAGTGGAGGAGAAAACTAATGACCAGATAAGTCAAGTAACTTGTCCAAGGTCACACAGCTAGAAATCTTTGAAGTCTGGCTCAAAATCTCATGCCTTTAAACACCATCCTATATCTAGAAATCACAGTTCTCCCCTAAGGTATGATATCACCCATCTCCTGCATCCCACACTTCCCACCCCAACGCCCCTACAGGGCTCAGGACTCCCTTGCCTGGCCGATATGTGGCCTCCATCCAAGCTGCTGGAAGAAGGACATCAAGACCATCACTGGCAGAGGGGGACATCGGACTTCCACCTCTTGAAGATGGATGTCAGAATCCTATGACATGGTGCTCCCAGTCAGTCCCTCTTCCCTATTGAATTAGCACCGCTTGACACATCCCTCTTTTGCCACTTTAATATGATAAGTGGCTAATTTGATTGGGCTCAATGAGATGTAAATGATTGGATTCAATAAAGAACCAGGGAGTGTTTCCCTTTACCCGGCAGACCTCATTTCTCATGGGAGGGACAGCTTTCCGCACGGGAGCAGAAGAGAGGAGATGGAAGACCTTATTTTCATCTTACAGACGAGGCAGGCTATACGCCCCCTCTCTTCCAGCTCTGGGACCCTGATGAGTAGGCAAACCTTGAGTCCTAAAAATGGGATCCCCACATTCCCTGACAATCATCATACCTGATCTCCCCACCTTCCAAAGCTCCCCATGTCCAGGTTCCCACAGTGGGCAGCCTCAGTGTTGTCCATGCTGTAGGTCACTCCCACCACTACCCACTTGGCACTGGGGCACAAAATGGCCACAACATTCCCAGGGGACTGAGGGTAGAGAGTAATGGATAGAATCAGATCCCTGGGGAGAAGGGCTGGGGTCCAGATAAGGCTGTTCCCAGACAGCCTCCACCCATCCCCACCTCCTAGTATATGCACACCCTTCTGCTGTCCCCTCTCATACTGTGACCAAAAGAATGTGACAGAAGTGATGATAAGTCACATTTGAGAGTAAGTTATAAAAGACACCATGGCTTTTACAATGGGCTTACTCTCCAGGATCACACACTCTGGGGGTGTCTGGTACCATGTCATAACGACACCCAAGCACCCTCTGAAGAGGCCCACATGGCAAGGAATGGAGGCCTCCAGGCAATGGGCAGCAAGGAACTGCGACCATCCACAAGCACGCAAGTGCATCCTCACTGCTCAAGCCTTCAGCTGGCTGCAGCCCCAGGCACCATGATAGACCCTAAGACAGAATCTCCCAACTAAATGACCCCAGATCCCCAACCCATAGAGACCATGAGATAAGAAACATTCATTGTTCTAAGCTGCAAGGTATAAGGGTAATTTGTTACACAGCAATAGATAACAAATACATCCAGTAACTGTTCTTAGCATTCAAGTCAAGTCCACCTTCAAGGCTTCCTGATTCTCAATGCCTTTGTGAATATTTTTTTCCAAGAAGCAGACAATAAAAAAAATATTGTTAAAACCCTGAATGTTTAAAAGTAGGCCTTTTGGTTAAAAGTAGGCTTTGGAACCAACTTATCCAGGTCTATAATCCAACTCCATGACCTTGAGCACATTATTTAAGTTCTCTGAGACTTAGACTTTCAAATGGGTATAACAGAAGTACCCACCTCAGAGAGTTGTTGTCCAGATGAATAGGATAATGATTAGCCCAAGTGTATATAGGTCTGATACTTAATACAAATTAGCTATTATTACTAGTATTGTGGCTAAGAGCCCTTTTTACCCCTGTGGGAATGGAAGTCAATAAATTTAACTGACATTTTCTTACTTTCACAGTAGAGAATAGATCTGCATATGAGCCAGTGACCATTTCATATTGTCAGGAGAAGACTAAGTCTGCCCAGGGGTACCCTGGAAGCCATGGAAAACAAGAGGGCTCCTGGGTTCCAGGGTGTGGGGAAAGAGTGCTGCTATTTCCAGATGCTGGGGAAGGACCCATGTCCAGAGACAGAAATGTTTACCCCAGGCCAGTTCTGCCCAGTGCCCCTTCCTTGGTGTAGATACATCGTTCTATTACCAGCATCTGCCAGAGACATATTCACCGCTATGGGTTTGGAAGCCTTCCCCTACCTTTCCAGCCCAACCAGTAAGTGTCTCTCTTCTAAGCTCTCAATGCTCTTACTGTGTAAACTCACTTAAGTTACTTAACTTCTCTGAACATCACTACTCCCATCCATAGTAGAGATAATAACAGTGCCAACGTGCCTGGGCTGTTGTGAAGTTCAAATGTTGTGACACATGTAAAGTGCTCAGCATGTCGTAAGTATTTAATCAATGGGGTGTACACCCGTGCATATGCATGCACACATTTTCTGTCGGCCTCTAGAGATAATATTAACAATGTTGGCATCAGGACAGTTGGCGTATCTATAGTCAGCATTGCACCTTGCACATAGGACGCTTTTGATAATCTTAGCTGCTGTTATTATTTCAGACCACCCATCATCAGCATTGGACTGGGATTAAGAAGTCCATGGTTTGGGTCCTGAATCTCCCACCTAGGCCACTTTGGCCAAGGCAGATTATCTTTCTATGCCTCAGTCTTTACGTCAACAACAAGGGGATAATGATGCTCACTAGAAAGGACTGCTATTTTTTTAAGCACTGAATAAAATATACATATATATATTTAAAGTCTGTAGATGGTAATAAACTTTTAAAATACATGTGATTAGAGTTATTTGGGGACATTTCCTTTCCACTTCTTGTTAATAGGAAACATATTTTGCTCCTGGGGTCTTCCAACATCTAATATGATGCCTAGCACACAGTAGGTGCTCAATACACATTGAACAACAGCACAACTGGACACATATATGAATAAATGGGTGGAATATCTAGGACTGTCATAAACTTTCAGAATTCAGGTTTTCTGACTCTGATTCAAAAATTTTTTGAATAATTACATAACCCACTAGTCCAGAGCCTCAAGCTTGATTTTCGATAACAATTATGAGATCTTCCAAACTCATTCCGAAAAGCATCACAATAACAATAATTGAATGCCTTACTTTCAAAATGCCTGTGCATCTATCATTGTATTTTATTGTCAGCATCCTTATAAAAGTAAGAATTATCGGTTTCATTTTGCAAATGGAAAAAAAAATTTGAAGCCAAGAGAGAAAATGCAATTTTCCCAAGTCTGCAAATCAATGGCATCTTTGAAATTTCTAGGAGAAACTAGATTTCATTTTTCTTCTCCTCCTCAGAAACCTGAGTGTCTTGATTTAGGGGCATGGAAAATGCCTTCCTCGTGAGTGGCTGTCAGAGTTCACCGGAGGTCAGATGATTGCTCTGCCTGCTAAACAGCATCATCTTCTACACAGTCGTCCACTCCAGAACTCTGGAAATTCTGCGGTGCTCCTGCCTGTCTCTCATGCCCCTCTGCTCTGCATCCTACACACTTGCCTACCCAGGCACACTTTCCCCTCATTTCCCAGTGAATTCCACTCCTGTCCAACATCCTCCCCCCAGACTCTTGTGAAGTCCACAGCAATAGAGAAACTTCTTTGCTGGCACCTCTGGTTGACCACATTGTGCCAAATGAGAAATCTGAGTTCCTCTTCAATTTTCACACTAAACAATCACTCTTACCAACAAGGAGGATGGGATTGTTCCACTTTCCAACAATCTTTGAAGAATCTAAGAGAGACAACTCAAGATGCTGGGAAGAAGCATGCATCCTTCTGCCACTTTGCTGAAACGGTTTTCACTTCAATGCCCCTTCTACGTCCTTCCAAATAGCTTTGAAAACTCTTTGGGTCTTTCCCCCCTCAACCAATATGGTAGCCACTAGCTCCATGTGGCTCCTGAGCACTTGAAATGTGACTTGTCTAAATTGAGATGTGTTGTAAAATACACATTGGAATTAAAACCATAGAACAAAAATAACGTAACAGTCTCATTCGTAATTTTAATACATCCTATATATACATATAGGTTTATATAATTATTAATATATCTCACTTGTTTCCTTTGCACTTTTAATGTGGCAACTAGGAAATTTAAAACTTGATATGGGGTTCACATCATATTACTGTTGGGTAGCATTTGTCTAAGCCATCAAGCTCATCCAGTGCCAGGTTTTAAAATAATGTTTATTATCCATCTCTTCATATACTGTAAAGTGAAGGCATCCTAGCCCGGAATTTAATCTTCTAGTCTGTTTCTCCAGTGGTAAAAGTGGGGGAGGTGTTTATTTGACAAACAGTCCAGAATCCCGCTATGCAACAGGCACTAAGGATACAAAGGGAAAGAAATAGCTCAGAACCCATCCTCAGGGGTAGACCAGCAGGAGATTTATGATCCTTTCTATCTCTAAACCATTCTCCTCACCTTGAATTTTTTATTTTCCATGGTATAGCCTAAAAATTCCTTTATTTCCTTGGTGTTGGAATAGGAGGAAATCTGCGTCTTGCAACTTGAAAGATACTTTTCCATAGAAACTGCATTGCGAAATTGGAATATAAGGTCCCAGATTATCCCACACATCTTTATGTAACCAACAATTATGTCAATATATTCTCTACTCTTTACAAAACACCGTGCATTTTTAGGAATTGTCTCAATTAATTGAAAGAGTCAATTGAAAGGGTCAGTGATGTGAATGATCCCACCAAGGCTAGTTTCAAGCTACCAACAGTTCAACAAAATTCTTGCATATAGAACACTTTGTTTTCATATCAACCTTGGGAGTTAGACATTAATATACTGGCTTTTTAGATGAAGGAACTAAAATTCAGAGAAGCTTAAGAGTTGCCCAAGTTCACATAGCTTTTAAAAAAAATGCTAAAACTAGCATTTGAACAAAAATGTGTGTAGGTCTGGAGGAGAGGATAGATGAAAACCAGAATATGTTTCAGGAAGCTAAGGTGGAATTGGACACAGAAACTATTCTTCCTCGTCCTCTACCAAATCGTTTATTAGATTTTCTTGCATAGTTCAATTGGAATTGGAACCAGAGTATGAAAACTGGAAAGATCCAGCAAGAAGTTGAGACTATTTCAGCTATAACTTGTAATGTTCAAGGGACAGAAAACCCAATAACAACAGGTTTAAGCTGAACAGAAATGGGAGCAAGGTCAAACTTATTGGCTCAGCAATTTCAAAGTTCAGAGATACCTAGCTTGCAGCAAAGCTTGCAGGTACTCAACCCACGTCATCAGAACCTGGTATGGATCCATCTCCTCAGGGGTTTTGCTCTCCAGTGCTCTTCCAAGCTCTTACAACTCTCCTTCACTGAAGCCAGACTCTCTTTCCTAGAGTATCACAAAACTTCTTCAATTAACTCTGATTGTCTTCAATGCATCACATGCCCATCTATGAACTGATCACTATGGTCAGAAGGATGCAATTTTGTGATTGGCCAAGACTCGGTGACATGACTACTCTTGAACCTGGGTAATATGGTCATTGTCCCCCCAAACTTGGTGCTGAGTAAGAATGTAGCTTGGGATGAGTAAGAATGTTTCCTCAGAGGAAATTTGCTATGACCAGAAGAGGCTAAGGAATGGATGTTGGACAGACAAAAATCATAATGTCACCTATAATCCGTATAACCAGGATAAGGTTTTTTCATAGAAAAAAAACCTGATTGGTAACATTTGAAAGAGTCAGTGATGCGAATGATCCCACCATGGCTAATTTCAAGCTACCAACAGTTTAACAAAATTGTTGAATATAAAACTCTCTGTTTTTAAGAGACAGTGAGAGCTGTAATAGCTTTAGCACACCATTGGATCCTCCAAAGGAAGAAGAGAATTTTTGCAGAGATGAGATATTTCCAAGAGGAAAGACATTTTTGCCCCCTTTGTATTTTATTAAGTGAAATTCTAAATCTCTTATAATCTTAACTCGCAAAACACTCTTTTTCCTATCCCTAGCTATCCGGGAAGCAGGAAACAGCCCCAATTACCTTTTCATTAGTCAGCTACAGTAGAACACTGCTTCACTCATTCACCCAAAATCTCTTAGCAGAAGCACATATGGCCCAAACTAAAGTTCCTCTGTCTACCTTAGTATTTGTGTTTAATGTTATTATCAAAACACTGATTCAAAGAAAATTCTGCCTCCCGTGAACATCTGTTGTCACTGATTAGAAACCACTTAGAATGAAGCCATTCCCTATCTTGCCCAGTATTAATGGTGTCTGCAAACAGAAGACCATGGCCAAGTTCCTCTAAATAATTTGTAATAAACTGGGATGTTTCCTTAAGTATACAGGCAGATGAAGGCTCACCATAGCAACTAGAAATGACAAGAAATGAGATATATAATGAAAACATAGAGGTAGCTATGTTAGTCTCTATTCTCAGAGAAACAGAACCAATTGGGGATAGAAATACATTAAAGGTATTTATTCTATGAATTGGCTCACGCAATTATGGAGGCTGAAAAATGTAAGATCTGCAGTCAGCAAGCTGGACACCCAGGAGAGTTGATGGTATAGTTCCAGTCTGAGGCAGAAGGCCGAGGAACCAGGAAAGCCAAAGACCAAACCCTCAAGTCCAAGTCCAAAGGGAATAGAAGACTGATGTCCCAACTCACAGATACTCAGTAAGAAAGAATTCTTTCTTACTCAGCCTTCCATTATATTCAGGTATTCAACAGATTGGGTGAGGCTCACCCACATTAGGAAGGGTGATCGGCTTTACTCAGTTCACCAATTCAGTGTTGATCTCATCCAAAAACACCTTCGCAGACACACCCATTAATAACATTTAACCAAATTTCTGGGTACCCAGTAGACCAATCAAATTTGACCCATAAAATTAACCATCACAGTACCCATCTCTCTCATATTTATTCCAAGTGTCCAACAATAGTCTGATAGTCTGAGATCTTATACTACACATTCTATAATGAAGTTTCTACAGAAAAAAAAATTGCTTCCATGTTCAAAACTCCTGGATTCTTCATGTTTGGACTTCACATGAGTGAAGGAAATCATAGGCTACACCACTCACAGAAATTTGAGTTGACATGGATTATAATGTTCATCCTGGCCCAGTCCCGATAGTTGACATAACAAAATGACCATAAGCTCAGCCTTTGAGATCGCATAGACCTGAGTTCATACACCATCACTGTCACTTTATAGTTGATTACCCTGAGTAAATTTCTTAACTTTTCTGAGCTCCAGTTTTCTAATCCATACCCTGGAAATAATAATAGTACCTACTCCAAGGAAAGAATATTGTGAAAAGACATATGTGAAGAGTTTTAAGGCTGAGTCTAGGGCTCCCAACTGTTAAGCTCTCAAATAGCAATGAATAATCTTTCAGCTGTTTTTACATTTCAATGTCATTCCCTAATTGAAAATGCCCCACGCATATAAGGTGTTAAGTCATTGAAGAGAAGGATGAGAAATGCATGGATTGTGTTGAAGGGGTCTATCAAAGGGGGTTTTTTTCACAGCCTGTTTGCCTTAAGCCATGTAGAACTTCAACACAGAGTGACTTTTGAACTTCTTTATCTTGTGAAGAGTTTCTTTCCATCAGCATTTATTATCAGCCACAACATTAGATGCTGTAGGGATCACAAAATAAATAAAAGACACAGAAGATCTGAAAGTGTAGTGAGCGGCATGTAGATGTAAGGCAGACAGCCTGATGCAAAGCCCAGCTCTTTTCTAGCTGTTTGACCTTGGGCAGGTTATCTAACTACTCTGAGCTTCAATTATATCATCAGGAAAATGAAAGTCATCCCTATCTGACAGCATAGGTTTAGCATTCAGTGAGATAATGTGTGCAAAATACCTGCTACCTGGTTAAGAATAATGTTCAAACCCTTTTCCTGTCCATCTGTGGGGGCTGATTTTTCTGGGAGAGAAAATAAGGCACAGAGATGCCATAGCTCCATAACATAATCTGTGTTGTGTTTCTAACGGCTGGGGTGCTGTATCCATATGCCAATTTCTGTCTTGATTGCACTGACTTACGGAAGGAAGAACGAAGGTAATTTCCCTGTCTTCCACCAATCCTGGAATGAAGGAGTCTTGCTGGAAAAAAGTCAGGCCTACCCAGGAATCCAGTTGGTAACCTCGGAGAACATGAAGAAGCAAGAACTGAACAAGAAGACCTCTAAGCCTGAGAGCACCCAGAAGGAGACAGCCCTGTTGCCATATTGCCACCCCGCCCCAAGGAATCAAAAACTCCCACATTCTGTCCCCCACCCATCAACAGCATCAGCAGCAATAGCAGTGAGAACAACTTCAGTGGTGCATTTCTGTGAGGAAGCCTGGGGTAGGCCTGGGGAGCCTTGAGAAAGCATTGCTAACTCCCAGGCAGAGCATGGCGCCCCCTAGAGGGAGGAAGAACCAACACTCAGTTGGTGTAGCACAAAAATAACCACAAGGATGGAGACCTCTGAGGACCAAAGACCTGCGAGCACTTCCTCAGTCTTCTCAAGAATGTGGGGTTCTTGTAATATCACAAGGGAGCAGAATCAAGCCCCTTAACCAAGAGGTGAGCCTCAGACATCGATTTAATTTGTTTCTTTAAAAAAAAGAGAGAGAGAGAAGATATGTTTCTTGAACCTGAATGCCATGGGGTAAATTCACAAGATCATAAGAGCTTGCTAAGGGCTTTCATTTATATTCTGTCCAACAAGCATGAATCAGGCACCACTGTGAACCTGTCACATCGTCTCTCACTGAGTTCTCCAAACTGTCCTAGGAGGGAGGCCTCATTCATTCCAATTAGCAGAAGAGTAAACTGGGGTTGCTCAAGTGGTAACAACTTGGTTTTGGCCACAGTTGGGGAGAAATAATTAAAGAATATTCATAACACTAAGGATGGTATCTACCATGGAGGGGGTGTTTAATACAAATTTTGTGAATTGATAATTAAAAGAGCAAAATAGATAACTTGCTAATAAAGGCCACTTGAAATAGCAAAACTAGGTGAAAGTGATCGCTGACATGTGCTAAGACAGTTTTTGAACTTTCCAACCTATCTAAACCCCATGGCAATACTAATCAACGGGTAATTTTTGTCCCCATTTTACAGATGAACAAAGCCAGGCCAGAAAGGTTCAGATATTTGGTGCCAGTCATATACCTGGGAAGAAGCAGGGTCAAGATTTAAACTCAGGTGTCTGGGTCCCTGGGCCAAGTTTTCAAGTACTAAAGCATCAAGCGTCCAAACAGACTGAAGAAGCCACCTTTGGAACTGGCACAACAGGGGCCTTCCACCTTTCTCTTTCTGAGACTGAGACTCTGATAACATGAAGGTTAAGGGCATGGGCTCTGGGGTGAGATGAATCTGCCCTCAAAGCCCAGCTCTGCTACCCTTCAATGCTGTGATCTTAGACAAGAGGCTTAGTTCCTCTGAGACCCAGTGAGATGAAGATGATAATAAATTATTGAGAGGATCAAATGAAATGACAGGCAAACAGCTCCTATCTCAGTGCTCAGGACCTGGTGAAATAGCATTACATGGTAAAGATCATAATAATAACAGCAATAACTGAAACGTCAGCTGTAACAGTGATACTGATGCTGAGGGAAGGTGGGGAGGAAGAGAGAGAGGAAAGAGAGGAAAAGAAAGACCAGGAGAGGAAACCCACAGCTTCTGGAAGAGGTGAGTCCTGAGGACAGGGAGGAACCCTGTCAAAGCCTAGAATATTCCCAAGATCAGGCGGGGTGGGGAGACAGCACATCAGACGACACAGATAATAGACCTTGAAGCTCATTCTTTGCAACACCTCATGTAGACACGAAGGAAGGAGAGAAGAGCCCCGAGACAGGAGGCCCAAGGAAGCAAAACACGTGACAACAGAGCCCAGTAGCCTGGACCCCTCCTCCAGCTGTTTTCCAGCAAGCCTGAGGTTACAGCCCAGGTGACTTCACTCCAGGACATCAGATGACATACACCTCCCTCAAATCACCACAAGATTGAATTTTCAGCCACATCCTCTAGATACATCTATTCTGGCAGCGATGTTATTTTCAGGAACCAATCAGAAGCTAGATCTGAAATGCAATTCCCCTAATCAGAGTAACCTCCTCTCTGAGACCTAAGTGCCTCTGCACAGACAAGCACTGCTTGTGATGGAAGAGTTAGGCTTGCCAGAAGCAGTTAAACGGAAGCCCACATTTGGAGAACAATTTGCTAGTCGTGAGTAGCCATTGTTCAGAAATGGACCGACTGGCCTTGAAGAATCAGGCCATCACCCAACCCTGGGTTCCTGTGCTGCTTTACCTGGGTTATGTGTAGCCTTGAGGAGTGATACCTCTAAAATTTAGAGACTAAGAACAATTTCTGCTACTCAACAGAAACCTAATGCAGTAGAACTAGAAGCCTGCATGAGAAGCAAGAAGTCAAAGGACAACATCTAACCTTTCTCTCCTTTCCATCAACAGGACCTCTACATGTTGGAAACCATACAGACCTTGCTACTCAAAGTGGGGATCAGCAACTTGAGCACTACCAGGAGGCTCATTAGCAATGTAGACTCTTGGCCCCTCCCCAGACCTCCTGAATTTAAAACCTGCATTTCAACAAGATTCCCAGGTGATTCCTGTGAACATTACAGTGTGAGAAGCATTGTTTAAAGGGACTCACAGCCTCTAAACCACAGAGCTGGAAACCATTACCCTACATTTAATTGAAAGCAAGGCAGTCATATGTCCACAGAAGAATGAAGACAGCCACCATTTATCAAGGGCCCCTGCTAGGCCAAAGATCTTCCATACAGCTTCTCATCTGCCCGTCTCCTCATTCTACAGATGTCAACACGGAGATTTAGATGGATACAGCAATTTGCACATGGTCATTCAACCAGCAAATGATGAAGGTGGGCCAGTTATGGCTCAATCTCAATAGCTAAAGATACTATGTATGGTTCACCTTCCCAGAGCACAGGGCCATGGGATTTATTGTCAAAGAGAGTGGGATGGCTTGTGGATGGAAAACCAAATAGTGTCAGCCATGTCTGTATTGGAAGAATAAAGCTCTTCCACAGAGCCCTGAGGCTCAAGAAACTAGACACATTCCTCTTGAAAGAGAAGGCATTGCTGAGAGAAGGAAAGCTCTCAAGCAGAGAAAGCGCCCAAAGGACCTGACCTGTCACTAGTCCTTAAAATACCACAAGAAAGAATGGAACTGAACATGCTGGGTACTGAACCATACGACCTCATTTCTTCTCCAAATGGGTTCAGTCATTATTCCCATTATAGAAAAGCCAAACTGTGGTTTGTAAAGGTAAAAACAATCACCCCCAAAAAGGATGGACTTCACATCAAATCTGGTATGACCATAGAACTCAAGCTCTCTTTATAATATCACACACAAGATGATAAGGTCCTGATCTAACAGAGTGGTGAATGAAAAGGGGATGAATGGAAGAGACACCACAGAATGATGATCCACTGGCCTGGGTTGTTCTTTGGATGGGGAGCCAAAGACAATGTTAAAGGTCATACAGAAATTTCCAGTTGACCACATTCATCATAGATAGGTCACTCATTGTCCCTGTTAATAAAATGTTTTGGAGGTTAATTCTCAGGTGTTCAGGAAATATGTTGACTTATTTAATCAGACCATAGTCTATTCCTCCATGTCCTCCATGAGACTTGGAGACATTTCCGGAAGGTAAAGAGGGAAAACCAGAGACCATAATCCCCAGATAAAATACTTCTCATCCCTGGGGAAGAAGCGACAGTCACAGGATCCTGAAACATCCCTACCCATTGAAGAGGCCTGGGTTCCCCTCCACCCACAGCTGATTCCAATACCCATCCTCCTCTTTCTGTCTCACAACATCACATGGAACTGGACATCCATCTCAGGGACTAAGGGAAGAGAGGGCAATTCCCCTCCCACCCTAATTCTTGATGCCTTCTGAAGCTGGAGTATGCTTTGGACCAAACATTTTCCAATGTTCTTCCAACAATCTGACTAATGACCAAATTGTGATTATGTGGAGTTTTATTTCCCATGGCAAATTGGAAGAATTTTGTTATGGGCTGTTTTGTCCCACCCCAACCAAAGTTTATTTCTTGAAATCCTAACCCCCAGTATGACAGTATCAGAAGGAGGGGACTTTGGGAGGTGACTAGGTCATGAGGATGGAGCCTCACCAATGGGATTAGTGCCCTTATTAAAGGACACCAGAGAGTTCTCTCACCCTCTTTCCCCAGTGTGAGAATACAAGAAGGTTGGCCATCTACAACCTTGAGCCTGACCATGCTGGCACCCTCATCTCAGACTTCCAGCCTCCAGAACAGAAATAAATTTCTGTTGTTTATAAGCCACTCAGTCTAGTGCATTGTTAGAGCAGCTTAAACAAAGACAAACCCTTGTATCTCAGAGGGTTTCAGAGAGTGATGTCCAAAGAGCTTTTCTCTATGCACAGAAAGGTATTGGCCTAGCCTGATCTCCAACTGAACACAAATACAAAATGAATGCTAACATTTTCTCCCATGTAAAGGACCCCAATTAAGGCATCCACAGAAACAAAGAATCTTGGATGGGCAGCACCTCTGGCTCAAAGGAATAGGGTGCCAGCCCCGTATACCGAAGGTGGCAGGTTCAAACCCAGCCCTAGCTAAAAACTGCAAAAAAAAAATAAATAAATAAATAAAATAAAAAAGAATCTTGGATGTATAAAATTATGATGATGGCCTCTTAATTGTTCTCTTCACATCCACTATTGCCTTGTTCAAATATCTGCTCCATACAACGTTCAGAGTAATATTGTTTAAATCCAAATCCGATTATGTCATTCTCTCCCTTAAAACCTTTCAATGGCTTCCCATTACACTTAGGATAAAATCCAAACCCCTTAATATGTTTAAGGTCTATGACATTCTGCGTGATTGGGTCCCTTCCTGCAAATTCTCTTGCACCTTTCTCCTCCTTACTCCTTACTCTGAGTCAGTAACACCTTAGATCTGGGAGAGAGGAATTTCCTCCTGGTCAGCCCCCACAAATCTCAAACACATACAAAAACAAACTTACTGAAGAACATGGGGGCAACTTTGAGATCTGTCATGCAGCGCCAGCACAGGGTGATCCATGCCCTAAACATCCATGGGCACAGCTGACACCATTCGCCCCCAGGAAATGCTTTCTTGTAGTCTTGGTTCTATGTCTTTAAAAATGAAAGTCGTCTGCATTCAAATGCCATGAAGGGTTGTCTGTGTTGCCCTTGCTGATTCTGGAAACAAACACTGCTTTAGAAAGCAGAGAAGATTTCAGCATTGAAAACACTTAGGTAAGGAAAAATACAAATTAACTTGTCACATCCTTCCTCTCAGATAACATGAATGCAATATATTCTTACCAAATGAAGCACTGTTTTCTAGTAAAGCCAAGCAGCCAGCCATTCTTGCTTCCCCTAATGTTTCAATTCATGGGTGCAGAGGTACTCACAAATGAACACCGCGTTTGCCATCATTGGACGCGGCAGCTTAGAGGCATTTTGTGTGATTAAAAGATTTAAATTAATCTGAAGTTTACATAATTTTAAGTCTAGATTCCATTCGGGATGAGTGTGAAGCGTGGTATCTGTCCTTCACAATGACAACTGGCTGAACTTTGAACACTAAAACTGTTAATGAGTTTGACTATAAGTTTTTAAAACTGGAATAAATTTTGGTTTTAGTCAAATAATTTGGATTACTTGTGTTTTGCTTTTTAAATTCACCAGATAGTTTAAAATACTTAGGCTTAAGCTATGTAGGTATTCACTTATACCCTTGGGCCCTGCACATTTTGGCATTAAGGTGGCTCTATGCTTCCAATCCCACTGGAATTCCTTGAGTTCTTCAATTGCACCATCCTTTTTCTTACCTCAGGGGTCTATGCACATACTGCTCCCTCACCTGGAAAATACTTCCCCTCAGCACCCTTCACCTGCATAGCTGCTCCTCATACCACATATCTTGCCTGGAACTTCTTAGCCTATAGAAAGGCTTCCTTAATTCCCCTGTCCAGGTTAGGTGCACTTGCCATGCACACGCATTGAATCACCTGTTCTCTTTTGTATATACTTGCCCAGTACCTGCCTTCCCCAGTAGACCGTAACCTCTTTGAAGTCAGGGACTATGTCTGCCTTGTTAACACTTTTCTCTCCAGCACCTGGAACACAACCAGCTTGCACAAAGTGGCCATAAAGTTTGTGTGCAATTTGAAATAGTGTGCAATTTTTAAATTGCACATGACCTTTATGGACACCCTGTAGTAGAGGCTCAGTAAATATCCGGGGACCACGTGAATGACACAACATAGACTCCCTGCTCTCATCACTCTGAAGTGTAATTACCTTTGAGTCTCTCTAGCCAGACGACGAGCCAGAGGCCAAAAGCTGGCACCCATGGACCCCAACTGGCCTGCAGTTTGGTTGGTTTAGCTGGCAGAACAGGACCCACACTACACTTTTAAATTTTTAAATTAACTGCCAATACTTAAGAACTAGGAGATTACACTTTGAAATCCATATTTTCAGTTTCTTTTGAAAAAGTCTAACAGTTGGTCACACTTCCCACATGCAACAATTCCCAGACTAAGACCCAGGGGCTCCTTTCTCTCCTGTCAGGAAGCTCATTGCCCAGCCGCTGCAGTCCTGATACGCTTTGTACTCACTGCCACTGGACTCCTGTGACAGATACTAATATTAACTCACCAACCCCTTCTCTTCTTTCTCCTGACCTCACAGCTAGATTACAGTTGGACATGAACATGGGACTAAGATCTAGCCAACAAGCTCTAAAAA
>NW_003852439.1:1912351-1920918 GCF_000181295.1 Otolemur garnettii
AAAAAAAAAAAAAAAAAAAAAAGGCCACTTCTAGTCCCGGCTCATAAAAATCTTTCATGGGAAAATCCTCTCCCCCCTCCCATATCTGTCAGCTGAATATTGATGCCCAGGGCAACCCTGGAACATGGAAAAGTCTTCATCAGCTACCCTACCTACCCTCTGCCAACCATGAATACCCACCCTGGACTGCTTGGCAAGGAAAACATTCTTACTGTGTTGAAGCTGAAATGTTGAGGTTTGTTTATTACAGTAGCTAATTTGACCCTAACACAGCCTCTCTAGGTATTTGAACTTTGGACCCCTTGGTCCCAAGTTGGAAGATACAGATGATGCCTTGTTCTCACCTTTATTTGCGGGGCCTGGCACAGTGCTGGACCCATAACAGATGCTCAAAAGTGTTTACTGAATGAATGCAACACAGGATCAGAGAGAATCCACATTGGCTGCAAGCAAAGCCAAGGTAGGCTAACTCAACAACTCCCCTCAGGTATCCCCCTGGGTAATCCCAGCACCATCCTGACCCACCACCAGCAGCAGCCCTTTCTCCTCCACAGACCCTGACCACATAGCCTGAGAGCTCCCTTTTCTCCTCCTCTCTTATTTCCTACACCTGTGCTGAGGACAGCAGATGGTGACTAGTGGAACTGGTACAAGGAGACAGGCATGAAGTTGAAGCAGCTACCTCGAAAAATAAATAACATGTAATCACCTGCGACCCCCATTCTAATCTCATCTGGAACCTGCTCTTCCAACCCCTGGTTGTAGAATGTTCTGGAGACAGAGCTCCAGTGGATAAGTAAAAACAGGATATTTCTATTGGGCCTTTTTATACATATACTATTTCATTTAATTGTGGAAATAGCCTTATAAAATGTATGCAGTGATACTTTCCTTTTGAAACAGAGACTCACTGAAATAAAATAACTTGCCTAAGGTCATCCCAGTATTAACTATCAAAGACCTTGATTGTCATATCTGGATCATTTAACTCTTGCCAGCTTCCTCCCACCAAAAGTGGGACCAGCCTCTGTTTCCATTCCAAGCCCGTTGGATCTTCCCTTCCTCATATTCCAAACCTTGCCCCTCACCCATCTGACTACAGAATCCTGTTGCTCAGAGATTTCTGCAGTAGACCTCCATCTCTAGAATCCTCTAGAACAGGGGTTCTCAACCTGTGGGTCACGACCCCTATGGGGGTCAAACGACCCTTTCACAGGGGTGACCTAAATACATCCTGCATATCAGATATTTACATTACTATTCGTAACAGTAGCAAAATTATAGTTATAAAGTAGCAACAAAAATAATTTTATTGGTTGGGAGTCACCACAACATGAGGAACTGTATTAAAGGGTCACAGCATTAGAAAGGTTGAGAACCACTGCTCTAGAGTCTCTCCACAATCCTACCAGAGGGGCTAAGAACATGGGCTTCTAAGTCAGGCAGACCAGCCTCCAAAGCTGTACTGCTCTCTAGCCATGTAAGTGCTATTATTGGAGCCAGTAGATCCCTAGTAAGTGGGCCCTGGGCTCCCTCACACACCTTGTGCCCCCATACATTGCAGGGTATTCCATCCATGCATCCATCTACCCATCCATTCTTTTTTTTTCTTTGCTTTGTTTTTATTTTGGATTAACAGAAGTGTACAAACAATTAGGCCACATTGTTCGCCTTTGCAAGGTAAAGCCCAAGTTATAGTTGTCCTTCACCCAAGATACATGCCCTGTATACCTACCTGCACCCAATAGGTGGGAGCCCACCAAACCTCTTCCTGTCCTTCCCTCCTCACCCCTTCTTAAATTTATTTTTTTCTCTTTTTTTTTTTTATTAAACCATAGCTGTGTACATTAATGCAGTCATGGGGCACAGTATGCTGGTTCTGTATACCCACCCATTCTTGTCTATCTATCGAACACTCTACCCATCTCTCACCCTTTCTTTTATCTACCCTTTGCCAACCTACCCTTCCATCATCGTTACTTCTTCCTTCAACCCTCCCATGTACCCATCAATTCAACAAACATTTGTGACCGACGACTCTGTTCTGAACATGGTACGGACTTTGGGGTTATAAAGGTGAATAAGACGCCAAACGCAACATAGCTGTAGCAATCAAGATTGAAGGTCACTCAGCATCAGAGAACGAAGTTGCCATCTTGGCTATGTCACTTAGAAGCTGAATAACCTTGGACAAATCCTGGCCTTCTCTGAGCTTCCCTTTCCTTCTGTATATTATAAAAACTAGAGGTAATGTAGTCCATGCATAGGGTTGTAGGTGAGGCAGACTAGCTCAGTCTGTGAGTGCTTAAACTCCTTTGGTTGGGATTGATAATATAAAACAATTTCCTTCCCTGGAGGAACACAGATCACGTGGGAGCCACACTAGACACCTGATATGGGACAGAATAGGGAGAGTAGCTCAGGTCAGCCTGGGGCTTCGAGGCAAGTCTCAAGAAAGAGGTAGATCCCAGCTCCTTTTCTCATTACAAAAAGGCATCTATTCCAACGGAAGAGTCAGCCTGAATTATTGGATGACCTTGAGGCGTTTAAAATGACTTCACAGATAATAACCCTTTTTCTCCCTTCGATCAAGGTCTTTGCTAAAGTATTTTTCAGCACTCAGTAATGTGCTGTGTGCCTCTCTTTCTGGGTTTAATAGATCTTCATTCTCCCATATATTGCATCTGCAATGTCCTTGGCCCTTAATGTGTCTTAGATTTATCATAAAACTACAGCAGCGTAAAGCATCTTAGGTACCGTCTAGCCGTACCCTTCTTCATTTGCTAGAAGGCAGTGCCCAGAGAGGTTCAGTGACTTGTCTAAGATCACACAACTAAGCCGGTGGCAAAGTTCACACTAGGTCCAAGGTCTTGTGGTGTCCACCCCAAGGTTATTTCCAGCCTACCACGCCACCTGCTCATGCTACCCTATACCAAGCTGCCCTCCCCCCATAGCCCTCTTTCTGGGTGTCTCTTTATCTGTATCTCGTCTATGATGTGGTAGAAAATTTAGGACCAAACAATCTTGAAAAAATGACTTGGCCTCACCAAGTCTGTTACCTATCTCTAAAAGTTATGATGAGAAGAGCAAACACAGATTTGATGTGAAAGTCACATGAGAGAATTTGAGTGAAAGCAATTCAAGAAACGCTATCTGTTGTTGGGATTCTGGCTTGGCTAGGTCTGACTGCAACATGTATGCACTTGCACTTTGAACTACCTTTCTGCCACGAATAAGTGCTTAATAAATGAAAGAAATTGACTTTTGAGAAGGTCAATTAAGTCTACTTTGCCTATTCCTCCACTAAGTACAACTAAAAGTTCTAGGCGCTGTATATATATATGAAACAAACAAACATACAACTTCCATCGATAATAGGTGTCCCCACCACCTCTTCTTCTGGCTGAGCAGTATTAGATAAAACAGCTAAAATATTAAAGCGGGTTTCTGTAAGATCCAGAGTCTCTTAACATAATACAAAAACGTCTACTTCAACTAAAAATCACTCATGATGCTAATAATCAGGAATATCTCAAACTAAGTGAAAAAAGACCATCAATAAATGCCCACATCAAGATTCCTTGTTAGAATAATCTAACACGGAATTTAGAGCAGCCATTAGAAAAATGTTTCAATAAGCAACAATAAACTCACTCACAACAAATGAAAAAATGGAAAACCTCAGTAAATGAACAGAAAGTGTTAGCTAACAAAGAGACGATAGGTAGAAAAACCAAGTGAAATTTTAATTTTTTTTTATTAAATTGTAACTGTGTACACTTGGGGGGTACAGTGTGCTGATTTGATATGCAATATGGAATGCTTCCATCAAACTGATTAACATAACCATTCACTTATTTGTTCAAATGAAAGTTTTGAAACTTAAAAATACAAGAAGCAAAATTTTCAAAACCCAGTCAATAGGCTTAACCCCAGAATAAATGGGCGAGAGGAAATAAGCAGTGAAGTGGAAGACAGAACAATAAAAATTGCGTAGTCTGAACAGCACAGTCAAAATAGACTAAAAAAGGAAAACTGGACTGAGTCTCAGGGCCCTGTGGGTCTATAGCAAAAGATCCAATGTTCCTATTATTGGAGTCCCCCAGAAAGTGAAGGGAAATGATGGAACTGAAAAGGGCGGGGCAGGTGCTAAAAAGTGTCTCGAATCAGGATCTCCAGTGTCATCGGCTTGTCTGTGTCTGCAGAGGTTTGAAGGTGTTGAGAACCTTAATTCTCAATGCAGCAGCTCTGGGAGGTGGTAAGGTCCTGAGAGCTGTTCCCTCATGAATGCATCAATGTCCTATCACAGGGGTCCGGGCTGTTATAAAACTGGAGGTCAGCTTCCCCTCGCTGTCTTGTTTTCTCCCACACTCTCTCGCCTTCCACCACGAAGTGACACAGAACGAAGACCCTCACCAGCTGCCAACACCTGGATATTGGACTTCCCGGCTTCCAGAAGAGTAAGAAATGAATTCCTTTTTCCTGGTAGAGCAACATGAGACAGACTAAGATAGCGTCCCTGGCTCACGTGTGCTGCCCCTTACATTGGCTGAACCAATGTAACAGCCTCCTGGCTGAGTCTCTTCTGCTACCTGTAGTCCCAAGTTTTCCTCCCAATAATCCTAAGCACCGAGTAGAAAAAGAATTTTCTCCTCCACCTTCCATGTGAATAAACATCCCCAGGAAGAGCTCTGATTGGTCCCATGTGGGTCTTTTCCTCCCTTCTGACTGCAACCGGAGGTACGAACGAGATACTGTATATTCATTCTTATGCCAAGGGGGCATTAGCCAAAGACAATCTTGAACGCTGGGCAAATGGAAACTGTGGCCCATGAAACTGTTTTTAAAACATGAAACCAAAACCACCCTTGACTACTCTTGACCCACTGACCTCACCTTCATAATGCAAAATCCTTAAGGAATATGATAGACCAGGGACCACTGTGGGAGGCAGAGGTGGGGGTATCGCCTAAGATCAGGAGTTTGAGATCAGCCTGAGAAAGAGGGAGACCCTGTCTCTACTACAAATAGAAAAAGTAGCCAGTTGTTGTGGAAGGTGCCTGTAGTCCCAGCTACTGGGAAGGCTAAGACAATAGGGTCACTTGAGCCCAGGGGTTTGAGGTTGCTGTGAGCCGTGACACCATGGCACTCTACCCAGAACCACAGAATGAGACTCTGTCTCAATAAAAAAACAAAAAACGAATATGATAATAGAGTTTCTGCCCCCGCCCCCAGCACTATGGACATTATGGTCCAGATATTTCTCTACCGTGAGTGTAGGGGTGGAAGGAGAGCTGTCTTGTACCTTGTAGGCTACTGAGCAGAATGCCTTTCTCTACCCACTAGAGGCCATCTCCCAGCTGTAGTGACCAAAAATATCTCCAGACATTGTCCCTTGGGGAGCAAAATTGCTCCTGGTTGAGAGCCACTGAAATAAAGGAAGGTGAGCTGAGAGAACAGAAGGCACTTTTTTCCAGAAGCTATTAGCAAAGTGGACATCTTGAAGGGTAGAGAAATAAGGTGAACGGCATGGGGGAGGGGGAGATGGTAGTGCCTCCAGCACCTTTTATATCATTCTCTCATTAGCCCTTTGGCACTGATTAATTTATCATAATATCTAGTTCCCTTGGAGGAAGAGCTAGAGCCCCAGGGCACACGAAACAGAACGAGGCATATGAATCCCTCAGTGCGGTGATGATGAGAAGGAGGTGACACTAAGGCTTCAGAGTCCTTCAGGAAGAGGGAGAAGGTGGGTATTCCCCATCTGTGGCTACAACCTCAGGGTCCTGGACTGTGCTTCTCGTGTCTAGCACCAATTGTCATCCACACTAACAAGAGGGATCCTTTGTAATTCAGGGTTTTCATTGGGATTTCTCAGACTCAATATTATCTGTTTCTCCCCCAAAGCCTGTGAAGTGGGCAAGGAAAGGTCTTGTTATGGCCATTTACGGGTGAAGGAGGTGGGGTGCCTAACAGGAAATAGATGCACTATGGTGTAAGCATTAAACATGTGGGGATTGTAGTACAGACAAGTCAGGGTTTAATTCTTGGCTTCACCACTTACTAGTTATTTGATTTGTCAAGGTACTTAACTAACCCTTACTGGTAAAATGGACCCAATGCCTGGGTGATAAGTGTTGTCATGAGAATCAAATTAGCTAATGCAGGCAAAGTAACAATTATGACACCTGTCACTTAGCAAGCACATAATAAAGGTTACAAGTATTGTTATAGTTAGCCCTGCTTTCACTGACATTCTAAGAGGAATTAAAATTAAGCACGTTAGCCACAAGAACTCACAGCCAACCAATTAGTCAGGTCCTTCAATTCAATGTTTAAATATCCAGTACCATTTTACTATTCTGTGGTGACTGAGACTCGGGATAAAGATTAATTAGCGCTATGATATCCGGTATTTTGCATTATTCTACATAATCTCACTATAATATCGAAAATTAGTCAATGGTATCTCTATTTCACAGACAAAAACAAAATCTGAGACTTAGGGAAATCACTAGCCCACTGTCAGTCAACCACTGAGGTGACAGGCTGAGGCAAGCTCTGTCTCAAGACATCTTGTCATATGAGAGATAAATTCCCTTCATTTCACCCATTTGAATCAGGTTTTCTGCTATTTGCAGCCAAATGCATACAGTCAAGCATAATAACGTCATTACTAATAATAATAATAGGATTCACTGTGCATGTACTTGCTATGTTCCAAATAACGTACTAAGCTTTTTAGAGTTGATATTTCATCCCTGCAACAAACCCGTAAGATAGACACTATTACTAACTCCATTTTACAGATACGTAATAGAGTAGGAGAAAAAAATTAAAATCTGAAGGTTGATGATATTTTACCTCTTTGGACATCGGTGAGACAGGATCTTGAGTCAAACTGACTACATTCAAATCTGATTTCATCACTTACTAGCCATGAACCTCAAACAAGTACTTAGATGTATTCTCTTAGAACCTCTGTGTCCTCATCCTTAAAATGCACATGATAATTGCATCCGTCTCAAAGGAATGTTGAAATGAAATGATCGTCCATCAACAAATACTGTGTGCACAACTTAATGTAGCCTCATAATTTTGCAAGGTTAGGGAATACTGCCCTTGTTTCTATCAATGTGGAAACTGAGGTCTAAAGAGGTTAAATTACTTGGCCAACTTCGTGCTGTTAGTAAACAAGAGTTCTGAGATTCGAATCCAGCAATGTTTATTTGAGTCCCAAAATGTTGCCAAAGAACTGGGCCGTTTCTGTCAGGGATAAGGACAGAGCTATGGAAGAATGGATTGAGCCCAAATTGTAAAGAGCTCTTTGTGCTTTGCTGTGGAACAGGAGGAACACATTGACTGAACTGATATTTCATTTCATAATTCATTTCTGCAACAAACCCATAAGTTAGATACTGTTATTAGTTACATTTTGCAGGATGTATTAGAATGGAAGAAGGAAAACTAACATTTGTAGGTTGGTGCTGCAGCATGGTCTACGGCTGGCAGTTAAGAACAAGAAAGGTGGACATTACAGGTCAAGTGACCCTCTATTGATAGAAACGTGAACAGGCTCTGGGGACTGACCCTCTGGGGCTGGCTCTGGGACCGCCAAGCCAGATGGTCTCAGTAATTATTGCACTTGCCTTGTGCACTTTTTTTCACCAAAAATCTATGAGATGTGACTGATGGGTGCAGTTTAATCACCTCTCCACTGACCAACATGGGCACATAATGACCTCAAGCATTTAGGCAATCAGTGATCTGAAGTCCCAAATTCTCTTCTTCCAAGAAACAACATGATCTGCTGGCTTTTGCACCAGACAGGGCTGGCCCGGAATGCTTAGTATCTAGGTGACCTTACGCACGCAGCTTCACTGTGGGGACCTCAGTAGAATGGCTCTGGGGTCAGACTACCCAGGTTTAAATCTTGATCTGCCATTTACAAGCTATGTAACCTAAGGTAAGTCACTTATAAACTCTCCAGGGTGCTTTTTTTTAATTTATAAAAATGGAGAAGACAGTTTCAGCTACTTGTTAGGGTGGAGGAATAAAATGATATAAATAATACATTGAATGAATAGTTACTGGGGACCTTCCATAGAAGTCAGGCATGTTCTGGGGGTTTATAAGATAGTCAAGGTCCCCTGTTGTCATTGAGTTCACATTAAAGTAGAAAGAAATAGATGATAAACAGATGATTAAAATAGAATAATATCAAACAGTGATCAAACTAGAGCTGTTTTGGACACAGATGAAGAAGTTAAGCAGAGCCTTGACCCATGGTTTAGCAGAGGGAACAGCAAGTGCAAATGCCCTGAGACAAGAGAGAATTTGCTGTGTTCATGGAGACAAATAAAAGGCCAGTGTGTCTGGATTGCTGAGCAAAGGGAAGGGCAGTATAAGAAGTAGTCAAGATTTGAAAAGAAATTTCTCTAAAGAAGATTGGTGCACGGCCTACAGATATATGAAAAATTGCTCACCATCCTTAATCATCAAAGAAATGCAAATCAAAACTACTTTGAGATATCATCTAACTCCAGTGAGATTAGCCTATATCACAA
>NW_003852439.1:1921577-1955240 GCF_000181295.1 Otolemur garnettii
TGTACCCCAGAAGTACATCAATGTACATAGTTACCATTCAATTAAAAAAAAAAAAAGTAGTCAAGAGATAGATCCTGGGAGGCCTTATCATTCTTATTGGTATTTTGGATTTTTTTTTTCTGCTTTAGAAACAAAAGCATTGGTGGGGAGGTTGTTAACAGAAGAGTTATTACCAGAGTTCCTATCACAAAGCAAGCTTTCCATAATTAATTTTATTAATATAACGTCTAAGATGAGGGCAATTGCTTTCCATTATGAAAAGTTGTGAGAAATAAATTATACAATGTATGCAAAGAATCAAAGACATGAGAAGTCCTCAAAATTTTTACTTCTTTCTCGTTCCTGCTCAAACACACTTTAACCGCTAATGCCTTGTTTAGACTAGGGAAAAACTCTCTAACAGACGGGTGCCAACCTGCATATTAAACTGAGAGCAAATTTCCCATCCACCCTCCACAAACCAAACCGGCCCTAGCAGTTGAGTTGTTTTTTGTTTTGTTTTTATGTATCATCAGGGGAGTTGTTGCTCTGACTTAAATCTTCAGCAGTTCCTCAAAAAGCAGCAGCAAAGGGGGATGGGAAAGAGAATAAATACACGTTGACTGTGTCCAGTCAATGCGATGGAAACATTGTATTCTTTCCCCCAATACAGTCAATGGAGACCACAAATAAGATCACATGAGTTCTCAGGCCCGATATTATGTAATATTGAAGCACCCGGTGAGAGTTCATCCCTTTCCCATCATTCTAATTACATCAAGGGAAAGTCTCAAGGGGGTGCTAGCATGTCTTTAACGCCTCTCTAACACTTTCTAATTCTTCCTTTCAACAAAGAATGAGCCAGCCTTACTCTCAGAGCTTTGGCAGCCTATGGCACTATCTAGAATTTTAATGAAATTGGATTCCTCCCGCCCCATCATTTTTTTAATGGTTTCCTTCCTTATAGAGCAAGGAAAAACTAGTTTGCATGTATGAAGAAATGTTTTAGTGAATTTTAAATATTTAGTTTTTTTAAATTGAGGTACTTTTACATGAATCAGTTTAAACAATGGCATCATGTGAAGAGCAGTGCAAGTGACCAGAATCACGTGCGTGGTACTGAAATAACGAAACTTCAGGAAACGCTGAGTTGTTTCTTTTATCCCAACAGCAACCCTGTGAGGTAGCTGCCATTTTTACCTCTAGTTTACATGTAGCAAACTGTGACACAGAGACAAGAAATGACATAGCCAAGGTCACATAGGTCTCTTAAACCCAATTCTACCCGGCTCTGGAGTTTGAAATCTTACCAGGTTGACAGATCATAGTGTTTGTTTTCAGAATAGGAAGTTGTCAACTTAGGAAATCCTCACGGGTATTAATTACTTAAGAAGGCTCCAGTGACCTAATGGCTTTAGAAATTACCTATGAATCGTGAATTGGGCTGTAATAAACACTGTGGTGCAAATGTCCTTGTGATAAAACGATTTTAACAAATTGTGGTATATGTATTCCATGGAATACTATTCAGCCATAAAGCGATGGAGACTTTAATTCATTTATGTTTACCTAGATGGAGTTGGAACACATTCTTCTTGGTAAAGTATCTCAAGAATGGAGAAAAAAAAAAAAAGAAGGATTCAATGTATTCAGCACTGTTATGAAACCAATATATAAACACTTACTCATACAAATGATAAAACACAAATACAGTCTAGCAAGGGGGAGGAGTGAAGAGGGAGAGGGGAAGGGAAAGGGGGAGGGCAATTGGGGGGAGAAGGGAGGACACTGGCTGGGATCTCGCCTAATTGCACAATGCAAGGGTATATTTCAAAATAACTAAGAATAAATTTTAAATGCCTTACCACAAAAAATAAGTGAGGTGATGGTGATATTAACCAGTTTGATGTAAACATTCCACATTGTATATCAAATCATCACATTGTACCCCATAAATGTACACAGTTATGATTGAAATTAGAAATTAATAATAAATCAAAAAATAAAATTTTTAAAAAGAAAAAAATCAGCTGTCGGGTATATGGTTGACCTTCACCAGCACAACCTTGGACAAAGTCCTGCAGTCTCCAAGCCTCCTGCAGCTTCTCCCCACGCAGTGTCCGCTGCAGAAAAAAGCAGAGTGATACTCTCACACCACGCACACGGTGACCTGGTCTCTTAGATCCATGACCCAGAATGTCCAAGAAGACATAGCTTTTAAAGAGGAGGCAGCCTTCAGGGCGCAGATGTTCAGGACATTCTGGAACTTTCCCAAGCAGGACAGCTCATTGCTGTCCCCACCTCATCTGGCCCAGCCACGAGACTGCCTACCTGCTGGCCTTCCTGGCCGCTCTGCCTTTGTCATCCTTGCCGCTTGGCGGAACCAGCCTTATCTGCACATTGATGAGTCATGCTTTCTGCACATTTCAATGTTTTATCCCTGCAGGGAGGATTCTGGTAAGTACCTTCCCTCTCACCACTCTTAGTACCCCATGCCTCCCTCTTAGGACTATTTCTGAGGCTCTTAAAGAAAATTGAACTTTGGGGCAGTTGGAGTATAGTGATTGAGGGGAGGAAAAAAAACTCAGAGATGGGGAGAATGTTCTCATGATTAACTGGCTGGAAAAAATATTCAAATCTCTCTTTCTTCTAGTTTTACAACTTGAGTACCTGGAATGGTCTAGGTGTTATACACAGGGTTTAAGAATTCTTGGCCCCTGATGGTGTACAAACTGAGGAGGAAAAAGGGGACATCTGGTAGCTTTTGTGTTCACACAACACACAGACATAACGTCAACCACAAGCTACTGTTATTATCGCTTTTGGAGCCAATTCTCAATTCTGCAACGAATCACATTAGATTTCAAGTTATAAAAGCTGGATTTGCAGTCCAGCTCCGATACCATGTGTGACCTTAAACACTTCATTTAATGTCTCTGGGCTCATTTCTCTCACCTGTAAAACAGAGGGATTGAAAGGAATTATCTTTGTGAGTCCTTTACTTCCCAAACACTAGATAATCACAGGCACATTGCTTGTTTTTCCTGGGCTCTGAACTTCTCATCTGTAAAATGAGCTGATAATATCAGCTCTGGCTGCTTCACATGGGTGATGATGAGGATTAAGATAAAATGTTGTCTGTGGCTATACTCGTTCAAAGTAAAGTTCTATCAATTGTGAAGTGTTCCTACAACAAGAGCCAAGGACCAACTGGCTGGTCAATGCACGTCCTTGGGTCGCTAGCAACAGAAACCCTCTCCAACTGACTTAAATAAAAGGATTTTTTTTTTTCGATATATCCTGCAAATCTCTACAGAGCCTTGTCTGGACAGCCTTTATGCTTTTTGTTCTGTGGGGGTTTCTTAATGATAGCAAAAACATCTAACATGCAATTTACCCTTTTAGCCAATTTTTTAGTGTATAATACAGCATTTTTGCATAGGTATAATGCTGTACTCTAATGTCTAGAATTAATTAATCTTGCATAACTGAAATTTTGTACCTGTTGAATAGCAATCATTCATTTCCTCCTCTCCCATCACCTGGCAACCACCATCCTTCTCTCTGCTTGTACGAGGTGGGCATTTCTAGATACCCTACATAGTGGAATCATACAATATATATCTTTCTATGGCTGGATATTTCACTTAGCATAATATCCTCCAGGTTCATCCGTGTTGTTGCACATGGCGGGATTTCCTTCTCTATAGGGCTAATTTTCCATCCTAGGTATGGTATATACAATGTTTCCTTATTCATTCATTCACTGATGAACATTTAGGTTGCTTCTACATCTTGGTGGCTGTGACTAGCACTGCAGTGAACGTGAAGACATAATAGGGGGCTCATGGGAGAACAGGAAGCCACAGATCTGGGAATGAGCCGAAAACAAGAACCACAGCAATACCCCAGAACAGATCAGACCTGCCCAGCAGTCTCCTCCAAAATGAATGAAATGCAAACTCTTCTCCTGCTCTTGTTTCATTCACTCAAGATTCTAAGCTCAAAAAAAACAGTCTCTACTTGGCCACACTTATGGGACCTGCCTCCCGCCTCGGACTGCCCTGGGCCAAAGGATCTGGCCCCTTCTGCTTCTGAAATGAGGTAGCAGGAGCCTGAATTCACTCTCTATCCAAAACCACAGCCAAGGAGGGGAGAATCACTCTCCAAAAAGAAATCAGAATCTTTTAGGAGGGGGAAGAAGATTCTGGTAAGCCCAAAATGCAAAATAATCACTGCCCAGAGATTCATTAAATGCTAAAAAATCACAATATGTCACCCTCAGATAAGACTTTTGTTTGTTTTAGTCTTCAGCCTTGTATGTTTTCCCACCTGATAGACAGCAGGTAATTTGGTGATATGCTCTTGTTGTGGTTTTTTTTCGTCCCTCTGTTTCTTCTCCCCTCTCCTCCCCTCTCCTCCTTCTCCTCACTCTTTCCCATTCTCCTTTTTTCTTCCCCCCCTTCTTATGCTCTCCTTTCCTCCCTTCTCTCTCCTCTCCTCTCTCCTAGCCTCCCTTTTCTCCTCTTTTCTTTCTCTCATCTACCCAACTCCCATCTGATAAGGTTTCCCAGAGCAGAATGAATCTTGACGGATACTCAAGAGGCTCTTGAGTCTCTCTGAACTAGAAAGAAGAGACTGTTTGCCTAACACATCAATATCTTGATCGCTGACACACTCCCTCACTCTATATACAGATACACACGCACACACATGCACATACACCTGTGTGCACATTCACCTACACATACACACCCACACACAACACACCCCTAACCCTTGCTTCCGCCTTCCTCTCCGGGAAAGACCCCATTTCCTTCACTTCATCCACAATCACTCTTCCCGTGTCAATGAAATTCACCCAGGTGCAACTCAGATTCTTTGTCCTTTTTTCTCCTCCTGGCTGCAGGAGGCAGACAGGCACGCAACTGTGGAAATATTTCCAGCCTGCTCGGTGGCTGCCCCTGGCCTCCTTGACAGGTCATCGACAAGCACAAAAGGCTCTATCCAAAGTCTGTGAGAACTGACATGCACTCAGAAAGCTGCGAATGCCTGGTACAAGGACTGCTGGAATAGACCCTCAGCGACTCACTAAGACATCCTCAGCAAGGAGCCACGCTTGTGGAGTAAAACAAACACAGCAGAGAGACGTGATGCTATAGTTCTTAGTGCAAAGCAAACAAGAGCCTGTGGACAAAGACAAACTGGCAAAGGCTCGAGCAGAGCAAGTCAGTGGAGAACTGGGAGCATCAGGGAAAAAAATCTCAGGGACCATCTCAACAGCCTAATAGCAGGGAAGGAACCGTCTTCTGCAACAACTCCGAAGGCTGAACGTCTAAAGAACTGCAACACCACCTGGAGATGTTAGTTTCCACAATTGCTTGTGATAATGAACTTGGTCGAGATACATTACACAAGCTATTTTTTCCTAGATTGTATCATGAGAATTTTCAAGCACACATTAAGTTGAAAGAAATTTTCCCGTGAAAACCCAACTACCTGTGAGCTAAATCCTACCACGCACATCTTCTTGCTTTAATCAGATGTCCCCCCTTCTATCCATTTTATCTACCCATCAATTCTTTTAATTTTCTGATACGTTTTCAAGTGAGTGGGACTTGAACCCAGAACTTCATCATGAACTAGTTAAGTATTTGTGTATGGTTCATACAGAAGATATTTTTGAGATAAAACATAAAACAAGAGGGTTTAGGGGAGAGTGAAGGGACATATTGGCAGAACACAGAGGATCTTTACCAGATGACACTCTCATGGTGGATACAGGTAACTGTGCAATTTTTCAAACCCACGGAATGCACAACTGCAAGAGTAAACTGTGGACTGTGGCTGACCATGATGTATAAACGTTGGTCCACCAGTTGTGACAAACGTGCCACTCTGGTGCAGGATATTGGTAATGAGAGAAGCTATGCACGTGTGGGGACAGGGGGAATATGGGAAATCTCTGTACCCTCAACTCGGTATTTCTGTGAATCTAAATCTTCTCTAAAAAAATATTAAATTTTTAAAAAATAAAACATACAGCATAGATCTAACACAAGACTGGAAAACTGGCCTTCCATGGGCTGAATTCAGCTTGCACACATGTGGGAATCCAGCCTCTATTCCCTCGCCTCCAAGTATCTTTTTTTATATGTATTTTTTTTATTGTTGTGGATTTATTGAGGGTACAAGAAACCAGGTTACAATGATTGCATTTGTTAGGTAAAGTCCCTCTTATAATTGTGTCTTGCCCCCATAAGGTGTGGCACACACCCAGACCCCACCCCCTCCTTCCTTCTCTCTCTCTCTGCTCTCCCCTTCCCCCACCCCCCACCATGTACTAGGTCATTAATTGTCCTCATATCAAAATTGAATATATAGGATTCCTGCTTCTCCGTTCTTGTGATGCTTTACTAAAAATAATGTGTTCTACTTCCATCCAGGTTAATACAAAGGGTGTAAAGTCTCCATCTTTTGTAATGGCTGAATAGTATTCCATGGTATACCACAGCTTGTTAATCAATTCCTGGGTTGGGGGACATTTAGGCTGTTTCCACATTTTGGTGATTATAAATTGAGCTGCGATAAACAGTCTAGTGCAAGTGTCATTATGATAAAAGGATATTTTTCCTTCTAGGTAGATGCCCAGTAATGGGATTGCAGAATCAAATGGGAGGTCTAGCTTGAGTTTTCTGAGGGTTCTCCATACTTCCTTCCAAAAAGATTGTATTAGTTTGCAGTGCCACCAGCAGTGTAAAAGTGCCCCTTTCTCTCCACATCCATGCCAGCATCATAGTTTCGAGATTTTGGGATGTGGGTCATTCTCTCTCAGGTTAGATGATATCTCAGGGCATTTTTGATTTGCATTTCTCTAATAATTATCTCTAATAATTAGGGGTGATGAGCATTTTACCATATGTTTGCTAGCCATTTGTCTGTCCTCTTTGGAGAAGGTTCTATTCATCTCCCAGTATTTTTTGAATAACCCCAATTTCCCTTTGAGGAACTGGGCCACTTCCTCTCTCAGTCCATGTGATTTGGGAAGAACTAACCTCTTCTCCTGGCTCTCTCACTGGACACCTGAACCACACCTGACCAGTCAGTGTATTTTTTGTTCGCTACATATGGGTGAGTTTGGTTGAAGGTAGCCCCTAACCTAGCTTGGTTCATCGAGAGCCTGGCCCACGTTTTTTGCTGAAATTTCTTTCAGTTCAGATTACTAAGCAAATAGGATAAAGCCAGGGATACTTAAGTCCATGGCTGTCCTATATTATTAAAAACGTGGTTAACAGGCTCGGCGCCTATAGCTCAGCAGCTAGGGTGCCAGACACATACACCAGGGATAGTGGGTTTGAACCCAACCCCGGACCAGCTAGACAACAATGACAACTGCAGCAAAAAAATAGCCAGGCATTGTGGCAAGTATGTGTAGTCTCAGCTACATGGGAGCTGAGGCAAGAGAATTGCTTAAGCCCAAGGGTTTGAGGTTGCTGTGAGCTGTGACACCACAACACTCTACTAAGGGTGACAGAGTAAGACTTTGTCTCAAAAAAAAAAAAACCTGCTTAACAATGCAAGTAATCAAGACAAAGTAGAAGGTATTGATTGATAGAAAATACTAGGTACCTTATTGCACCTGGATCCAGCCAGGCCTGCAGGCAAACTTCTGTTCTTTCAGTTTTAAGGGCCAGTCCATTCTCTTTTTTAAAAAAATTGACCTAGTTGGAGCTCATCTCCATCAATTTCAATAAAAGGAGTCCTGAAGAAGATGCAGTTACCAGGGAGCTGAGCTGGGGTTCAAACCAAGGTCTGGATCTAAGGCCTCAACTATTAACAGACACTGCAATCAGGTTCTGTGGTGAAGGGTAAAAGATGCAAGGACCCTTACCCTGCGGGAGGTGACCTGAATACAGGCAGGACAGGAGACGGATAACCCCTGAGCAGTAACACAATGTGGCAAGAGAAGTTACAGAGGAAGGAGTGTCTACTTCAGGAGGGAGAGCAGGACATGCAGGTCAGGATGAGGCCATGTCTAAGAGAAGGCTTGAACAGTGTGGAGAAACCAGGGCACGAGCTCCATTCTCATGAGAGGTCAGAGGAGAGAGTAGCTCAGCCAAGTGGCCCGAAGCTGGTCCAAGCCCTGTTTCACCGCCCCTTCCATCCAGAACTATCTCAGTCATAATCACTGTGCGTCTCCCTACCAATCTGTCTGTCTCTCTATTTGTCTGTCTGCTGACTCTCTTCACCTCTCTCTTTCTACATAGCTGACTCTTTTTCTCTCCCTCCCTCTATTTATCTCTCTCTCCCCCCCCCCCACTCCCCACCTTCGTACACTCATTCTCCTAACTTCTGGAGCAGCCCACGCACTCATCAATATACCCTAGTCCAAGCCACTCTCATTTCTCACATGACCAACTTGACAGCCTGGCAACTTGTCTTCCCACTTCCATCATGCTGCCTTTCCATCAATTCTCCACCTCTCTGACACAGCAAGTGTTTGAAAATGCACCAACCTGGATGAAACTGGAGGCCATTATCCTAAGTGAAATAACTTAGGAGCCGAAAATCAACTACTGCATGTTGTCACTTGTAAGGGAACTAAACTAGGGGTATGCATGGCCATACAGAGTGGACTAATAGACCATGGAGTGTTCTAGAAAGGGGGAGGTTTGAAAGGAGTGAGGAATAAAAAATTGCACCACCCCGGTGTAATGCATACTATTCATGTGATGGGTAGGTACACTAAAAGCCCAGACTTCACCACGACACCGTATATCCAGGTAGCAAAATTGCACTTGTACTCTCTAAACCTATAAAAATAAAAAATAACGAAAAAATAGAAAAAACACAATCTAATAATCACAGCACTCCCTGCTTCAAACCAGAGATAAAGAGCAAACTTCCCTACAGCTCCCCTGCCTGCTCTCTAACTGCATGGAGCTCCCTTGTGCCACCACACACACACTCCCACATCTTCTAAGCGTTTTGCTCGTCAACTCCACACCCCTTCACCTAAGTAATGCTTGCTTATTCTGCATATCTCACCTTAAACATCACTTCCTCTGAGAAGTCTTCCCTGACCGCCAGACCACATAAGATTTCCCTGATACATATTCTCTCACTCTTTTAACCTTTTCTTTATGTTTATTCAAGTTTGTGTGTATTCACACATTTGTGTATACATTGATTCTTGTTTATCTCTTGCACTTGACTTTAAGATCCAAGAAAGCAGAGACTTTTTCAACTATTTAAAACAACCGTGTGCCCATAACCCAGTGCAGTAACTAGCATATACACCTCCACTTTGTCACAGGCCCCACCATTCCCTATTGTGTCTCCAACTCTGAGTAAAGTTTTCATGATAATTCATGCTGTTTATGTTGCTGCTTTTCCTAAAGAATTATTCCTTCAGACTACTGCCTCTATCAAAGCATGGAAAAATAGAATCTAGACCAGGTGTTTTCAGGAAAATGGGAGACAGTATATTTCTTTTTGCTTTGTTTTTTTTTGAGACAGAGTCTCACTTTGTCACCCCAGGTAGAGTGCAGTGGCATCATAGCTCACAGCAACCTCAGTTTCTTGGGCTCAAAAGATCCTCTTGCCTCAGCCTCCCAAGTAGCTGGGACTACAGGTACCTGCCTCAACACCTGGCTATTTTTAGAGACAGAATCTCACTTTTGCTCAGGGTGGTCTCAAACTCCTGAGCTCAGGCAATCCATCTGCCTTGGCCTGCCTGAGTGCTGGGACTACAGGCCTGAGCCACCATGCCCAGGTAGACATATTTCTTTCTGGAAGTGAAGAATATATAGTATTTCTGTCTAACTTACGTTCACTACCTGTGCAGGCTTATAGCCACTTGAGTTTGCATCTCCTTCCCTAATGTTGTGCATGTATTCATTTTCATTATATTTATTATTTCCCTTAAGATTTATTTCTGGACACCTATGAGGCACTACTCTTGGCCCTGGGGATGCAGTAGAGGACAAGACAGATGAAGATGCTGCCTTTGTGTCACATGGAACCCACATTACGGTATATGTCAGTTTCTCTCATATGCCTCTCTTCCACCAGACTGAGTTCCAATGAACTCAGCACAGGCCCTGTAGTCAGACTGCCTTGAACACAGCTGGACAGTCTTGAGCAAATTACCAAATTTCTCAGAGCCTTGGTTTTCTGACCTGTGAAATGGGGCTAATAATTTTACCTTCCTTCAGTGTCACTGTAAGATGCAATGAGTAATATCTGGTTTATTTGTTTCTAAATACACTCTCAATAAATTTTGGTCTTAACTATTCACCTCTGTCCCCTAAGCAGGACTAGCTTCATGAGCATGTGACTCGTGTAGTCATAGAGGGCCCTTCACTTAGAAGTGTTCCATTCTTGGTTCAATGCTCACCTGTTGCCATCTGGAAATTCTTAATAATTTTTGAACAAGAGACCCCTCATTTTCATTTTGTGCTGTGCCCTGAAAATTATGTGGCTGGTCCTGGGCAGCACATGTTAAGCATCCAGTACAAGTCTATTGAAAGAATGAATAAATGAATGAATGTAGCCAACCGTAGTTGCTGGCTTGAGCATGCCCTTATCATACAGAGCCAACCAAGTGGATTAGGCCTTTGAGCAAAATTAAATAGACTTTTATTGTTAACTCATCCTGCCTCTTCCCTGAGACCAACAACACCCAAAATCTTAAAGATTTTCTTATCCAAATTATCCATTTCCTAGGAAACTTGGACCTTAACAAATTGCTACAGTTCCTGATAGAGCCAGCAGAGGACCCAGTCCCGTGCCCCACTCTCCACAGTGGCAGTCTACGGAGTTTCCACCACTTTCCTCCCATTCTCCCTGCTCAACATTCTTGAAAGAAAGGCAGACCTGTTTTCCTTCATCCCCATTTTATAGATGGAGAAGTAAAGGCTCAGGCACAATAAGGCTCATCTGAGGCTGTGACCCCTGACCCCAACAGCATCCTATGGTCTGACTCTCTGGCCTGCAAGGACAGAAATAAACTCACCTCCCTGGGCTCTGCATATCCTAGGTTAGTGCTGGCTGGGTCCCTCCATTCTCTCACTATTTACTGAGAGTGTGAAACACGCAGGCACCATGTGAAGCTGGGGGTGCAGCCAGGAACAAAACAGACAAGGTGTCCCGCCTTCTAAGAGGGGAGATGGGCAAGAAGCAAAATAAATAAATACAATGCATATGATCTGCTGAGGGTGCTAGATAGTACTGTGGAGAAAAATCAGAGGAGGAGCAAAGGAGGTGAATATGGCAGCATGCAGAAGGGAGTAGAGATTTCAGGGTTTTTTGTTTTTTGGAGACAAGAGTCTCACTTTGTCGCCCTCAGTAGAGTGCTGTGGCTTCATAACTCTCAGCAACCTCAGACTCCTAGGGCTTAAGAGATTCTCTTGTCTCAGCCTCCCAAGCAGCTGGGACTACAGGCGCCCGCCACAATGCCCAGCTATTTTTTTTAAGAGACAAGAGGCTATTTTTTTAGAGACAAGGTCTCGTTCTTGCTCAAGCTGGTCTCCAACTTGTGAGCTCAGGCAATCCCCCCACCCCCCACCCCCGACTCCGCGTTGGCCTCCCATAGTACTAGGACTACTGAGTCACCACGCCCAGCCTTGAGATTTCAGTTTTAAATTGGATTGTCAGGGAAAACCTCAATGAGGAGAGAACACAGGAGCAAAGACCTGAAGAATGCGAAGCAGGCCAAGCAGCTCTCTGGAGGAAAAGCATTCCCAACAGAGGGAACCACCCATGCAAAAGCCCTGAGGCCTGATCAATGGTTCAGTGTACAGACTGGGAGGGCTTTGCCAAATCGGACACCTCCCCCACCTCTAGACACATTTCTCATTTCTCAACTCAGTCCAGCCACCTGCAGGCAAATTCAGTCTATAGCGTTTTGAACAATTCTTTATTGAGCCTCTACAAGGGCCACACCCCTCTTTTATTTATCAACAAAGTGTTTTTGTTTCATTTTTGTTTGTGGTAGTCACATTTAAACAATGAAAGAGGTCACAGTAAAATGTCAACATCTAACAGGGCTTGAAATCTCAGCCCCAGCCTCACTGAGCCCAGGTGATTCTGTAATACTCTGCCCCTTTGGGGGGACACTTGCCTCCCTGCTTATCACAGACCCAGGCAGGTCCAGCAGATCCTCCCCTGGGAAGTCCGCCTGGCCCAGTGTGCTTCGAAGTTTTCAACCCTGCCGTGGGGGGCAGTTTAGCCCTTTCCCCCAATCCCTGCCTGGGAGAGCCCCTAACAAAAACCAGGACTGGACATGTGCCCTTTGCTGGACCTGAGAGGCAGGCAGGGGTCCTCTCCACATTAGGAGGCCTGGAAAAGGCTGGGGAAAGCCAGTTCCTTCTCTCCAGGAATGGCTGTTATAAGGAGGCCTTTGGAGAAGGGGAGCCACGTGTCAGATTTCTCTGAGTGTAGCATGTGCTCCTGAGTTCGGAGCTACTCCAGCGTGTGCCTGGCAATGCCTTGCCTCAGTCTTCCTGCAGAATCTTTAACTGTCTTGAACCCCAGACTGAATGCTCTCCCATCACAGTTCCGCGGTGGCCCCAAAAAGAGCTGCACTGTGAGCCTACATACTGCCAGGAGAAAGGGCCACCCATCCTACCCGTTATCCACCATCCACCGCATGGCTTGGGTCCCACCTGCCTTACCATTCCTACCCTTTGCATAACTTCAAAGACTCTAGGCCATTCCGAGGGACTCTGTGTGTGTGTGTGTGTGTGTGTGTGTGTGTGTGTTGGATTGCCCAGTTAGCGGCCCTTGAGCATGGTAATGAGGACGTCTGTGTGTTCTCGCTGTCTAGGTGTGGGATGGGGGGATCCCTGAGCCCCAGTAAGTGTGTGAGTGCCCCCGCGTGACTGGGCGTTGTGCGTCTTTGTGTGAGTGTGGGTGTGTCCACGTGGCTGCAACCTCTTCATTCCTGACTGAAAGATGGCATGTGGCCGGCTTATCAAACGCACTCCAGTAGGGGGGACAGTCACCTCTGGCCGCCCCCAGAGTCAACATTTAGGTACAGGGACACAGGTACCCCACTTTCTGGAGCTGGCACGCTCAGCTCCCCCAGTCTGGAAACACCCACAGCCTTTAGCATCCTCGCTGCTCCAACAGCCTCCCCTAACCTCCCCTGCTCCCACCCCCCGACCCCCACCTCTCAGGCCCCTCTCAGCCTCTATCTGAACACTGACTCTCAGCGCTGGTGAGGGGACAGAGGTGGCCGCGAGGAGAGTGGAGAAAGGCGAGCCGAGGACACCCGGCACGAGAGGGTCCCACCCACACCACGCCCCTCGGCGGGGCTGCAGGCTGGCACCGCCGGTTCCGCACCCGCCCTTCTCTGGGGGTTCCCAAGTCTCACTCCATCGTCCTCCTGAAAGTGAAGCCCAGAGAGGCAGCTAGGACCCCTCCTTCCCTCGCGCCCCTCAACACGCGCGCGCGCGCATACACTCACACACACACACACACACACACACACACACACACACACACAGCTGCTGATTGGCTGCGGGAGCGCCAGCCCAGCCCCCGGCTCCGAGGCGGGAGCCGAGCGGGTCCGAGGTGGGAGGCGCAAACCGGCTCCGGGAGCCCCTCCCGAGTCCCTGAGTCCCCGCATCCCCGCACCCTGCTCCCCGAGCCTGGCGGGAGGTCTGAGCCTGGACTCTCCGCGGGCAGGTGCAGAGCTAGCAGAGGGGACCACGGCCAAGGGTGGAAGCAAGTCCTGCAGGCAGAGAGGCGCTGCTGCTCCAGCTGTCGCCGCCGCCGCCACCGAGCCGGCGTCCAGAGCCGGGCTGGCAGGCCGGGCGCGAAGCCGCGAGGGGAACGAGGGGCGCGCTCATGGAGCACACGCACGCCCACCTCGTCGCCAACAGCTCGTTGTCCTGGTCCCCCGGTTCGGCCTGCGGCTTGGGCTTCGTGCCGGTGGTCTACTACAGCCTCTTGCTGTGCCTCGGTTTACCAGGTGAGGGATGAGGGGGATGAGGGAGGGCAGCCGGGGCCCCTAAGGGCTGAGCGACCCTACCCACAGCCCACAGCCCCATCCTCCTTTACCGCTGGTTCCCTGCAACCCCTTTGAAAAAGTTTATGCTGTAAGGACAACTGCAGAGATTGGGGGGGAAAGGAAGTTGCCGTGGCTTGGCAGGGCTCTGTGTGTGTGTGTTTCATGAGTGATGGGCATGGTGTAAGTGTGAGTTGGTGAGAGTGTAGATTCGAATGTGCATTTGTGTGTGTGTGTGTGTGTGTCCAGAGGGGTCAGCTTCTATGAGGGGGTCCATGGAGGGCTGCGTGTGACTTGACTGCACGTTCTGGACAGGTTTCCTGGAGGCTTCCCTTCCCCTGTCCCTGGCACATCCACCCATCTCAGGGCTCCTCTGCCTGTCCCTGCCTGGCATGGCATGAAGGCAGAGACCCTCACGCTTGGCACTGTCTTGCTGGGAGGTGCTGGGATGGGACAAGGATGTGCCCTTGCTGCCCAACCTGACTGAGAAAGGGGTCTCCCTGCTGGCTGAAAAAAAGCAAAGGCTGACTCTAGGATTGTATCCTGGCCAGGGCAAGGGTGCAGAGACACACAGGGCTGCCTAGCTGCCACCTCAGGGGGGGTCACAGTCTCCTTGAGGACATGCTTGACCCCTGGCTTTGCCTCCAGATCCACCCACCCTGCTGCAGATGTCTGGCTGGTCCCACATCTTAATGTCCTCTCCAAAGTGTGGCTGGGACTTGTGCTGAATTCCTGAAGAGAGCTAAGCTGGGTGGGGTTGGGGGGATGCTTGCCTGGGCTCTGCGTGTGTATATGTGAGAGAGAGAAAGAAAGAGAGGTTTTTTCCTAGGACTCCAGTTTTGCATCCCCTTTCTTCCAGACAGGCTCTGTGGCACATAGATTCCAAAAGATCACTTGCATGCAGAGAGAAGAGAGACAGAAATGAGCAGAAAGAAAAAAACCTGATGTATAGCCTTGCATCCTAGCATCATCCACCTAGTTAGTCATCGTCTAGCCTAAGAACCTCAGCATCCTGGGATCCTGGGAACTTGGGAGCTCAATTGCTCAGAGCCTTGCCGAGATTTTCTTTCTAAAACATTCAACTTGGCAGCCAGGGTCCCTGATGAGATCGTTTAAACAAATCCCCACTACCACCACCATTTGGCAGGCATGAGAAAGCACAAGTTTACTGATGTGTGATCTTCTTCCCCTTCCCCCCCACTGGCCAGTGATGAGGCTTTTATTCCTAACTAATCGTTCTGGCTGCCCTCGGAGAAAAGCTCAGCTCAGCCTCCGATTTGTCCTGCTGGGGTGGTAGCACGTGTCCTGTAATTACCTTGGGCTGAGATTGATTTCAATCCAGGTTCTACCTCCCCCTTCAGCCCTCCTTAGCCTCTCCCCAGAGCAGTCTTTTGGGAAATGAGTTTTTGAAAAGGTTGGTTATTGCTAATGCTTGCTGAACCGGAAAAGCGATAGGCCCTCTCTCCCCCTCCCTCTGTCCTCCCATCAGAATGTTCCGGGCCCCCTCCTACCCTTCCACCTCCTCTACTGATAGAGATGCCCACTCACTCACCCTCTTAGGCTATTCTAATGAAAACCCTTTAAGGGACAGAGACATAAGATAGGGGGAAGGCTGATCTTCCAAGAAGCCAAAGCAGGGACATGGGATGGGAAGCATGAGAAACCACAGACTTTCGAAGATCTCAAGGTGGAGGTCAAGGTCTTAGACCTTCCCAGCCCAAATCCTGTGCCAGCTGTGGTCTTCCTGACCCACAGCATTGGCAACTACTATATATGAGGCACTGCGCTTGGCAAGGGCTCAGCCCTGAGTTTGGAACTTAAAAAAGTGATATTAAGATTAGAGCTTGGCAGATAATGATATGTTCACATGCTCAGCTGATAGTTGTGACCTCCTACAGTGTGCCAGGTATTAAAGATTCAAAGACTCCTAAGGTGCAGTCCCTGAGTCCAAGGAGCTCACAAATGGAAGTTTATGATTCTAGAGGCAGCGAATGGATGCAGAAGGGCCAAGCAACCTAGAGAAGAATGACAAGGGAGACCAGGCTTGTCCAAAAGGCAGGAGCTGATGGCCGTTTACATACCATTCTCCCAAGGTCGGTTCAAAGGTGAAATCCCTAAGTCATCCTATAGGAGCCATAAGAGGAGGCAAGTATGTCCTGGCAACTGAGTGTTAATCCAGCTTTGCTGGGCCTATTTGTCTTAGTGCCTCAGTTTCCTCATCTTGCAAAATGGGTATTGGGAGAGTAGTTACCCCCTAGGATGGGGGTGAGCAGGAATGATGTTACTCAAGATGATGGCACAAGTTAAACACTCAGCTTGGTGACTGACACTCATGGATTGATGCTGTCCCGCTGCTTTTGTGGCTGCCATGAAGCTGATTGAGTTGTAAGGGGGAGGGTGTTGCGGCTCAGCCCCCACCCCAGTGAGCCAGAGGAAGGCCTGAGGGGTGCACAGAGGAAAGCACTTAGCTCAGCATGTGACTCTTCTCGCAAAGCTCACCACAGTAGTCCCCACTCCATCACTACCCCCCCACTCCCAGCCACCAGCAATTAGCAAACCCTCATTACCCTCCCACTGACAGGGAGGCACAGCTAGGCCGTGTGTGAAGTAACAGACCGAAGGCCTTGCTAATACTGTTGAAAACTGAGATTTTAATGGAATCACTGTTCCTGGCAGTGGACTCACCCCAAGTTTTCCAAATCCTTCCAGAAGTGGCTGGAGATGTGGATGGGAACTAAGGGATGGATGAGGAATGTTTGGCAATGGGGGAGTTAGTAACCGGGGGGTGGAGGTGGGGGGGAATAGTGGTTGTCTCTGACTGCCTTCGGTTTCTGGGGGAGGAGAAGAGCATGGGAAAAGATACGCAGTCCAATCTCATCTTTTTAGCAATTGCCTCAGTCTAATTTAACTGGTCAGGTGTGGGATCCAAGAAATTCTAATGTGAAATATTCATAGAGCTCTGCCACGTAAGAATTCTTCACCTTGATTTTCCCTATCTGTAAAACTGGGGTAAGGGTAGTACCTATTTCCCCACACAGCAGTGTAGAAATAATAAGATAATCTATGCAAAAATGGCCTACTACCGTGTCTGGCCCAAGGAAAGCACTTATTACTCAGTGTCTTCTCCACACCAGATCTTTGTCACCTATATTATTGCGCTTAGTCATTCTCATAACGCTGTGACCTACACAAATCTCTGAACTCATTTTGCAGAAGCGAGAAGTGAGATTCAGAGAAGTAGCGTACCTCGTCTACACTCACACAGTCGAGCCGACGTGCAGACACACCTGCCCCATTCAGGGCATCACATCACCTTCAGTACTGCCAGGAAGTTGTTTTAACTAACCTTGGTCCTTCATGTTGTGTGCTCAGGGGCGAAAATTGGGGCCCCAGCTGTTCCTAAAACGCCATCTCTTTTCCTCTCTCCTCCTCCTTTTTAAGTAAACAAAATGTTTCTCACTGTTTGAGACCCATGAAATAAATTAGCACAGCCAAAAAGGAAAGGTTGGTGACACAGATTAGGCTGGTGGGGACATGATAGTGCAAAAGAAAAGGCATTGTAGGATAAAAAGACAAGCTTGAACCCCCGAGGGAGACAGGGAGGAGAGGGGTGGGTGAACCCACCTGATAAGAAAGGAACAGCATGAAATTAAAATGAGACTTGAGAGGGTTTTTTTTTACCTTCTAAAAGGTGGCACGGATGTTAAGAAAGACAAGGTGAGGAAGGAGATGATAGCTTGCAACTGCACGCCACCCAGCAGAAGGCAGCGTTTCTACAACTGCCAAGTCAGGATGATAATATCGCCCTCTGAGAGTTAGCAGGAGATGAAGGGAGATGATGAGTTTGAGCCTGGCAGATAGCAAGTAAGCCTGACACACGGTAGTTACCGCTGTTGTTAACTAGGGTAGGAAAGCGGTAGCCTGTAGGCTGCACTGAGCCTTGCAGATGTGTTTTCATTAGCCTGAAACCATCTCTAATTGGAGAAAATGTAGTAAACAGGTTAAGAATACAAACTGTGGCCTGTAATCCCAGCATTCTGGAAGGCTGAGGCAGGTGGATTGCCTGAGCTCACTGGTTCAAGACCAACCTGAGCTTGAGCTAGACCTCGTCTCTAAAAATAGCCATGTGTTGTGGTGTGGGTGCCTGTAGTCCCAGATACTGGGGACTGAAGCAAGAGAACCTCTTGAGCCCAGGAGTTTGAAGTTGCTATGAGCTATGACACCAGGGAACTTTATTGAAGATGACAAAGTCAGGCTCCGTCTCAAAAGCAAAAACACAAAACAACAACAACAAAAAAAAAAAACAAACTCTGGAGCTAGATCTCTGGGATTTGAATACTGGTTTTGCTACTTGTGACCTTAAACAAGTGACTTGAACCACTCTGTGCCTCAGTTTCCCCATCAGTAAAGTGGGGGTGATGATAATTATGGTCCATACTTCATAGGGTTGCTGTGAAGATTAAGCAAGTTAAACACTGAATATAATGCCTGGCACACAGTAATCGCCCAATAAGTTATATTTTCATCATTTAGAGATTAGGAGAAATTCCCAGCTCATTTTTTAACACCAGCTGTCCTCTACTATCAAAACCAGACAAGACAGACAAGAAAACAAAACTATACTCCAATATTCCTCATGAATGTAGACAAAAAAAAAATCCTCAATGATACATTAGCAGATCTAATCCAGCAATAAATGAGACAGGTAACACAGCAAGGCCAACTTGCATTTATCCCAGGAATGCAAAACTGGTTCAACATTCGAAAATCATTCCATATAATTCATCATATTAACAAACTAAAAAAGAAAACTCATATGATCCATCTCCATAGATACAGATGCATTTGCCAAAATTTAACATACATTCATGACCAAAAAAAAAAATCATCAAACTTCAAACAGAAAGAGAACTTCTTTAACCTGATAAAGAATTCTCTATAAATAACCTACAGCTTACATCACATTTGATGATGAGAGACTGAATGCTTTTCCCCCAAGATCTGGAACAAGAATGACTGTTCTCACCACTCGTATTCTGTATCATACTAGCCAGTGCAATATGGCAAGAAAAAGAAGTAAAAGGTATACCGAAAGGAAGAAATGAAATTGTTTCCATACACAAATGATATAATAGACTTCATAGAAAATCTCAGACTCGACCAAAAAAACCATCTGACAAACTAATAAGTTGTTCAGCATCTTCTCAGGATTAATGGTTAACATGCAAAACTTATTATAGATTTATATATTGGGAAAAACTCACTTAAATAGATTTCCAAGTTCTCTTGAAAAACCAGAAGAACTGGACATTAAGCTTATATTCCTAGAAGACACCAATTTTCAGGAGCTAAAGAATAGATGCCATTCATATGTCTCAAAAGCCTAAAAAATATAAAGAGCCATGTATTGAAAAGTCTCCTTTCCATCACTTTCCTCTATTTACCAATTCTCAAATCTGCCACCACCACCGTATAGGCAACCACAGCAATTCGAGTCTTAGAATGGCACTTCTAGGGTACCTTCTTCCAGGGTACCTTAGCCCATGCACAGCAAACATGAATTAAGGATTTCAGCTCCCTCTTTTTATATCTCCCCAAAATGAGCACATTATACACACTGGCCTACACTTTCTCTTTTTTTTAACATATAAATCACCCATAAATATATATGTGAAGCTTTATTATTCTTCTGTGAAATAGCACACTATTCCATTGTGTATTTGCACATATGCCACATGTTATTTAATGGCTGTCTAATCCTAAAGGGACCCTACAGGGAGCACCTAATTCTCCTCTGTCCCTACGGCCCATCCTTGGGCACATTTCACCAGAGGTGTCTGGTTACAGCAGTAGCACAAGGAGCACTACATCAGGAGTCCTGGATCCCAGGCTTGTTCCGACAATAACTCCCAGGGTACCTGGCATGAGTCAATTTTAATGGGTCTGTCCATGGCCCAGGAGAGCTGGACTCCGTCTGTGCAGCTCTAGTTGCAGGCATGGCCCACAAAAGGACATGAGCACAGACCAATGACGTACCTATGGTGGAGGCTGCCTGGGCTGGGGTTGGGCTGAAGTCCAGACCAGCATCGTTGTAGTCTTTACCCCTGGACATCTTCTGTAATGATCATGTCAGTTCTGCTTGGAGAGGCTGAGGGCAAAACATACTGCATTGCAGCTGGACATGTATTGGAATCCTGTAGCTTACCTGTGTTTACTGTGTGATCTCGGTTATAATACTTCATCTCTCTGAGCCCCAGTTTTCTCATTTACAAGAAAGTGGGCAGCCAAGTTCAGCAGCTAAACAAGTAGTTGCTCATATCAAACCGACTAGGTTTTAATCGTACCTCCCCTATTGGCTAGACTGTGACCTCGGGCAAATTTCTAACCCTCCTTAGCCATGAGATGAGATAATAACAGCACGTCTCTCGTGGGGTTGGAAAAGTGCTTCGCCCCATTCTTGGTGCGTGTCTGCTCTGCTCTCACATAGAGTAAGAGTTCAATAAATGTCACTAACCTCTGTGCCCTGCGTTGTGGCTGTAGCAATAAGAAGTAAAAGATGCTAGGACTTCTCACAGTCCCTCACACACTGTAGGAGCTCAGAAAGTAGCAGCTTGCCTTGTTTTATTGTCTATCACGTCCACATGTTCAAGCCTTGGAAATACCCTGTAAGCCACACTTCACTCCATGCCGAGGTCTTTTCTGAGAATGCACAATTCCGGTCAGAGTGGAAATGAAACCCCGTGCTCTGGCAAAGTAGGAGAGAGTGATCCAATGGATTGAGGAGTCAATTCCATCCTAAGTCTAAGGAATTTATCCACCTAAAAGAGTTGCCTGTGATTCAGTCAAACTCCCAGAAATAATAACAGTCCAGAACATGAAACGGCCTTCAGCTAACACTGGCCAGCAGATGTCAAGTACCTCCAGCAAGGCTGTGCTGGGTGCTGCAGCCAGGGCCATGCGTAGAAAGGGTCCTGCCACTGAGCTCCTGGCTGGATCTGAAACACGTGGGTAAATACCTGCCAGCCCTGCCAAGGGCACTGTAAAATCTCAGTGGCCAGGTGTCTTGAATCTAAATACCAGCAAAAGGCACTCAGATAACATGAATGAACGAAGTGGTCCAGTTTTAAGAAATGCTTCACTTATCCAAAGAATCATGCTTCCCTACTGTTTTTCTGAAAGTCTGTAGTTCCCTTGGTTTCTCTCTCATTTTTCCTGAGTGATAGAGACATATATACAAACACACAGACACACACAAACCCTACACATTCCTCTTACTAATTGCTAACACTATGTAGCACTTACTATTCGCTTGTCAAAGCACTTCACATGTGCTAATTCACTTAATCCTTAAGTGAACAATTCTTGGAGGCATGTATATATACTATGCCCATTTTTCAAATGAGAATTTTGAGACAGTTACCAAAAGTCACACAGCTAGGAAATGACAGAACAATATGTGGTTCTGCTCCCAGGCTTGCTGATAAGAAAATAGCAGCACGCAGTCCTGGATGACAGATGACCACTCAGGTGAGGGTGACTCCAACAGGGAGGACAAGGACTGAGGGAGCTACCAAGGGCCCCTGACACTCAGCTTTCCAGCCAATGGTTCAATGTTGCCAATTCTTTCAAAAAAAATCTAGAAGTCCAGATTTTTTTTATATGACACATCCAATGTTTCGGTATTGGCAACTAATTAAAATTTAAAATGTTGCATAAGTCAGCTCTTTGAAAGCCAAACCAAACAGGTCTGCGGGCCTGAGACGGTACACCCGGCTGCTGATTCAAAACTCGGGGCTGGAGAAAGCTGCTACATGCACTGACAACACCAAGAGGGTCACAGCAGGTAGAGAATAAAAACAAGGATCTAGAGGGAGAGGTAAGAGAAAATAGGAATGGAAACCCGGAGAAATACACGGCTAAACGTGAAAACCATGCCAACTCAGGAAACTGGGGATTTGGCATACGGCGGAAGAAAAAGCTCCAAGAAATACCACAAATTGCATGTTAACAATGTCTTGGAACACAGATTCACCTTTTTTGGGAACAGGAAGAATCTTGACAACATGGTGGGTTAGGATGTGGGCTCTGTGGTCCCCAAACCTAGATTTAAATTCCAGCCTCATGGCTTCCTATTGATGAGGCTCTGGCAAGTTGCTTTGCCCCTCTGGGAGCCTCAGTGTTCCTGTGTATAGAATGGGTACAGCCATGCCTGTTTCATGGGGTTTATGGTGAGGATGGAAAGAGGTCAGGGCTGCCCGGCATGCACAGTGCCTCGTACCCCACAGCTGCTGCGTCTTTGATGAGTGCAAACATCCACGTTTTAGAAAGTGAGGACTCTGAGACCTTTCTGAAAGTTCCAGAGTTAGAAACGGCAGAGTCTTAACCAGAACTTAGTTTTCCCAACCCTTACTTAGGTCACTTTTCACGAAATCACACCACTAGTGGCCTGTTAAGAGGAAACAAAGGTATAGGAATAAAGGAGAAATGGACGGAGAAATTGTAGAGCTCAGAGTGATCGGCTGGATTTTTTGGGGGGGGGGTTTGTTTTGTTGGTATATAGGATTATTTTACATGGTACAAGTCTGCAGCATTAAATCCCTTTTCAGTTTTCTTAATCCTTCTGAATCCATCAAAGGGAAAGTCTCAGCTTGGTGCTAGAGTATCTGTAACACCTTTTAAATATGGACTAAAACTCGCTTTCTACCAGACGCAGAATGGGCTTTGGGGGCAGACCTTGGCAAGCTACAGTATCTAGCTAGAATGTAATGTAACCCTTGTATTGTCAGTGTGTTTATGTTTAAGGCTACCTTCTGTTTACAATGGGGAGGCTGGTTTAGGATCTGGGATTGCTGGATATTTGTGCTGTCCAGTATAGTACACACTAGTCGCATGTGGCTTTGAGCATTTGACATTTGGTGAGTGCCACAAAGGAACTCAATTTTTAATTTCGTTTTATTTCAATTGATATGCAATGAAAATATGACACCCAATTCAGTTATTAGAAAATAACTGTGTGCTTGGTACAACTTGGGTATGTGGATCTACTCCTTCAACAGCCATTCATAGAGCTCAGGGACCTCCACTGAAAATTCAGCATCCGTGGAGAGATGAGCTAAAGATGAAATACGTGCCAGAATTTGAATAGTTAGCATGGAAAAAAGTTAAATATCTCCTTACTAATTTACATTGGTCACATTGTGGGTACATGCAGTTAAATAAAAAAAAATTGTTCAAATTAATTTCTCCTGTTTCTTTTTACTTTTTGTAGTGTGACTGCTAGGAAAATTTAATTAAATACGTGGCTCACATTACATTTATATTGGACAGCACTATTATATGAAGTATAAATTTAAGAGAAAAAAAAGCAAATCACTTTCAAACAAAATGCTAAATAGATAACAGTGCAAGTAATACAAGCATGAGACAAAAATTGTAAAGTTAGTAGATATCTTAGTCTGTCTGGGCTGCTGTAACAAAGAGCTATAGACTGGGTGGTTTATAAACAACAGAAATTTATTTCTCACAATTCTGCAGACTGGCAGTCCCAGGTTAGAGCACCAGTGGAGTCAGGTTCTAGTGAGGGCCCAGTTCAAGGTTGCAGATGGCCAAGTTCTTGAGGTACCATCCTTATACAGGGGGCAGGGCAAGGAAGGGCAAGAGAGCTCTCTGAGCTCCCTTTTATAAGGGCACTAATCCCGCTTATGAAGGCTCCATCCTCATGACCTCTCAAAAGCTCCACCCTCTAATATTACTACCTTGGGTGTTAGGACTTCAACATATGAATTCAGGGGAACACAGACACTCAACCCATGGCTGAGTTGGCCAGTCACTAATATCTGGGGATGCTGATCTAATGCAATGCCTTTAATGGAAAAACTGAGGCTGAGAGGGCCAGGAAGCGCCCCAAGGACACATAGCTAACTAAAGTCAGAGCTAGGCCTTGACCCCAAGACTTCCAGGTCCCAAATCCAGTGTGTTTGGCCTCTGACCTCCACCTCCCCCAAGGAAAATGCAAAGAGGGTAGAGTCTGGGTGTGAGGAGGGGGTGGCTACCTGGGATCCCACAAAAATTCAAAGAGACGGAGCTTCTATATGGACGACCCAGGATCTTTGTTTTTCTATAAAGTGGAAGCAGAATGGCTTTGGCTTCTCTTAAATGAAAGCTATGAGCCACTAAGCTATATTAAGAGGAAGCTAGGACTTTTACCCCCAAATGTGTGTTTATGTTTTGCCCCATGGCAAGGATGGATGCAAAGAGAATTCAGAGAATACAATCAGATGACTTAAATCTGCATCCCTTGATTCGTTCATGCATCTGCCCATCCATCTACCTACCTGTCAATCCATGTCCCCACCTTTACAGGTACCAGGCACTGTGCTAGGCACATTGCAAGCCACAAAAGTACTTGTTGCTTACCTTTGTGGAATTCTCACACACACACACACAAGACCAACATGACCAGAAACCCAAATATATATAAACATTTGACTACAAAGTGGTTAGGAAGGAGAACTGTTTGTGCTGTGAGAGAGCTTGTAATTGGGAGACTTGACCCAGACACAGAGGCCAAGGAAAGCTTCCTAAGAAGGAGCCGTAGAAATCAGAAGGATGGAGGAAGGGAACGATGGAGGGAAGAGAGCAGAAGGGGCAGCCTGCGCCGTGACGCTGAGGCAGGAGGGCCTGGTGCACACATATGGGGCAGAATGAAGGCCAGAGAGTCTGGAGTGACCAAAGTGGGGGGAGGCAGGGGTAGGAGGCCAGGTGTGAGGTGCAGGCAGAGGGCAGCAGGAAGGAAGCCTGCACTCTGTCAAAGCAGGTAAAGTGACCACAAGAGGGGACAACACATCCTGCAGGCGACCAGCTGTGTATCTACCAGCGACTCCTTTTCTTCCCCCCCCTTGTTTGCCAGAATGTTTGGCAGTTGACAGAGCTGGGAGAATTGCTTTTCTGCCACAGACATTTCTTATCATTTTCAGCTAAGTGCAAGGCAAGCTATCAGCCGCATCATTTCAACTGAGGGACTCTACCCAGACACGCGCACACGCGCACACGCGCACACAGGTGCAGACACACACAGACACACCTGCAGACACATGCACACACCCACATTCACACACACCCCCCGAGCCAAAGGTGGAGGACAGTTGGTGGTTCCATCCTCGCTACAGCCCTTTGCTTTTAGCATTCCTCACCACAACAGTTCAGCTCCACAAAGCTGCTGACAAGAACCATCATCTGCCTCTTGAAAGAAAAGCAGCAGTTTCCCTGGAACGTAGCAGAAAGGCGCAGTGATTGGAGAGAGAGTTCAAGAGGGGCAGTGCCATGAGGAGGGCGAGGGTGGGCACCCCTTAGAGGAAGCACGGGGCCCACACTCTGCCCCTCACAGAATACGCCCTGCTTTGTGACCCCCCTCCAGAGCCAGGACCCTTCCAGAACACCCCTCCTTCCCGGCAGAGGGCATCGTGGAGGTAACGCTGGTTTAAGAATTAGGGGCCCTGAGTTCCAGTCTAGCACTGCAATTTTGCTTGCAGGAAGGAAGGTGTTAAGCAGGTGATTTCCCTTTCTCTGAGCCTCAGTTTCTCCATCTGGGAATAGGGATGATCGTATTAAGTCTATCCACATAGCACATCTGTATGGTGCCCCTTTCTTATGCCGGGTGCTCTTCTAGGCAGTGGGAAAAAAAGCAAAGAATACAAAGAGGTCCTGGCACAGGTTTACACTCTGCCGGGGCATACAAGAAAGCCATCTGAGAACCGCGTGCTACAGAGATCACACACGGTGAGGTGACAGGGAGCTACATTGGGAAGGAGGTCAGGAAAGGGCACTGCAAAGAGGGGATTTTTTTTTTAGTCTCACTCTGTCACCCTTGGGAGAGTGCTGTGGCATCATTGCTCACAACAACCTCAAACTCTTGGGCTTAAGCAATCCTCTTGCCTCAGCCCCCCAGGTAGCTGGGACTGTATGCACCCACCATAATGCCTGGCTAGTTTTAGCAATGAGGTCTCGCTCTGGCTCAGGGGTGATCTTTAACTCATGAACTCAGGCAATCTACTTGCCTTGGGCTCCCAGAGTGCGAGGATTACAGGTGTGAGCCACTGCGCCTGGCCTCAAAGAGGGGATGTTTGAGCTGAGTCCTGAGAAGGAGCCAGGCAGGGAAGTGCAGGGGGACATACATCCCGGGCAGAGGGAACACCCAGGGGAAAAGCCCAAAGGTGGGAATGAGTCAGTAGGAAAGACCAGTGTGGCTGCAGCACAGTGAACAGGCAGGAGAAGAGGGGAACGAGGTGGGCACAGGCTGGGCTGTGCAAGTCATGGTAGGGGATTGAGATTTCACTCCGAGAGCTGCAAGAAGACCTGGGAGCCTTGGAAGAATTGACATGATCTAATCAGAGTTTTTCAAAGGTCTCTCTGGATGCAATGATAAAAGTAGATGGATGGGAGTGAGAGGGTGCAGCAAGACAGGGAGGTGGCAGTGCCACAGGAAGACCCTCACGGGCACTGGGTGGAGAGGGTGCAGCAGCAGGCTGCGAGAGTGTGGGTCAGGGATCCATCCTACCCCCATCCCAGCCACCACCACCTCCAGTCTCCACATCAAGCACAGACGACCCAGGGAAGTGAGCATGCCAAGGATGTCCTCAGACACCAAGGACACCCGTGCTCGGCTCTCGGAGGCTGTAGGGGAGCTCCCGCCGCCCAGTGGAGAGAGATCATCTCCGTCGTGGCAGTGGGCAAGTCCTGGTAATGACCCTGCTGTCAGTTGTAAGAATCCCAGACAGAGAGAAAACAAGTGCAGGGCTCGACAGCCGTCTGACAGAGGCGAACGAGAAAGGAGAGGTCACCTTCAGCACTGCCATTTAACAAATGAACAGTATTGAGTCCTGACCAGTGTGATGGAGGGACATTGTCACCATTATTGCATTCAGTCCTGATGACACACAGTGCGTCAAGAGGAAGGGAGCAACGCCCCCAAGACTAATGGAGATTCCAAGGACATCTTAAAAATGGGCAGAGATAGCCCACGGAAGAGAGAAGAAAAGGCTGGCTTATTGCTTCTGGATCTTCTCAAAATAGACCTTCTAGCCAGAGAGGGATGGCTCTGGGAAATCAGAAGACTTTTTCAATCACTCTTAGTGCTTAATCCTTCCATCAAAATGTTGGTCAGATGTATGCTGGTTAACAACCTTCTCAACCACCCTTAATTTTTTCCTGAAGAGGTCTCACCTAGGGGTCATGGCCAGCCCACAGCCAGCCAGAAACAGACCTTTCCAAATGTGGGAATAACCTATTTAAGGTTTCCTTTAAAAGCAGCACCTTCCCTTAAGTAATGTTCACAGACTCATAAAAACTCATATTTCTTAAACTCTTAAAAAATGTCAAGGGCTGGCAAACCTGGGCCTTCCTTGACTTACCAAGAGTCTACAGCCAAGTACGCATACCCTCCCTTAGAAGGGGCTTGTGCTGTCCTCTTTGTGGCAGTCTCTATCTCTCCCTATTGTGGGGGTTCTCAACCTGTGGGTCGCGATCCCTTTGTCACAGTGAAAATACATCCTGCATGTCAGATATTTACATTACAATTCATAACAGTAGCAAAATTACAGGTATGAAGTAGCAACGAAAGTAGTTTTATGGTTGGGGGTCACCACAACATGAGGAACTGTATTAAAGGGTCACAGCATTAGGAGGCCTTAGGAAGGTTGAGAACCCCTGTTGCCTCCCCCAACACAAAGATTTTTCTTATACTTCACTGACTTCTCTCACTTTTGTTCCATGCCTTGCCTCCGTCTGAGTTTGTTGCTTTAATGCTTTTGTCAAATTTGACTATGTATAACACACGCACACACATCCTACATCTAGTGATCATCACACTCTTACACTTTTGGCCTTATCTCCTCTCCAATCTCTCTAGCTGCCTTTCCTGTAAGAAAGGAAGTGTTTAAGATGTGGATTTGAGTTCCTACTGGACTTTCTAGCTATGTAGAGTTAAGTTCCGTGAACTTCTATATCTGTATCTGTAGAATGAGGATGATTTCCATCTTACTGGGGGGAATACGTAAGGTAATGTACACAAAGTGCTGAGCACATGGTAGGTGTTTAACCAATAGAAGAGTTTCTTTTTTTAAGACTGTCAAGGATGTTCTATCAGATCCCTACCTGAGCTCCTTAAGCTGCATTATTTGGGACCAGATTCCAAATAACAAGGCCCCACCTTGTGCCAAGAATTACAGGAGATAACAAGGAAGTGAAAGTCAAAGATGAGCATGAAACAGTCCTTGCTCTTAACTCACACTCCAGTTAGGTAGAAAGGCAAATCAATAATCATAATAAAATGGGGCAAGTTCTAAAATGCAAAGAGGGTGAGGAATTTAAATTCCTGGGGAATTCCAGGAAGACTTATCTCTGTGCCCAAGAACATTGAAAAGATGTTGAGTTAGATGGATTAACCCTTGGCAGTAGGCATGGCGTCTAAGTCATCTGTTAATTCCAGTGTCTCCAGTGGGCCTTGGTACATGGTAAGGGGCTTGGTAAGTATTGGATGGATGGATGGATGGATGGATGGATGGATGGATGGATTGGTAGATAGGTGGGTAAATGGATGGAAGGATGGATGGATGGAATGGATGGATGGATGGATGGATGGATGGATGGATGGATAGATGGATGGATGGATTGGTAGATGGGTGGTTAAATGGATGGATGGATGGATGGATTGATGGGTGGATGGATGGATAATAGATGAATGCCCTCTTAATCCCATCAATGTAATCTTCAAACTAGCTTTGAAGAATACTAAATACACCTTGATCATAACTATCTTCATCAGTTGGGCACTGTAGCTCATGCCTATAATCCTAGCACTCTTGGAGGCCGAGGCAGGTAGATAGCCTGAGCTCAGGAGTTTGAGACCAGCCTAAGCAAAAGTGAGACTTGGTCTCTACTAAAAATAGAAAAACTTGCTGGCCCTTATGGTGGGCACTTGTAGTCCCAGCTACTCAGGAGGCTAAGGCAAGCAGATCTATTTAGCCCAAGAGTTTGAGGTTTCAGTGATGCCGTGGCACTCTACCCAGGGTGACAGAGTGAGACTCTATCTCAAAAAAAAAAAAAAAAACGATCTTATCGTCACCATGACCATTTATTGCAACTTACTCTGAGCCAGCCAGACACTAGGCTAAACATTTGCTGCATACAACCTCCTTTAATCTTTACAACAGTGCCTGTGAGGCTGGTTCTTTTATCATGTTCATTTGGCAGATGGAGAAACTGAGGCTCTGAGAAGCAAAATGGCTTGTCCAAGGTAATTCAGCAAGTGAGCAGCAGAGCTGAGATGTGACAAGCTTCTTCACTGCTGCTTGTATTCTGTGCTGGGCCTACTCCAGACATTGGTATTCAGGGCGCAGGACAAGATAAATGCTGTATCCTCAGACCTCGGTCTTGGTTCATCCTCGCAGCCTGGTCTTTGCAGCTGTTTGGAGGAACCACCCCTTCCTTCCTGACTGAAGACTCTCCTAGCTGTGTCCCCATTGCCCTTGCCCCAAGCAGATGTTTTAATTACTTGAAATAATTTTTTAGCAAGGACAGAGAAGTGAATTCCCTCTCCACCCTATACCTAAACTACAAATTAAAAAGCTGAGTTGCCTCCTCCTTAAAGTAGCACATTGTGATGCCCCTGAAAATCCCTCTCCTCTTCCAGATCCCTCCAAGGTTTCCTATATCACCCATAAGTGGGCTCGACTTCAGTCAGGGGCTGAGAATTCTAAATCCAGTCCACATAGTGAATGTTTATTGACCACCTATCATGTGCCAGGCTCTGTTCCTAGCACATTAAGAGAGTCGTCAATAATAATCATCCATGATAATACAGTGCTGGCCAATATGCAAAGTGAATTAAAATTACAAACAACTCAGCCATTAAGCTCAGAGGAGTTAAGTAGCTTTCTCTAGGAGGCAGGACTGAAACCCATTCCTGCACCTCCATCCCAAGGCTCATCACCCTCCTCTGTATGGAAAGCTGTCAGTCAAAGGCATGAATAACCTCCAAAATGGAAACCCTCCCCCTGAATCCTGCAGGGGGTTTCCAATGGTTCATTCATTTGTGAATTGCGTGCTAGCTACTGCAGTGCCATAAAGACAGGGAAGTCTGGGTTCCTACTTTCTGGGAGGGCACAGTCTAGTTGGAAAGATGAAGAAAGAAATCACCATACTGTAAAGATTGAGGCGTGGTGTACAGGAAGGATAGTGGGTGTACCATGGAGCAAAGAGGTCGGCACCAACCCTGGTCCTAGGTTGGGGAGTGCATTATTGAGAAGGATAGGCTTTTTGCCCCTACTGCCTGGAACTCACCTTCCACCCTTCTGAGACGTGATATGCAACACGTGTCGTGCCCACACGTCCATTTCTTCATCATACACGTATGGTGAGCCTCCCCTTTGTGTCAGAACCATTGCTAAGAACCGGAGAAGAGAAGACTAAACTTCTTTGCCCTTGTTTTCAAGGCATGCACTGTCCGGTGTGCGAAACAAGTAAACTGCAAAATTATTAGGTTGTATGATATGAAATTGTCAGTATTTGGCCACCTTTTACCTTTTAAAATATTGGATTTTAAAACATTGGATGTGGTTCAACCTATTACCATATAGAGTAATAATTTGTTGTTTGGGAGAAAATTCAGGATGATGTCATAGCCCCAAACCAGTGGCCAAACCCTACATCTGTGTCCAGGCCTCTCTGCCACACGTACCCCCATGCAGCAGAGATGGCCAGAACTTGGATAGTAAGATTGCTCTCTCTTGAGTAAGAAATTAAATTAACAGTCATTTACCATAATTATAACTAACATTAATTAAGAACCTGCTACTTACAGGGCACTGTTTTAAGCACTTTGCCTAAATAGACTAATTTAATCCTTCTAACCCTGTGAAGTAAGTACTATTATTGGCCCATTGTATAGATGAGGAAACTGAGGCTCATGGCAAGTTGTTGAGTGGCTCAGAGACAGGCTTAGGCTTCAAACCCAGAAACCAAGTGCTTCCATCTGCCAGACTGAGCAAGAGGTAGAGATTTGTGCTGGGGGCAGGACGTTCTTTGTTTCCAGATCAACAAGAAGGTATTTCCATGAAAGCCTTAATTTTCCTTTCCAGAAATGGAGATGTAGGGTTGAGACACCCACAGTTGGGTAATGGAATTGATTATCCACATTGGAGATAGAGCTATAGCATCACACACCAAGTAGAAAACTTTATCTCTGAAAGGAGGATGACATTGACATTGATAATGAAGGTGGCATCTAATTTCCCCATCAGGCAAATGGAGGTTGAGCCTTATTTTTTAACCCTGGAAAGAGCCAGAAACTGACCAAACAGTTTTGTGTGAGACTTTGAGACCAGGTAGAGTTGCTTGGGGACCCAAGAGATAAAATGCAGGCCAGAGTTGAGAAGAAGGCCATTCTCCCCCCTCTGCTCAGATGTAGCTCACCTTAGAGGTGAGCAATACGGATGTTGCAAATGGAAATCTTCTTCCCGTTCCATTTTCTAGACAGCCGTTGCTGATACATATGGGCTTCAGCCCTCGTGAAGATTTTCTTTCTGGTTCTAATAACCTCTCAGTCAATGTTCTAGGGTTTTCTAAACATATGATCATACTATCTGGAAAAAAATAATAACCATTGTCCCTTCTCTAATAGTACACTTCTTATCTTAGCTTCCTACCTATGGCTTTGGTTTGGATTCTTTTTTATTAGCATTCGTATTTAGTATTCATTACATTAGTTTTACCAACAGTACTTTGTGAGAAGGAGGAAAACAGATTGAGTGTTTTGAGCACAGACAGAATGGCTTTGGGAACAGAGGAACCTAAGCAGAGCTGAGAAATTGTGCCGTAACTTGGGTACCAAATGATGACATCGGAGACAGGTACTGCATTAAACAAACATTTTTCATGTGCCTACCATGTGTCAGAGACTGTACTAGGGACTAAGAATGTGGCCCTAAACAGGACAGATGCAAACCTGTCCTCCCGAAGCTTCCAGTGTCAGGACGACCAAGGAAAGAGACGAGACAATGCATCTAAGAGGTATTTTGATGAAGCATTCGCTAGATGTGGTTTTACAGGCAGGCAACAAAATGCTAAGCCAGTCTCAGAACCTGGCTGTGTAATTGATAATGATCAGGAAATTGGCAGAATTTTTATTAGCTTCTGAAATCTATTACAATCTATTCATCAGGAAAAAAAAGGAGATGAGAGCAATGAAATTAGAATTCTTCATTTATGAATGCTTTTGACAATGTGAATTCAAGAGGAATTAGCAGATATTTTAATTTTCTGCTGTCTCGCTCCTGATAAATCAGGCTACCTCTGAACCATCTTGTGATAATTAACATTTGCCGAACGTTTTTCCAGTGTGCAAAACTGCTTCACATACATTATCTCTTTCGGTCCCCACAACAACCTTGGGAGTTTGCAAAGCAATTTCACTGAGGTTATCGCACTGGTTTTCTGGAATTCTCATCCCACATTTCCCTGCGGTCCACGCGCCAGCCAAGCCTGTCATTTTACAGTTTTGCAAATACAGCATGCTTTCACACTTTCTTGGTTTTGCACTTGTGGCTCCCTCTGCCAAGAAAGATTACCCCTTCCTTGCTCAACCAGTGAATGTCTTATTCATTCACAGAAACCCCAGGTAGGTAGGGAAGGGCCTTTGTTTCCTGGGTCAGCCAGAAAGGTCTGGGTGCCATGGAGTAGGGGAGTCCCAGTGACGGTGCCCACGTTGTGGGTAGACTAGCAGGCTGGTGGGTGCAAGTTCTGTCCTATAGCTGATTGACTGTCAGTGGAAACAGTGGTCCCCAAACCTTCTCCCCTCTTAACTCTATGGACCTGAGAATCCAGAAAGCCAATTTGACTATCTTTTCCTATAACCCCAAGAGCCTGGCAAACGTGGTTTCAATGATGACTTTATCCCAAGAGCCTGGTAAACCAGTTCATTCACTTCTTATTTGCCAACAGACAGTATTCTTGAACAAGATGTTAAATTGGTATGGGTCAGGGTGAGAGGGATCCACAGGGTTACAAAAAGTCTGGCAACTGACAGTTGGACAGATGGGTCTTCAAATTCTGGCCCATCACCTCACCAGCTGTGTAACCTTGGACAAATCTCTAAACCTAATCTTAAATCCCCTCCTCCAGAGAAAATGTCTAATAACACCTGCCTTTGAAGAGAAGGGAGCAGCAATGACTATTAAGTGTAAAACACTTATCACCGCTTTTAGCTTATAATAAGAGATTGCTAAATGGAAGCCATTATTTTTATTCTTAAGACCACTTCCCTCCTGGCAGAAAAAGGCAGAGCACCATTCGTCATCATCATCATCCCCATCACTGTAGCTACTGCCATTATTTATATTTTCTCTTATTTCTAAAGCTGGGAGACGGGGAGAACCACCTGGTGTTCCTACTGAGGCTTCCCCTGCCCCGTGTTGGAAATGCTATTTCTGCTTCAAGGGAAAAGGAAAGCAGGTTGTTTTGTAGGAGGCAGGATTCCAGCAAAGGCTGAGGCTGTCTGTCTGTCATCACCAGGGGCTGGACAGGTTGGTTCATGAAGGACAGAAAGAGTCACCTGTACAGAATGCATGAGCCAGTATTAGAAAAAGCAAGAACCGGGCTCGGCGCCTATAGCTCAA
>NW_003852439.1:1955497-1985620 GCF_000181295.1 Otolemur garnettii
AAAAAAAAAAAAAAGAAAGAAAAGAAAAAGCAAGAACCGCATAGCCAAGGGCTCAGAGGCTGGGTGGGGAGAGTGTGGCTTATCCTGGGAGCTTCAATGGCAGTGCTCACATAGGGTGAACAGGAGGGGCCTGTGAAACGGGACAGAGACTATTGTAGAAGCCACAATCCCAGTGGCTTCTACTATGCACCCCATTATCAGTCTCATTTTACAGGTGAAGAAACAGAGGCACAGAGAAGTTCAGTCACTTTCCCAAGGTCACACAGCAATTATGCATCAGATCTACATCTAGCACCTACACTCGTTACCACTGAGCTGAGGAGGCATTGCTGCTCTTTCCGTGACTCTCAGGCATGTCTCCTAAAGCCAGAAAAGAAGCAAACCCCTCCCAAGGCAGGAGGAAACAAGTCACCTTCACCTGCTGAACTCAGCTCAAGTTAGAAGCTGCTTTCTCTGTGCCACCTCCCAGGGTGCAGAGGGGGGTCTTTAGAAGTTCCCAAACATAAAACCATTTCCATATAATTACGCCTCCTTGACCTACATGCCATTCAGCTGTGCGCTTGGGCTGGAGGTACAAAAAACAATTTCTCCAACCAAAGAAAATTGCTTCCCGAGGCCCCCCAGGTAATTAGACATTGTCCTCTGGGCATGGCCTGTTCTGTGTCTGTCCACATCTCCCAATACAGGGGCTGTTGCTTCAAGCTCACGTCTGCTGGGAGAATGCAGGTCCCATGGTAGAACAGAACGTCCACTAGGAAGGTGGCCTTGGGGAGCGAGCAGCTGGGCTGTGTGCAGCAGAGAATTTTCTACTGCTCTTGAACATCCAGATCCCGTGGAACCTTCCCTCTGCTAACCCAAGAGGGGGTGGGGGAGGCACATTGTGTGGGAGGACATGACTTCTCGGCATTTCTGCTGTCTCTTGTCAACTCGGTTGGATGCTCCAAAACCAACCTATATTTGAGGGCAAGTTTGAGTGAGGAATATAAAGGACCCTCTGTTCTCACATCTCCCCTCAGGGATGTCTGGTTTGGGACAAAAATAATAAGCATCATACTTAGTAAAACCCTTTAATGCTGAAAGCCATTCAATGACTCCTCCCTCCCCCATCGTCCCAAACCAAACCCAACTCTAACAGCAGCTGTGAAGCTGCTGAAAGAAATTGTGTACTGGTACTTCTCTACCTGTTCTCCAGCCGGGCCTCCTCCCCCCCCCCAACAGACAGGTGACATGAATGATAAAGGCCTGGTGGATGCTTATTGAGTTAGAGGGCAGCCCTGCTGTGGAAATGTGAGCCCAGCATGGCATCCCTTTTGACTTTGCAAACAAGCTCACATCCTGGATTGGGCACAAAATACTCCAATTTATGTGTATGGCAACTAATTTTAAAACTTTAAAGATGCATCTGCCCTCCCCCCACCCCCAAATTCATTCCACGAGCTGCCAGTCCATGACCTCCATTCTACGCCAAATTTGCAGCTGCTCAGACAGCCACCCTGCCTCTTGGCCTTTGCACATTCCACTCCCCACCATTGGCAAGCTTTGCTTCCCAGTCACTTGACAGGCTCCTCTGCTTCCGTATCACTGCATATGTGCCACTGCCTCCAAGAAGCCTACCAGGATTTTCTAGAGTAGATTTGTTACCCCTTCTTAAGGGCTCCCAGAGCATGTTTGTCCTGCCACCATGGGTGGGTTTCTATCTGGCCTCTCCACTGGGCGAATAAACTTGAGGAGGACAGAAACTAGTTCCAATTTACTGTGACATTTGCAGCCTGTAGTGAACAGAGTCAGGAGGAAAGATTTGTGATGTCGGGAAGAGGATGAAACAACAAAATCCTCCTCACTCCAGAGTCTCTTGGATTAGGTTAGTAAACAGCCAAAATAGAATTTTAAGCATTCGTTATGTGCCAGGTGCTCTTCTAAGCACTTTATTTGTGTAAGTCATTTAACTCCAACTGAAACCCTAGGAGACAGTTATTATTCCCACTTTATAGAGGAAGGACATCAAAGTACAGAATGTTTGAGGAACTTAGGTGGGGTTAAAAAACTAGGGATTGACAAACTTAGGGTTCCACCCCATGAAGTTGAGTTTCAGAATCGGTGCGCTGAACCTTCCTACTTTTCAACCAGAAAAAGGTGTCCCAGGAGAAAAACTATCTGTCGTCCTTGATAGGGACAGGAATTGTATTTCTGAGCATCTACTCCATGCCAGTTGTGATCCGGACACTTTTGCACATGTTGGGTTACTGAATCCTCCTAACAAGCCCTGTGAGATGTCCCCATGTCACAGATGAGAAAACTGAGTATCGTGCTCAAATAAGTGGAGAATTTGAACTGCACTCCAATTTGAACTCGGATCCATCAGCCATCACAGACAGTAACAGGAGGAAGTTCCCAAAGAGGCTACCGAGGGACACTGGGTCTAGAGAGAAGGAAGCAGAGGGAAGGGGTCAGATCCATACATATAATGAAATATCATGAAAGTGACAACAAGAAGATGAATCTTCCACAGAGACCCTCGGGGAATCCATCCATCCATCCATCACTCATTCATTCCAAAACATTGATGGAGTATATACTTTTTGATAGCCCTGTATGAGCCCTCAAGGTTCAGAGCAAAAAGACACAGTCCCTCTTTCCAGGGGCTCCCAGTCAGCAGGTGATAAAGATCTTGAAGAAGAGAGTTGCAAATATGTTAAACACTCCAGCTATGTGGCAACCCCCCCCCCAACAACGCACAAGTGTATGGCACACTTCCTGAGTGAAGGAAACAACTACCAGTCAGACTTTACCTTACAAACTCAAACCATGTCACCTCATCGTGTGTACCCTCATATTAATCTGAAATTTCTAAAAAATAAAAATAAGCAATTAAATCCTCTAGCCAGTGAGGTGCTTAACTGAGTGCACTGAGATCAGGGAAGGCTTTAAAAATAAAGTCTGCTAAGCAAAGGGTCGTAGGTGGGGAAGGCATACCAGGCAGAAGAAATAACCTAGGCAGGTGCCAAGAACGTTAAAAAAAAAAAAAGCAAGAGTGCTGCACATTCAGGCAGCAGGTCCTAACATGAAGGACAAGGTGCCCTTACTGGGGCTGCAGAGGGAGCTGATGGCATCGAGGTACCTTGTTGGCTGTGCAAGGACTTTGATTTGGGGCCTATAAAGCAGAAGTCTCAAACCCGCAACCCATGGGCCAGACGTGTGTGTGTGTGTGTGTGTGTGTGTGTGTGTGTTGTTTGTAAGCCTCTCCTGAAACATCAAAAGACCTGACCACAGTTCATTGTCATTCTATCATGGGAAATACCCAGTGGAGCTAAACAGTGTCTGCACTGTATAGCTGGCCTGTTCACTACGGGTCCTGGCATGGCATGAATATTTCTTACCTGGTCCCATTTCAGTTTGCAAGCTCTAGCGTAGAGCCACTGAAAAGGAGCAGGGAGTTGGAAATGATTCCTCCTGCTCCTTTAGGGTGATTTATTTGCTCAGTTCTGAGCACCTTAAGCCCAAGGAATGGGTCTTGTACTCTGAGAACCTGACCCAGGTTCTGGCACATGGGTGGGCATCACTAAATTTATGTTGAACTGAATTTGATTCACATGGAAAATTCTAGCGCAAAAACCTCTTCTCAGGGAGCTGAGCACCTCTTTCACATGCTGAACACCAAGTAACTTCCAGTTATCCTTGATTACATCACCTGATTGATCTTCTTCTGTAAACCCAAAGTAATCTTCCAATACATTTGAAACTTTTAAGCAGCCGGTCCACGTGTCTGCAATGTTGTGTTAATCTATATTCCTAGTTATTCATTCAACAGATATTTACTGAGCATCTATGGTATACCAGAAACTGTGTAAAAGCTTGGCAATATATTAAAAATAATCAGCAAAGTAGGCACCCTCCCTGCCCTTATAGACTTTTAACCAGAAAGTCTTAATATTAGCATAATATTAATGATGCTGAAAGGTATATGGTCTACATGGTACTTGGCACTTGCCCTGTATCCATTCATCTAATCCTCATAAAATCCTCTGCTAGGTGTGTTATAAAATCAGCCTTTTCATAGATGAGCACAGAGGGGTTAAGAAAATTGCTGAAAATCACACAGCTAGAAAGCTGTGGCAGGTAGAAAGTATAGGCAGGTTTGAATTGCAGCAACTTTGCCCCAGAATCTGTCCTCTGCCACTTGTTTTTCTGAGATGATGCTGTGAGCCCCTGAAGTGCCTTCTAAATCCTCAAAGGGGCAGTCATTTTAGCCGTGATCAGCACTTCTGGCCTCTGCCACGGTGGATGCGTAGAGAAACCAGACAACGTGCTCTGGGACCTTCGTATGTCCTGGTTCATTGTTTTTCCTGCTGTCACATGGTACTACTTTTTCTTCTTTTAAGTTGGAAACACCGAATGCAGATCTAATGCTAGGAAGCAGCTGAGGATGTGAAATCAACACTGATGGCTGCAATTTATATACAGACTTAGCTACAGGGCACGCAGAGCAGCTGCTCTAGGAAGCGGACCTTGAAAAGAGAAGCCTTAAGGCTAGAAGGACAGCTTGGGTCATGCACTCAAGTCTTTTTTAGAAAATTTCTTTATAATGTTTCCATTTTTTATTTTTTGTAGATACAGGGTCTCACTATGTTGCCCAGGCTGGTCTCAAAGTCCTGGCCTCAAGAGATCCTCCCACCTTGGCCCCCTCCCCCAAGTGCTGTGATTGCACAGGTGGGAGCCACCACTCCTGGCTGTATTTCTTGATGGTGTCACGCACTGTCGTGCCTCCCTGCCTTGGATCACGCTGTTCCTAGACCCCCAAGTGCTGTTCTCCCTACTCTGTTCCTTCATGCTCCTCTGAAAGCTCCCTGGCCATAAACTCAAACGCATTGCTGCTTCCTGTCCATGTGCCCAAGAAATGCCTGAATCACGATCTTATTGCTTGGCCACGTGGCCTCTTTCCTTCTCTGCTTCCCTTGCTAGAAGGGGAGATATGTCCCCTCTGACCAGCAGCCTCAGCACAAGAAATGGTACATATTACATGCTCACTGGAATGAAAGAAGTCCCAAAGGGAAACCTGACTTACCCAAAGCCACAGAGGTAGTAGGTAACAGCAGAATTCCACTGGAATTGGAATCTGGAATGGAATGTAAGCTCCATGTGGATGTGGGCCACTTGTGTGTTTGTGAATAGCTGCATCCCTGTGTCTGGAACAGTGCCTGATGCACGGTGGGGCAGCTCAGTAAACATTTGTTGAATGAACAAGTGAATGCCAACCTCATTCAATTCTTCCTTTGTCCTTGCCGGCATGGAAGAACAAGGCAGGGTTACAGAAAATGATGGCTTTGTGTTGGCTGCATTTTGTATGCACAATTGAAAAGCTATTTGCCCACAGCTAAAAATACCTACCCCTGGCAGCCATTGGGAGAAGCAGATGGATGATGCTTAGCTCAAGATGTTTAATCAAACAGCGACAACCCGAGCGGAGCCTCAATTAGCCTCTGACACCCCAGTGAACGCCAGATGAACAACAAAAAAGCCTCTGATTTCCTGTAGGTCCTCTGGCACTCAGTGACCATCACCCTAGGTCCACAAAACAGCAAAAACAAATGAGCATCCTGTGCCCAAGGCAGTCACCAGCTGGAAGTCAATGGATGGGCAAGATTGGCAAAAACCAAGAATGCAGGACAGATCAATGGAGAGTCAGCCAGTGGGGTGCATCATTCACTTTTGAATGGGGTGATGGAGAGCTCAGTCATCTGCCCTGGACTTCAGGAAAGTGATTAGGACCAGGGTGGCAGCTCATACGTGTACCCAGCACTTTGGGAGGCCAAAGTGGGAAGGTTGCTTGAGCCCAGGAGCAACATAGCAAGCCCCATCTCTACAAATAATACAAAAATCAGCTGGATGTTGTGTGCACCAGTAGTGCCAGCTATGCAGGAGGCTGAAGCTCAGAGCCTGGTGGGTAGGAAGTGCTCAACAACTGTTAGCTGCTCTAAGGGAATGGTGTGACCTCTCCTCATGACCTTTTTCACTTTGCACATGCTGTTCACTCTCCCTGGAGCACCCTACCCTGCCATATCTGCCTGCTAAACTCCTACTCACCTTCCCTAAATATGAGTTACAACGATATCATTGTTACTGTTAACATTATTATTGCTTGTTATAAACTGACCCATTTTACAGATATGAAAACTGAGGCCTTGAAAACAAGGGAGCACACAGAGACGTCTATGTCAGAACCCAGTCCAACACTGAGGCATCTCCTGAGGTAGCCTAAGGATGCTTTCACTCACTGAGTCTAAGAAACAAGGAGTCTTTTCTAGAGCCAATTCTCACATCCTCAAGAAATGTATCAGAAGCCTGTGCCTATATCTGCCAGGTGCTTCTTCCCCTCATGGGGCCTTTGCCCAGCTCAACTCATCATCTTAGCCAAACTGATCATCGCATCACATAACTTTGACCACTTATTGTGTGCTTTCCTTGGGCCAGGCTCTGTGCTTTGGGTGGGCGCTTCTCTCTAATCCTGACAGCACCCTTTGAACCAGGTACCACCATTACACCATTTTATGGCTGAGGAATGGGAAACTCTCTGTGCTTTAACAACTTGCCCAAGAGCACCAGCTAGAAAAGGGCAGATCAGGAGGTTCGCCCAGAGCTGCCAGACCCCAAATATATGTCTCTCATTTTAAATGTACTGTGCTTTCTGTTAACTCCTGTGCTCTGTATTTACTCGAAATCCGCCTGCATGCCCAGAAATTGTTCACACAAAGCCCTGCCCCAATCTGTCTTTGGGACAAAATCCTGGAACTGATAAAAAACACAGCTGCATCCATCACTCAGTACAGAACTTGACCCAGGATGACACCACTGACTGTTTTCAATATGCTTCTTCAACTTAACAGCTGTGCCTTCTTGCGTAGGTGGCTTACCCTCTCTGAATATCAGTTTTCTCGTTGTAAAATGGAGACCAGAAGATGCATTCCACCTACGTTGTCATCTTCTTATAGATTTCTTTTTAATCAGCTCACTTTTTAAGTAAACTGAACTTCTTTTATAACACAGCTTACCCGACTGCCCCAAATAGAAAAAATAACGTTCCTCTGATACCATTTAAATTAAATCCACAACTTTTAAAGTAAAAATGTTCATAGGGAATCACATAAAATCATCTCCTCTTTGCAAGGCCACACTGCACAGAGGGAGTGCTCAATGTAAAGTAGTCACAGGAAACCAACTCCGGTACCGAGATATGTGATTTGGGCCTGTTGGCTTGTTGTGATGTGGCTTCCTGATAAAAGGCTAAAGTTGCCGTGGTTACTCAATAAAGTCTTTTGACCTTTCCTGGTCAAAAAGACAGAACTAATTCTGTTGCCAAGAGAAAGTCAATTGACTAGCAAGGCTGACCCTACCCTGCAGTCTAGATGCTAATTCACTGTTCCCCATCTCCCCGAGTCAGACTGCCCAGGATGGCAGCCGTTTTAACTCTTCCTGCCTCCCCAGCTGCCTACTTGCTACATCTCAACTGTTTTAGTCTTCACTAGAAACTACTGCTTTGTTAATTTCTGGGAGAAGCCAGAGAGGCTACACCAGGAATCCAGGGCCCAAGGCCTGGAGGACAAATCCTCAGGATAGACATCACCAATCCATCAAAGCACCACCCAGCCCAGCCTTGGTTTTAGTGTTCCCCGGGGAACACTTTCCAACATGGTGCCCAGACAGCCACTACCAGAGATTGAAGAGGAAGCATCCCCACTATTTCTACTCCAAGATGCGCTCTTACCCTTGACAAGAGAATTTACGCAGGGAGATAGAAAGAAAGAGAAAACACTAACTTTGTAAATAAGTCACTCAAGTGGTAAAATGTGGTTAACCGAAAAAAAAAAAAAAGAGATCTCCACAAGAAAAATGTGGTTAAAAAAGAAAAGAGGTCTCCATAAGAAAAATGATAAGGAAGAACATCTTAGTGGAAGCCACAACGAATATTAAAAGCAATCAAAATAGGAGCTAAAATTTTATATCTTCAGGTTTTAAAACTAAAACTCTTTCAGAGGATGCAAGAGGCAACTGGGTCATGATGTAGAAATGGCACCGTAAGGGTTTGGTTCCTTAGATAAAGACCAACATTCTCCTCCTTAAAGCAAAGAAACAAAGTTGCAGGCAGGGATCAGAACACAGATGCAACCTAGAGCCCTCAGCTTAGAAGTAGTGAAGAACCTACTTATAGGTTACCAGGGTTGCTAATGCCTGCCATCAGCCGTGGAAAGAAACTGGAATCTTCTCTGGAATTCCTTGAGATCTTGGACTCTCCTGAAGACCCATCTTTACATTAAGCACAGGGTCTGGTCAACTGAAAAAAAGTGGCAATAGCTAATTTTTTTTTAATGTTTACTATGTGCCAGGGACTGTGTCAGTATTATTTCATATGTCCTCAGATCAACTTATTTGGGTATCGTTTATCCTGATGCCCATTTCACAGATTGAGGGCCGGGGCTCAGAGACATTAGGTCACTTACTCTTCACAGAGGTGGATGGTTAGACAGTTCTCCTGAGATCTGACCCCAGGTTGATTGCCTGCAGAGAGTGTACTCTTAACTACTACACTTGCAATCAAGACAGGTTCTTATACACCCAGATATTTGGGGTGAGATTCAGCCTGCAAAGAGTGAAGAAACCAAATGGGTCTTCAGAGCCCTTCAGGGAACTTGGAAGCCATCCTCTTGCCTTGGGGTTATCTTTCCCATGGTGGGGGCTGTGTCCCACTTCCTAACCACCACCTCATTAGTCCATACTCAGTTTTGTGCCCTCATAACCAACTATAGAAAGAAAGTGCCCCAATCCAGGTTTTTGCCTTGGGGCAAGTGGAATCACAGGCAGAAAAGATGGTGCCTGACCAGTGGGCACTGCCTGAGACATATGGTGGTCAGCTGCCCAGGGGGGAATGCTTTTCCTGCTCCTCTCCTAGGGACCCACTCAGCACAGAACCTCCGCAGGGTCTGCAGCGCCGTTCACAGAGGCCAAAAAGACTGAACACCAAGTCTCGTTGGCATCATCTTTTTATTTCCTCTTCTTCCACCCCAAGACCCAGAGTGGATCAGGAAACAGCGAGGGAGGTGGCAGCTTCCTAAGGCAATACCCCATCCCACAATTATTTTCACCCTTCAGCTGATCCAAACAGGATATTGCTGACTTCTTATGTAGGAGACTTAAAAATTGCTCTTCCTAAAAAGCCTACCTGTGGGGTGCCCCCAGAACAGGTAAAATAACAATTGCTGCAATTTTTCACAAGGCCAGGGGTCTGTGTGATAGGAGGGCTCACCCTTATAATGCACAACTTTGGAGGGGAGGAGTGCATGTAAATGGGGGGGAGGAGGATCCTAGTGACTGAAGGGGTGAATAGGTCTCTCTTTAGAAACTCACAAGACATCATCTAGGAGGCATACCAATAGGTTTTGTAAAAGTTACCCCAGGAATCTAATTAACCGGGATAAGCAATTCTCTCTCCTCTTCTAAAGACCTGGAGACTTTAGACTTAAACAATTCAAGGCATGGAGACCACATCAAGGCATGAATATCAGGAGGCTGGCTCACCGGAGGCCAACTACAAGGCTAACTAGCACACTATCTCAGGAAGACAGGGATTTGACAGATCTACCCTTTCTAATTTCTAACATAATAGTTAAACATTACAGAACTAAGAAGAACTAAGTTCTAAATGAACTCAGAAGACAAAAAGCTTGGTTTAATGTCCCAGCTCACTACCTGCTAGCTGTGTGACCTCACACAATTTGCTTAGCCTCTCTGAACCTCAATGCTCTCAAATCCTAGTATGCACTTCAAAGGGTAGTTGTGAGAATTAAATGTATGTATTAAATGTATTTGTGAAAATTAAATGGATAGAGGATGCTTAGAAGTGCCCTGGGCATAATGAATGCTCAAAAAATGTCAGCTGTTTCTAGTAATATTATTATTACACACTGATATAGTGATTAGTTTTTTTACAGGTATGTATTGCCTTTGTAATTGAAAAAAATAATTGTCAAAGACAAGAAAAAGGAAATGTAGCAGAACTAAGAGATATAAACAGAATTCCCAGTCCAGCTGCTGCTTCCAAGGAAACTGTAGGAGCCTCTTAGTCATCACAGACGCAGAAGATACCTCTAGAAGACCTTGACCCTTTCTCTCTGGGCTAGCAGACAGTCCAGTGATGTGGTCTGACAACCCAAGCTGTGTTGTTCTTTCGGCCACTCCCCAAACCCTCTCAAGTTTGAGCACAAGAAGCTACAAAATATGGGAAATGGATTCCCCCAGTATTATAACCAAAAAAAGCTTTCCAGTCACAAAACATGGGCTTTGTTATTACCCAGGAGCTTACACCTGTCCACAGACCAAAAGGGTTTGCTGTATAGATGAGTTTACACTTTGATCGTGAAGTTCATCTGGGCTTGCTTGGATGGGATTATTTGGGTTTCCTCGACGACAGAGTCCTTAAGTCAGTTAGAAAGAAAAGCTGAGAAATGGAATTTCACGCAGTGATGACTTGGGCTTCTTAGTTTACTCACCCCTTATAAATGCAGCGCATCCTGTCAACACCAGTCTTTCTCTTTGGGAAAAATGTGCTGCTGTGGGAAAGAAAGGATTTTTTGATATGGGGAATTATAGCAAATGTCAAGCCTTAAGACTTGAAGACTCTACCTTCTCTTTTTTTTTTTTTCCAGAAAATCAATAACCAGACATCATTTCCTTCCTCTCTGGGCTCCCCCAGCTCACATCTCTCTCTCTCTCCCTCTCTCTCTCTCTCCCCCCAACTGATGTCCTAAGTGTTCTTGAGCTTGCCTTGAGGGGAAATCTACCTGTACCAAAGGCACGGGAAACTCAGTTTCTGAGGGTTAGTTTCTCAAGAGAGGCAATTACTAGAAACTTAAGGAAATGTCAAATATGAATACCTAGCAATTTCATTAGGAGTTGATGACTTGCCTGACTTAAAGATGGGGCTGGAATATTTTTAAAGCATTAAGTAGATGGGGCTGGAATATTTTTAAAGAGTTTGAATATGGAAAATTTTTTAACACCACACTTCAAACAGGGTTCAGCTGGGGGGGAAGAAACAATGGCAAAGAGTCACTCTCTGCAGAATATATATAGATAGCAGTTCTTTAGGAGAGACCTCACCATTTATCCTTTCCTGCCTCCTTCAGGGGCGGGGTCGTGAGATGTGGGCATTGTGGAACGATGGGAAAAAAGAGGTTCTGAAAAATGATAGCACTCTTCTAAGTCAGGGGCAACTTGGGGAACAGAAATCAACAGCTGAGGAACTCTTACCTGTGACCAAAATAAAGCAGAATCTGATACACCATGAAGTCAGACAGAGCTGAGTCAGCTGGCTCTTTCACTAGGTCAGTTTGTGACTTTGAGCAAATTGCCTAAAAATCCAAGCCTCAGTTTCTCCATCTGTAAAATGGGAAACTGTTCTCATGTCTTTCTGTTCCCTGAACACAGCGAGCTCATCTCCACCTCACGTGCCTAGAATCATTTCCCCACAGGTCTTTTCATGACAGATCCCTCCCTTCATCTTTGGTTAAACCCAAATGTCATTTTTCAGTCTAAAAATAAGTCCTCCATCCCTTTATCTCACCTGCTGGTCTTATTCTCTCATGCATCTTTGTGTGTTTATTTCTCCTGTGTCTTCCACACTAAACTATAAACAGCACAGCAAAAGGGACCTTGTCTACTTTGTTAATTTCTATATCTCCAGTGCCTCATATAGTGCCTGGCATAGTAAACACCCAATTAATATGTGTTGAATGAATGGTCTCTCTGTCAATAGCTATCACATGCCAGGCACTGTTGTAAATACTTTATGAACATTATTGCACCTAATTCTCAGAACAACAGATCGTCTCATTAATTTTATTTTATAAAGAAGGAAACAGAGGCACAGAGAGATTGAGTAAACTTGCCCAAAGTCAAAGTGCCAATAAGTGCTAGAGCCAAGTCTGAACCCCAGGCAGCCTCAGCCCCAGGCCCCACACTCTTAGCCACGGTGCTCTCATGCCCTTGGCTCAATGGGAGAGCTTCAGACCTGATTTTACAGGGTGAGTTCCATGAAGCTCTGACAATAGTATTAGGTCAGAGGAGAAGGGATTGGAAGCCAGGTCTTTGTCCTAGACCCTACTCCAAAGCCTTTGTCCTTTGTTTTTATACCTTTTCTCCAGCAGCTTTTGTATAACCGTGTCTTCCCCTTCATGTCACTAACACCTCACCACTTATGTGATGTTTTCACACTCTCTTGGAGTGGAGACCCTGAATGCAACAGCAGTTTATATCCACCTTGGGCCCGGGCACAGATCTTTGACAGAATGTAGATACTAAATACTTTTGAAAGGATTTCTGGATGAGTAAAATATTCTGAAGCCCTTTCAACAGAACATGGCAAGGCTGTTTAATGAAAGAATGCCACAGAATGCAAAAATGCTTAGGAGACCAGCAGATCAACATGAGGGCTCTTGGTCTTAATAAACCCAGGTCGTCATACTTCCCCCACCTCAGAGCCTTTGCACGTGCTGTTTCCTTTGCTTGAAAAATACTTTTTCCTTCCAATCTCTCTGCCTATGTCCCTACTACTGGTCCCACACATCTCAGCAAAGCTTTTCTGATTCCTACTCCCGTACATTCCTTCATAGCTCTTACTATGGCTTGCAGTGATGCATTTTTCTTCTGTGGTCCTTCTGTTGATGTTTTTCTTGCCTAATAAAATCTAGGTTCCAGGCAGGCTGTACGGACCATGTTTATTTTGTTCACCATCCCCTCACAGGGAAAAGGTCAGAGTAGGATACAAACATGTTGTCAAATGCATGAATAAACTTTTGAAATATTGGGTTTACAGATATAAAGGACTTCGCTTTCTTGGGTCTCTTTTCTGAAGTAGTGACTTAAGTAGGAAATACTCACCATTTGTCTTTAGACTGCGTACAGTGTAACATACCTACGTGGTACCCCACTCCACTTGGAGTAGATAGCAATATCACAGACTGGTTTACAACGTGGGTGTCAGTCCTCGGTTTGAATTCTGACTACTTAATGTCATCAGTTCTTTAACTCTGTCCCTTCAAAAATGTTATTTCCAGTAATTTAAACAAGAGCAAAAACAACCCAGTCTTAAAAAAAAAAAAACATAATATCAAGTACTAAGAGGATATGGAACAAGTGGAATTCTCATATTCTGCTGTTGGGAGTATCAATTGGTAAAATGACTTTAGAGAGCAATTCAGCAATACCTGCTAAAGACGAACATGCACACACTCTGAATTGAGTAATAAGGACACGTGCATGTATGTACCACCCCGGAGAAACTCTCATGTAGAAGTACTTCTTATGAAGAGTCACAGCAAGATATTATTAATAATTTCAGTGGCTCATAACAAAAAGATTCCAGGACCAATTTAAATATATGTACCTCTTTAATAAAACAAATTATATATAATTTGCCTACATAATAATGAGTAAGGGAATTGCAGTAAGTTCATAAATAGAATGCTACCTAGTCATTAAAATGACTGGCCCAGATCTACGTGTAGAAACAAAAATAGGTCTCAAAAAACATAAAGCTGGGCTTGGCGCCTGTAGCCCAGTGGTTATGGCGCCAGCCACATACACCCAGGTTCAAACCCAACCCAGGCCTGCTAAACAACAATGACAACTGCAACAAAAAAATAGCCAGGCATTGTGGTGGGCACCTGTAGTTCCCGGCTACCTGGGAGGCTGAGGCAAGAGAATCACTTAAGCCCATGAGTTTGAGGTTGCTGTGAGCTATGACACCACAGCCCTCTACTGAGAGTGACATAGTAAGACTCTGTCTCAAAAATAAATAAATAAATAAAGCTGAAGGATAAAAGCAGCATATAGAATGCTGGCAGGTTTGCTATGAAAGAAAGTGAGAGTCCAGACTCAGGGGCACACACTATGCCCCCAGCTGCTGGGGAGGCTGAGACAGGAGGATTGCTTGAGCCCAGGAGTCTGAGGCTGTCATGTGCCATGACCATACTTGTGACTAGCCACCTGACACCAGTTTGGGTGAGAACTTCTCTCAAAGGAGAAAAAAAGAAAGAAAACAACGAAAATGTATACAGACATGGCCCTGAGTACCACACACCACCTGTGTCCTGGAGGTTGCCTGCAGGGAGAGAAAGAAGGAAAGAGGGGAAAGAACGGGAATGGAACTATTTCAGATGGGGCTTCAACTATATCTATAGTGTCGCTTCTTTTTTTAAAAAAGAGCTGAGGCAAATACGGCAAAATGTTAAAATTTGTTTAATCTGAGTGATGAGTACACTGGGATATGTGGGTGTATTTATTATAAGACATTTTTACATGTGAACTATTGTGTAATATTTTAAGTAGCTACCCAGAAAGGAAAAGAGAAAATGAGAATGGGAAGGGTGGCAGGGAGGAAATGTCTGTATTCTAGCTGTGTCACTGGACCTCCAACAAGGGACATAACTCTCTGAGACTTTTTTTTGAGACAGAGTCTCACTATGTCACCCTCAGTAAAGCGCTGTGGTGTCACAGCTCACAGCAACCTCTTACTCTTAGGCTTAAGTGAGTCTCTTGCCTCAGCTTCCAAAGTAGCTGGGACTACAGGCACTCGCACAACACCCAGCTATTTTTTTGTTGCAGTTGTCATTATTGTTTAGCAGGCCCAGGGTGGGTTTGAACCTGCCTGCCTCTGTTAGTGTGGCTGGCACTCTAACAACTGAGCTACAGGCACCAAGCCTCTCTGAGACTCTTGTCTGCAAAATAGCATTAACAGTACTCAAATTTCAGGGTTGATTATGAGAATAAATGTGTAGAATGACCTCCAGATATTATCCATTGGAATAACATTTTGAAGTGAGTCGCTGGTGATTTTCTAAAAATGACTAATTCAAGAGACATTTGTTTTTCAAGAACTTATCAGAAAATTATGTGGATACATTTTCAAATCAAATCTGACCCCAAGAAAAATAACACATTGCTGCTATTTGTACAAAAACTTTGTCCATGCATATTATATAGACTTATATAAGGATAATTTTTTTATTAACTGTGATTTCCCTGTGGGAAGAGAACTCGGATGGTTGGGGAACAAGAGTGGAAGAGAAATGTATTTTTCCCTGTCATTTTTAGTTATGTACCATGTGTGTAGATTACCTATTCCAAAAATATATATAATTTTTTAAGATAGGGTCTCACACTGTTGCCCAGTCTAGAGAGCAGTGACCTCACCATAGCTCAATGCAACCTCAAACTCCTAGGCTCAAGCAATCTTCCTGCTTCCCAAGTAGCTGGGACTACAGGCACCCACCACCACACCCAGCTAATTTTTCAATTTCTTTTGTAGAGGTGGAGTCTCAGTATGTTGCTAGGGTTGGTCTCAAACACCTGGCCTCAGTCAGTCCTCCCACCTCAGCCTCCCAGAGTGCTAGGATTGTAGGCCTGCCTATTTTTAAATTAATCTGAAGATCACATCCTTCTCCACCCTTTTAATTTCAAACCCCCTTAAAAAGGAAACATCCTAAAATCCAAGTTCTCAAAAGGTTCTTAAGAAGTTATGTCGTCCAGTCTCCTATGTGAACATATATAGTGGGAAAAGCCATCTCAGTTGAAGTTGATAAAAGAAAAGAGCATGAGATGTGGAATCAAGTCTGGCTCCTGAATTACCATGAATTACTAACTGTGTGACTCTAAGCCAGTTCCTTAAGTTCTCAGAGCCCCAGTTTCATTTCTAAAGCGAGGACAATTCTCATGGTTGTACAAGGAACAAACTAGATAATAGTAAGAATAACTTTAAAATAGTATCCAGGTGTTTGCATAAGACACTATTTGGAATGCAGAGGTCATCCCTCAAAGGCATTGGTTCCATCCTTTTGAAATCCATGGGGGTGCCGATCAACATATGGCTAGGGTCTTCCATAGCAACCAAAGAAGTCACCTTTGCTCCAAAGATAAACCAGATTCTCTTCTCTCCACAGCAAATATCTTGACGGTGATCATCCTCTCTCAGCTGGTGGCCAGAAGGCAGAAGTCCTCCTACAACTATCTCTTGGCACTTGCTGCTGCCGACATCTTGGTCCTCTTTTTCATCGTGTTCGTGGACTTCCTGTTGGAAGACTTCATCTTGAACATGCAGATGCCCCAGGTCCCTGACAAAATCATAGAAGTGCTGGAATTCTCATCCATCCACACATCCATTTGGATTACGGTTCCATTAACCATTGACAGGTATATCGCTGTCTGCCACCCACTCAAATACCACACGGTGTCCTACCCAGCCCGTACCAGGAAAGTCATCGTAAGTGTCTATATCATCTGCTTCCTGACCAGCATCCCTTACTACTGGTGGCCCAACATCTGGACTGAAGACTACATCAGCACCTCCGTGCATCACGTCCTCATCTGGATTCACTGTTTCACCGTGTACCTGGTGCCCTGCTCCATCTTCTTCATCTTGAACTCAATCATCGTGTACAAGCTCAGGAGGAAGAGCAACTTTCGCCTCCGTGGCTACTCCACGGGGAAAACCACTGCCATCCTGTTCACCATCACCTCCATCTTTGCCACGCTCTGGGCCCCCCGCATCATCATGATCCTCTATCACGTCTACGGGGCGCCCATCCAGAACCGCTGGCTGGTGCACATCATGTCCGACGTCGCCAACATGCTGGCCCTCTTGAACACAGCCATCAACTTCTTCCTCTACTGCTTCATCAGCAAGCGGTTCCGCACCATGGCAGCCGCCACCCTCAAGGCCTTCTTTAAGTGCCAGAAGCAACCTGTGCAATTCTACACCAACCACAACTTTTCCATAACAAGCAGCCCCTGGATCTCGCCGGCGAACTCACACTGTATCAAGATGCTGGTATACCAGTATGACAAAAATGGAAAGCCTATAAAAGTATCCCCGTGACCCCATGGGTTTGGCACCTAGTGCTTTTGTCTAATTCCTTTCCAGATGGGAGGGCTTCCCATCCTGTGGCTGAACAGCTCTCCTTAAGAGTGCTATCCTGATTTCCTGTCTCCACAGACTGGCAACTTTCAGGCTGGTAGATGAGAAGAGACGGAAGAGAAGAAAGGAAAGGAATCTTATTTTCACTTATGCATTTATTTTTACAAAGTCATGTGGACAGCATAAGTTCCTACTTGTTTGAAGATTCCACTGAAGGTCTTTATCATCATCTCGTGACACAATAAGGACACACAGTAGAGAAATAGTCTGTGACTTCGCCCTGACACCACCCAGAGTCACCAGGAACTGTTCATTGATGTGACACTCCAAGCCACTATAGCACCTCACTCTTCTTCCAAGAGCTAAGGTCATTCATTGCTTCCCTGTGCTGTTCGCAGCAGCTAACAATGCCGACTCATTCAGGATTTCTCCAAGGTGCCCTTTGTCCCAGAGAAGGTTGTGGTCTTGGAGTGGCCCTGGCACCTCTGGCTGCAGAATGGCACCGTGGAGCTTCTTCAGAAAGGCTCCAAACCAACACACGTATGACCCTCAGATCGGGGTCTACAATACAGTTTTCTATTTACCATTATGTATAGATTTTATCAATCTCCTCCCAAACAAAGACCCTGCCTGGTGCATGGTGGGAAAGGAGGAATTCTTGAGCCCAGAAAAACAAAAAAATAAGCCCACTCTTGCCATTGTTCCCATCCATCCCTGTGTCAGCTGTATATGATCCCTTTACGCACCCCAAATTGCTTCTTGTTTTGGTACCTCTCAAGCTTCCTAAAGAAGCCTTTTCCATGTAGAGTTGCCGACCTTGCCTCCTTGCTTGCTGAAGCCCTCACCAAATTGTTTTATTTGAAGTGACTTCCGAACTGAATTTAATATTCAAGGGTCAGGGACTGCAGCTCTCCGGGTATGAAAGGAGGCATTCTAAGCTCTGCCCCACAGCCCAGCTGGCATTGGCTGGCATTGCAAATGCTGTCACAACATGTGCCCACAGTGACAGCTCGTGTGCCCTTTGACGCACATGGCTCAAAAGGGTGGTGCCAGTTCTCTTTTACAAAATGATAAAATATAAATGTATCTATTTCTTCTCCCCTTTCCTATCCAGGACAAGAGCCATTCCAGGATGTAGTGAATAGGGGCCTCCCTGGAAATTATTGCTCGTGTGTACCCATATACGTACTTGATTATATTCGATTCCTATGTATTCAGTGATGTGTTTTGAAAGAGAAATCCATGTTGGAGGCCCTGTTATTTAGCTTTATTACTTTATTTTTATTTTTTTTAACTTCTCTCCAAGATTCTAAGTATTTGGAGTCATCTCTATTTTAGAAGAAAAAGCCTGCCAAAATGATTCTGAAAGTGTATATATGATATTTTTGGTGACCAAACAAAAAAGCAGATAATCCACCTGGAATACTTAGTTCCTCAGGCTGGATTTTTACTGCACTTTGTCCCTAAGTTGGAAGACATGTCTGTCCCTTTTAAGGGAATTTGCAATAAATGAATGGGGTTGACAAGGCCCCAGGACAACACCTGCCCTAAACTTCAGCCAATACCTTCAGTACTAACTCAATATAATTTTAGGTCATTTTAGTCCTGATGGTCCTGATTCCTATTCTTTTTAAATAATTGCAATAGAGCGTCATCAGACCCAAGGATCAGATTCTAAAGTCAACGTGAAAGACGAAATCTGACAGAGCCAAAGTCACCTTTGCAAAGACCTCAGAAAAGAGCCATGTTGGAGATCATACTCCATCCCTTTAAAAACCTAACACAGCTAAATTTTTCTCCAGCATTAGAACCGGTTATTGTTTCTCTGGTTGATGACAAGACAGAGCTGGCTTGCATTTAGGGACCCTATTGTATGATTCCAGTGTACCTGAGAACATTAGGATCACCCTGGTGTGGCAAGATGATCCATAAAAAGGGATTCATGGCCGTTGTCTGCCTGAGGGACAAGCAGATCCCTATGTCCCATCTCTCACACTGGCCAGGGTGTGCGCTCATGGAGTGGCATGGTAAGCAGATTTCCCCCAGGTCCCTTGAATTGCATTTCTCTCTGTCTGTTTTTGCCAAGCACCTGTAGTTGAATATGTGTTCATTACCACGCAATTTCCCCACACCCCCTTAGGAATGAACATTGACCAAAGGCCACCTATACTGAATATATATTTATGTATTTATTTTTTAAACATGTAGCTCTGAAAAAATGCTAGTTTGAGCTCTATGTGAGTGAGTCAAAGTGCAATAAAGGTTAAGCAATTCCTTCTTGAGAATGTATATACAAGACAGAAATAATGTATGTGAATCTCAATGCTCTCTGCTCCACATTTTTTTTTTTTTTTGAGACGGAGTCTCCATTAGTCACCCTGGGTAGAGTACTGTGTTGTCACAGCTCACAGCAACTTCTAACTCTTGGGCTTAAGCGATTCTCTTGCCTCAGCCTCCCAAGTAGCTGGGACTACAGGCGCCCACCACAGTGCCCAACTATGTTTTGATTATAGTTGTCATTGTTGTTTGGCAGGCCTGGGCTGGATTCGAACCTGCCAGCTCTGGTGTATGTGGCTGGTGCCTTAGCCACTGAGCTACAGGCGCTGAGCCTCTGCTCCACATTTTTAATTGTATGTAAAAATTAACTGTTGATGTTTCAAAACTGGGTGTGCAATGGGAACGTTTTCCTCAGACACTCATTAATTCTCTTAATTACAGAGGCTCTACTGAGTAGTTTTATGACCTCCTTTCCTTCTATGTTTTATATTTTGCTAAATGTTTGAAAGAAGTTGGTTTCTTGAAGGCTCACCAGTGAGTTGCTGTCTTCTGCTTAAAAAGCATACAAATACTTGTTGTGTTAGGTTGCTATCTCCCAGAATTTATTTCAGATCATCTAAGGACTTTTAATTTATTATTATTTATAGAAATCGTTATGGACAGTAAGAAAAGGTTTTTTTTTTTTTTTAATTTTCATACTTTAAAAACTTTTAAGCCTTTTCTTTCAGGCCAGTTTTGGAAATAAAGCCTTGAATTTTGAAGCCTGTCATGTAAACAGCTGCTGCTGACGGCGCTCAGACAATTGCCTCACGCGAGGTTTTTGTGGTGGTGCCTCTTTCAAAGACTGTTACGGAGCAGCTCTCGTGCTGTAGATTCGTGTCCTTGGTCAGGCATTGCCATGATGCTATATACAATCCTGCTGCGTCTTTTTGTTGAACAACTTGAAGACTGAAATGCCTCATGGGGAAGGAAATGAGGGGAATGACAGACAAACCACAAGAGACAGACCGTGAGAGGGCACGGACTTCCATTTTGCAAACACCCGGCAATTGGGAAAGACCACTTTGCACAATTGATGCCTCCTAGTCCAACATGGGAGCCTATCCGAAGTGAATGAAAGACTTTGACATTGACTATTCCACATCGAAGAATGGAATAGAAGGTTACCATAGCAAAATAGTAGATGTTCATATTTTCTTAATTAGATAATATATCGTGTTTGGACTTGTTTGTATATAATAAATTCTAATATGGTGCATACTTGGTGTTCGGTATTTGCATAGCGTATGTGGAAGCAATTGCAGAATGCTGATTTTTATTGATATTATTTTTAATTGACAAATCATAATTGTATACATTTATGAGATACAATCTGATGTTTTGATATACGTATACAATGTGAAATAATTAAATCAAGCCAATTAACACATCTGTCACCTCCCTTACTCATTTTTTTCTGGTAAGACATTTGAAATTTGCTCTCATTGACTTGGAAGCCTTCATCACATTATTATTGACTGTAGTCACCCTGCTGTGCAATACATCGCTAAATTTATTTCTCCTCCCTAACTGAGATTTTGTTCCCAACATCTCCCCATTTCCTCCTTCTCACCTACTCTCAGCCTCTGGTAACCATCACTCAACTCTCTACTGCTACCTGTTCAACATTTTAGATTCCACATGTAAGTCAGATCATATAGCATTTGTCTTTCTGTGCCCGGATCCTTTCAAATGTACTCCAAATTTCAGAATATAGACTAAGACTTTTACATGGGCATCTCACTTTCGTGTTATACTGGGTGCTAGAATGAAAACTGGAGTCTCGCCTACCTCCTGGTGAGCCAAATGTATTTCAGAACGTAAGACCACTGACCCCTGTGTCATACATAGTATAATCCTGAATTAGGTAGTTCACTGGGTATAAATCTGAATTCACTTCTAATCCCATCCTCTAAGCATTTTCATAACAGTGATGGCTGTCATCATAGTGGAAATCCAGCATAAGATTCAAAGCCTGAACATTAGCATCAGACAGGCATGGGTTTATGGCCCAGATCCACCATTTACCAGATGTATGGTTTTGAACTAGTCTTTAAAGATCTGTGAAAAACTATTCCCATCTAGAAAATGGTGCAAAATTTAATTTTTTCCAGTTGTCTTCAAAGTATGTAGTATTAATAGAAGCTCTTACGGTCAGGGACCTAAGATTCAGAGTCAGTTATTAAAGGCTATCACTTTGTAGGCTGTGTGACCTTGGGTAAGGTTCTCAATCTCTCTGTGTCTCAATTTCCTTTCCATAAAATGGAGCTAATTATAATCCCAATAGATACCTCATAGAGTGATCATGAATACACGTAGCAGAGCTTTTTCTAAAAGCCTCCAATTGTGCATCATTTTACAGATAAGGATGCTAGGACCAAAGATGCGAATGATCTCGTTCAGAATGAAACCCAGGTCAGGCAGCACTTCATTCGCCCCACTTCCCCTCATTATCTTCCCTGCAAGATTCTAAGTCATCCCCCCAAATATCACTTTATTTGTATGCCCTTTTTGGAGCGAGTGTATTGCATACCTTTGCAACTCTTCAAAGCCAGTTTATCCAAGCATGAGATATATTATAACAGCATCATAATTAAAACACTCGGCTTGACCTTTCCCTGTGAGTAGAACTTTTTTTTAATTGACTCTATCTGGAATTCTAACCACAGCTCTCAAACTCGCTATGCATTTTCCCACACAAACCACCATCAATTCTGACAGCCACCCACAAACTATTGTCACAATCCATCTTTGCATCAACGTGGAGAATAAAAGTGACTTTGGAGTTGAGTGAGAATTGCAGAAAAGCACAGGATTTTCTGAAAGGGTAGCAAACAGCTCTTAGGCATGGCCACAGCAGCCTCATTAATTTTGTTCACCAATTCAGGGAGGCAGAACAAAGGCAAGTTGATGGAGGTCGAGCCATTAAATAATAATCCTTTTATTAGTGCACTCAGCTAAATGTGTTAGCCCAGCCTTTTGGGGGATTTTGCAATTAATCCGAGTACTTGCCAGACACAACAAGGGGGATAAGAGGCTCGTGTCTACTGGGATAAATAGATACTGTGAATTTCCTGGGTTTATTGGGAAAATGTTTCAGTGTCATGCAAAAAAAAAAAAAAATGAAAAAATGTTCTGATTAAAAAGGAGTAAATTGGGCCACAGGGAAGATAGATGTCTTCTCATCAACTCTCTGCATGAGGAGTTACCATGTCTTGGGAGGTTTGTTACCTAGAGAATGGCAGTGACATGATATCCCCCTGCCCTGGAGATAGAGCAAGAGGAAGTGAGACTTAAACCACAGGCTGAATGATCCACATTAAACCCAAAGAAGAAATTATCGTAGAATAAGGATGTCTATTAACCCCAGAAATGGCTTGCAATGGGAGTTCTTAGAATCTACTTTTCTGGATACGTTTCCAAATGAGTTGTCTGTCAATCAGTGTATTAGAAGGAATCAAATCTCAAGCAAATGGTTTTGATGAAAAGACTTTAAGCAAAGGACTGTGAACAATGCTCTGAGCAAGATTAAGGGAAGGAATGAGAACTATTGAAACATGTAGGAGCTAGAAATAATGGGATTCCTTACCTCCTATCATGGAGCAATGACAGGAAGGAGTGCTAGAGACCTCACTGAGGGTGGGGAATTGGAGGAGGGGCTTTCAGCATGGAGGAGCCACTATCAGAGATATGATGCCAGAGAGGAAGGGACACCTCTGTCTTCCTTCTCTCTGATATCTTACAAGTACCTCTGACTGGCCAAGTTCAAACAGAAGCCAGCAGCAGAATAGATCAAGAGCAAGGTGAGGCAGGAAACAATTGTGGAATAACTGCAGATTTTAAATTCTTATTTTTACTATCATTGACCCCTTTGAGGGCCAAAGGGTATCTTAGAAATTATTTCACTCAAAGACAAAACAAAAAACTAAGGTCCAAGAGAGATCCTTTACCAAAAGCCACACAACCTGGGTGTTAGTAGAATCTTTCCTAATTGTCTTCCCTCCTACACTTTTCACAGAAACACAGAGATTAAGTGCCCTTGCAAGTTTAGCTTTAAGACTTCATGGTTAGAAATGTCTTATTAATCTATAGCATCTCCAATGACCAGGTTGTCACTGAACATGTTTTAGGGATAGAAATGAAGAAGATCAAGAGAGTAGGCATCATTTATCAACTGGATCCCTAGCACTTTGACATAAATATTTTAGTCTATTTATATAATACCCTATATGTCAAGATCTATCTAGTCATAGTGATTTGTTAATGATGAAGACAGGTAAGACTCTTGCTCTTGTGGCACTTACATTCTAGTGAGAAAGGAAATACACAAGGAAGCAAATAAGATAATTTCAGGTGGTAGTGATCAATGCTGAAAAAAATAATCCTAAGCGACAAGCGTCAGGCAAAAACACTGGAAAAGGCAGTCAAGGAAAGTCTATTTGAAAGGTGGCAACAGGTGAGCTGTGGTGGCTCATGCCTATAATCCTAGCACTCTGGGAGACTGTTTGAGCTCAGGAGTTCAAGATTAGCCTAAGGGCTCAGCACCTATGGCTCAAGTGGCTAAGGTGCCAGCCACATACACCTAAGGTGGCAGGTTCAAATCCAGCCCAGGCCCACCAAAACAACAATGACGGCTGCAACCAAAATATAGCCAGGCGTTATGGTGGGCACCTGTGGTCCCAGCTACTTGGGAGGCGGAGGCAGGAGACTTGCTTGAGCCCAGGAGTTAGAAGTTGCTGTGAGCTGTGATGCCATGGCACTCTACCCAGGGGGCCAGCTTGAGGCTCTGTCTCAAAAAATAAAAATAAAAAAGACCAGCCTGAGCAAGAGTGAAACCCCCTCCACTAAAAATAGAACAACTGGCTGGGTGTAGTGGTGCATGCCTATAATCTCAGCTACTCAGGAGGGTGAAGCAAGAGGATTGCTCATGCCAGGAGTTTGAGGTTGCTGTGAGCTATGACACCACAGCACTCTACCCAGGGCTACAGAATGAGACTGTCTCAAAAAAAAAAAAGAAGGTATCAACAAAACTGAAATCCAAGTAAAAAGGAGACACTCATCCAAAGAGCATTCCAGGCAAATGGACCAGAAAAAGTACAAAATCCTTGAAATGTAAATAGCCTCAAGTGATCGTGGAAGAAATGGAAGACGAGTATTTCTCAAGCATAGTGATCCAGGGGGAGAGTGGTGTGGGATAAGGCAGAGAGGGGAAGGCAGGAGCCAAATCACGTAGAGCTTTGTGGGATCTGGTGAAGAATGTGGTGGGAAGACATTGGAGCATTTTGAATAAGGCATTGATGTGATCTTCTTACCTAACTTAATCCTCACAATAACTCTTGAAGGGGAACGTTGTTACCTCCATTTTTCAGATGAGGCAACAACTCTCATGGGGATTAAATTAACTTGCTTGAGGATGTATTAAATAATTTATGAATTGGTATTTAAGCCAATCTTGGAAGTGCACAAGAGCAGGAGTCTTACCTAAAAAAGGAACTGGCCCATCATGATGTACTTTATGAAAATATTTAAGGTAGCATTTCCTACAGAAGCAATTCCACTAGGGCCTTGCTCTGGGTATCATGGTCCACCTATCGGCAGTATGCGCCTCACCTGGTGTTGCAAGAGCCACTTCACCAGGCCACCTTGATATGCTCCTGTTAACATCCCACACTCTTTCCTCTGAATTAGCAGCTTGGTCCCATTAGCCTTTTCATCATCCAAAGTTGACATTGAGGCTAAAGTCATCCTCTAGTTCTGTTAACGAGGATTCAGAAATCACCAGGGCATAATACCATATGTTTCTATCTCATGACCCAGTTCACGTGTCTGATGAAATCTGTCTGATTAGATGATCAGCTCTGTAAGATTGTAGATAAGATACTACAGACTGTACTAGCATGGATGCATTAACAAGGTACTTTTTTAACTTTTCCTTTCAATCCTCCATAATAGTTTCAATGTTATTATTTTTGTACATATTTTTATATACAGATTTTTAACTCATGGTCCTTCTCCATCTCAAGGCACTGGCCCTTTAAAAGAATTGCCTGTGCCTCTGTCCAAGGTGCTGAAACGTTTGGCCACAGCTTTTATTTAAGCAAGAAGGACAATATCTGTTTTAAGAAAATGTTATTTATGGGGCGGCGCCTGTGGCTCAAGGACTATGGCACCGGCCCTGGCCAAAGCTGCAAAAAGAAAAAGAAAATGTTATTTATGGATATATATAACAGATTTTCCCTCCCCCATAAAAAAGGAATTGCACCATCATTATTTACTTTGTGGAAATATTTAAGATAGCATTTCCTACAGAAGCAAGTTCCACTAGGGCTTTGCTTCTTAAATCATAGCCTACCTATCAACAATACTTGTAGCACCTGAGAATTTCTAAGAAACGTAGAATCACAGACCCCACCCCAGCCTGCTGGGTCAGAATCTGAATTATAACAAGGTCCCCAGGTGATTCATACACACATTGAAGTTTGAGGAACACTCAACTAATGAGCTTTAAAGATAGAGATTTCACACCCTTGGGGAGCTTTTGAAAATCCCAATGCCCAAGGTGAAATTCAGACATCACTATTTTTTCAATCTCCTCAAATGATTCCAATAAGCAGCCAACATGGAGAACCACTGATTTTTTTTTTAAAGAAACTCTATATCATGACCATAAATGGAAAACCAGTATTACCCATCATAAATGGGTAGAAATTCCATAAAAAGATCAGAGACCCATCAATATTCTCAAGACATGCTATTTTCTGAACCTGATGTCTAGTCTCTTTTGTTAAAAGATAGGTGTTAAGTCTCACTATGTTAAAACTTTCTTTTTAACTTAACCGGAAGGACTGATAGCAAATCAGAAAGGCAAGTTTTTCACAGCATGCTTCACTATTATCAAAGCCAAGCCTTGTGGTATCTAAACCCACTCACACACTGTGCTATAAGTGTTAAACTTTGGGAAACAACAATCAATTAAATAAGGAGGCTTTAGTAGTTACTTTAATTTAGTGTTTCCCAAACTTACCCACACATTAGACTAATCTAGAGGGTTTTTTTAAATCTATGTCTAGACCCTTTTTTGAGATGAATTAAATCAGAACATCTAGGAATGGGCATCCAAGGCAGCATTATAAAACAATCCCCAGTGATTTTTATACACATTTGGGATTGAGAATCACACTTGTCTACTTCATAACACTTGGTTGCCTATAAGAAATGGAACATTACAATACAGTGCTCCTACATAATCTGGTATCTGACCAGTTCCCTAATTCAGGCTCTCCCACAATTGGTATGTACACTTTTTGCTGTTGAGACTTCAGAGGGCTGGCAAATCATACCTCATCTACTCCCCACTCCAGGGTTGGAACAAACTGAGAAACAGATTAAAGAACTGGACTGGAGGAAACAATGATAGGTTCTATTACTGGAAGGATATATTGGAAAATCTCAGTTGGACCCTCAGCCAGTAGATTTCCTGTCCGACCAGTTTAGATCTTGGGCCAAATATGAGACAGTCTGGGATTATGTAGAAAATAGTTGCCCTGTACAAGTGACTCTTTCTAAAAGTAGAATATAAACGTCTTAACACAATAACTAAGAAAATGACATGAAGCTGTGTTAACCAGTTTGATGAAAATATTTTAAATTGTATATTAAAACATCACACTGTACCCCATGATTGCATTAATGTACACAGCTGTGATTTAATACAAAAAAAAAAAAAGAAAAGAAAAGAAAACAGTTACCCAGACTCTTGGAAGCAGACTTTCTGCCTCTCAAGTCAAGCCCTGTTGGTGAAGATAGAGATGGGACTTTAGACCCACCTCTGGAAGGCCACAATCCAGTTAAGGCTCCCATATGAAAGATGGGAGCATAGGAAGAATTCCTCCTTCCTGGGGGAAGGTTAGCCTGAGAAATAGAGAGGGGAGGGGGCTTAGTCACATATATTGTGTTCCTTCTCCTAGTTCTAAAAATCAGTCAAGATTCTCCACTCCACTTCTCCATTAGGAATGGAGTGAAAGAGGAGGGTTGGAAGAAATCACCTCTCAAATACTTTTGAGATTAAGATCATGAGTTCCTAAGTATGGGCTGATGCAGAACTCCCGGAAGGAGAACACAGCTCCCCCACACTCACCTCCTCATGGCTTAGGGAATTCCACAAATGCAGCTCAGGAAATTTCATAGCCCACCAGGAGACTGGTGAGCTGTACTGCTAAAATACTTAAAGAAAGGGCAAAAAAATATTCTCCTGACCCTCCCAGTGCCTCATCCTCAAAATAGGGCTGTTGGGTGCCCATAAGGGTATTTTCTTTTTTTTTTATTTCTTTATTAAATCACGACTGTGTACATTTATGCATTTATGGGATATGATGTGCTGAACTGATAAACAGAGTGGAATGCTCACATCAAACTAATGTAACCATCACCTCGCTTGCTTATTTGTTGTGGTAAAACATTTATACTCCATTCTTAATAGTTTGGAAATGCCATAAGGGTATTTTCTATCTTCAGAAACAGAGATTCTTAGCTCTGATCCACCTGTCTCTCAGAGCTGCCTCACAGTTCTTCAAAATCTCTAAATAAAAAATAATTTTAATTGACTTTAATTAAAATAAGGACACCAAATAGCACTTTTAGGATTGAGAAAAAGGTAGTGCCAAAAGCAGACACTTTTAAAGCATTGCAACTCCCAAAGGCAGAGTTCTGGTATAGAGGGATGTGGGTCATGCAGATATCAGTTCAAATACTGGCTTCACTAATTTCCAGAGGAGTGACATTCATTAAGTCACTTTCAGTCTCTGAGCTACTGTTGCATCATCTGTAAAATGGGAATACCATTAGTATTAACTTCAAAATGGGATGGTGGGTATTATTTATAATAATTTAAAGTGTCTGGGGTGGCGACTGTGGCTCAGTGGGTAGGGCGCCAGCCCCATGTACCAAGGGTGGCAGGTTCAAACCCAGCCCTGGCCAAACTGCAACAACCACCACAACAAAATAGCCGGGTGTTGTGGCGGGCGCCTATAGTCCCAGCTACTCGGGAGGCTGAGACGAGAGAATCGCCTAAGCCCAAGAGCTGGAGGTTGCTGTGAGCTGTGACACCACAGCACTCTACTGAGGGTGATAAAGTAAGACTCTGTCTCTACAAATAAATAAATAAATAAAGTGTCTGCAATGTTAATAATAAATCATATTATTACTACTTCCCTATAATAGGGACAAGAAGAACACTGCCTATTCCAGGACTTCTCAAAAACTGAGTCCACTTTGAAATGATGAGGGCACTCCCAAGAAGTTAACTCTGTCATGCTCCAGCTCTCTCTTTTCCAAAGTAGAGAAAGCATATCATTCTTTGCAGTCATCCCATGACAGTCCCTGAAAAAGACTGAGCATCAAGCATTTAGGAGAAAGAAGGCAGGCCATCCGTCATTCCATATTCAATTTCAAAGTCCTGAAATATAGCTCCCAGTTTTACCCTAGTTCTTTCTCTCAGTTTTCACCCACTGTTAATCTCTGGAGCAAAACTTCAGCCTTCAATATGATGTGATGGCAGCCACATAAAGGCCACTTGCCCATCTCATTAAGGTTGCAATCACTTGGCTCCAATAATGAGAAAAATGGAAATAGTTCTGTTGGTGAGTGAGGGTTGATAGAGGTGACCTGTCCACACTATGTCAAGTGTGTCTCCAGGGCTCTGAGAAAAGATACAAATATTCCTCAGCTGGAGACAAGGGCTTCTTGTTATTGTAAATTAATCTTGTAAATATCTGATTTCTTAGAGACGGTAAGGAAATGACTTTCACTGCTGTATGCGTGTGCCTCTTAGTGGACCCGATTGTCTGGGGCATGGTGGCGTGTTCTGACATGGCTGTCCCAGAGATGTCAGCCAGGGAAAGGCCATAACCATGAGGGAAAGGACAGGGTCTGGTCATCATAGCAGCTATCATCAGGAGGAAAAGCAAGTTATTGGACAGGAAAAAAGGAAATGAGCCCAGGAAGGGAGGAGAGAGGGCTCAGCTTCTCTTTGTCTTGACATGGATGGTCTAAATGTGTACAGTCATTTTCCTGGAGAGCAGATGTTAAATGTGGGCTTTGAAACCAGAAGAAAATGGACTAGGCCAAGCTGTTTTTCCTTAGACCCCCACTAATAAGATAGCTCTACTTTGACTATCTTAAATTTGACTATCTTCTTATAGTTCTCTTTGTTGGTTTCCTGCCATAGCCTGAGCGCTTTAGTCAAGTCCAGTTTAAATATTCCATCTTGTATTGGCTGAACTGAAATGTTAAATAAGATAACAAAGTAAGGGGTTATCTTCTGCATTCTGCAGCTTGAGAATGAGTCTGAAGCGAGACACACCAATCTATGATGGATTCAGTCCCCACTCACACACACCTCTCATGGGTGAGCATCTCCTCACTAGGAGTGATCTGGTGCCTGAAAACATGGACTGTTAGTGAAACTCAACTCCTAAACATAAGCCAACTGCTTTAATGGGTCCTCAACAGAGTAAATATCGGACTCCATGAAAGTCGTCAGGATGAAAATGAAGTCACTTATGTCAAAAAAAAAAAAATCTTGACAAATAGAGCTGAAGAAAGGTATGAAGAGCATTCTCATGCTTATAAGCCTGAGAACAAAACTCTTACAAAACACGCTACAAGACCTGCAACCTTGCACTGAGGCCACTGCAATCATACACAAGAAATACTCCTGTGACACCCCTGCTCAGCAATCGCCTATCCAATATTGGACCAGTGTTGCCCTTGTTATTGATTCTTGTAGCCAAGGATAATTATCTCAAAACCATTACGTGATCCTCTTGCAGCTTTGTTCTGTCTTCGTT